>NC_143578.1:72630448-72961085 GCF_048544385.1 Mastigoproctus giganteus | reverse complement strand
GGAACAGGACCAGGGTATGTCTGCCAGGGGCAAAGGTTGATGACGTTGTAGAGCGAATATCATCTTTTAAGGGCACAAAAGGTGATATAGTTGTACACGTTGGCACTAATAATATTAAGAGTAGGAGACCGGCAGAATTACTTAACAAGTACAGGTCACTGTTGAACAAAAGCCGTGAATTAGGGTTGAATTTGAAAGTGTCTGCAATTCTGCCCAGACACGATAGGAGGGAGTATATGATGAGAGCCTTGTCGATCAATTCGGCCCTGGAAAGATTGTGCAAGGCTCAAGGGGTAGAATTTTTTTCAGCCTGGACTGTACTTGTTAACAGGAGAGATTGCTTCTACAGGGATGGGATACACTTAAATAGAAAGGGTGCAAGAATATTTGCTGATGCTATCGAGGCAGTGTTAGGTGGGTCAGAAAACTGCTAGCTTGGGGGGAGACAAAGACCAATAGATTGACAGTAGCCACTGGCAGAGGTGAAAGAGATTCTTGCACTGCTTCTATTAGAATGAGCAGAAGCCTGAAAAACAAGATGCATGGTATTTCAGAGACTGCTGGGAGCCATTGCGGTACAAGTAAACACATGGGTTGTGTTAGGGTAGCTAAGAATAGAAACAGGTGCATGTATACTTGCGTGTACACCAATGCTAGGAGTTTAGTAAATAAATTGGATGAATTTGAGGTATTGCTCAAAACTTCAAAAGCAGATATTGTTGGGATATCAGAGACGTGGTGTCACACAGATATAAGGGATGCAGAACTGCAATTTGGGGAGTACAACGTCTACAGAAAGGATAGACAGGATAGGAAGGGGGAGGGGTTATGCTATTAGTTAAGAAACACATAAAAACCAAGGAAGTGAAGCCAGTCGACATCGCTGGACAATGCAGTGTTGAGTCAGTTTGGTGTGACATAAGCATTGGGAGATCAAATTTGAGAGTAGGAGTGTGCTATAGGCCTAATGACTCAGATGAGTATAATAAGGAACTGTACAGGGAGATAGAGTGGGCCAGTAAATCAGAGAGTCTTATAATAGGAGATTTTAATTTCCCAGATATTGACTGGAATTTGGGGGCTGGTTACTCACACACTAGCAGGGCTTTTGTGGATTTATTGGATGATTGTTTTCTACATCAGCATATTCGGGAGGCAACTAGAGGGAGTAATACTCTTGATTTGATTATCAGCAGTGATTCTTCATGCATTAAGAATCTGCAGATAAATGAACCACTAGGTGGCAGTGATCACAGTGTGCTGAAGTGGGATTTACTGAAAGAGGTAACTACCATTAGGGGTAAAGGGAAGGGTTATTGCTTCCGTAAAGGCGACTACAATGGACTGAGACAGTATTTAAATTCTATACAGTGGGACCAACTGATGATGTTACCAACAGCAAATTCAAAATGGGAAGCATTCAAAGAACTTATCTTGGAAGCTACTAGGCTTTACATACCAACTAAGAAATATTGTTCAAGGTTTAGGCCAAAATGTATGTCAGATGAACTAATGAGGCATATGGCAGAGAAGAAAAATGCATGGGATACTTACAAATTAACACATGACACAGAAGCCTATGATAGATACAAGTTGATATGCAACCAAGTTACAAAGGAGGTTAGGCAGGCGAAGGCAGATTACGAGAAATCCTTGGCAAGGGATGCAAAGAAAAACAGCAAAGAGTTCTTTACTTATGTAAACTCTAGAAGGAAGGGGATGAATCAGATTGGTCCACTTGATATTGATGGGTCAACTGTTGATGATCCTGCTCAGGTAGCTAACAAACTAAATGAATATTTTGCATCGACATTCACACATGAGGATTTATTCAGCAAGGGGAATGCCAGAGGTGTATTCAACTCTAGCAGTAAGCTACAGAATCTTGAAATAACTGGGAGTAAAGTGGAGGAGAAACTGTTGAAGATAAACACAAGAAAGGCACCCGGGGTGGATGGGAACTATCCAGTTATATTAAAGGAGGCAGCGAAGGAAGTAAGCAAACCCTTAGCCATAATTATGAGAGCTTCCTTGGACTCAGGGGAGGTACCCATAGACTGGAAATGTGCAAATGTGACCCCGATTCACAAAGGAGGATCAAAGGCTGACACAAGTAATTATAGACCTGTGAGCTTAACTTCTGTTCCAGGAAAAGTAATGGAGGCACTGGTTATAGAAGCACTGCAGGATCATCTAGACAAAACTTCAGTTATAGCTCAGACACAGCATGGTTTTGCTAAGGGGAAGTCTTGCCTGACCAACTTGATTGGATACTATGATGCAGTCACAAAAGAACTGGATGCAGGGAATAACTTTGATATTATATACTTGGATCTTAGAAAGGCTTTTGATACTGTTGCACATGGAAGACTGCTACACAATTTGGAGCAGTGTGACATTGGAGGCAAATTGCTGCTATGGATAAAGGGGTGGTTGAGGGGAAGAAGACAGAGAGTGGTAATCAATGGACACTGCTCATCGTGGACTAATGTTATTAGTGGAGTCCCTTAGGGCTCAGTGTTGGGTCCATTATTGTTTTCTGTATTTATAAATGATATTGATGATGGTATATCAAGCTTAATGTCCAAGTTTGCAGATGATACAGGGGTTGGCAGGGTTGTCAAGGACACTACTGACACTATGCTGCTGCAACAGGATCTGGAAAGGTTCAGCAGATGGGCTGAGAGGTGTCAAATGAAGTTTAACATTGACAAATGTAAAGTACTACACATGGGAAACAGCAACCCCAGAGCCACGTATCAGCTCTGTGGTAGTACACTGACAGTGGTAGAGAATGAAAGGGACTTGGGGGTGGTTGTGCAGGCAGATATGAAGTTCTCTGAGCAGTGCAGACGGGCTGCAAGAGTAGCTCATGGAGTATTGTCAATGATATACAGGAATTTTTCCAGCAGGGATAAGGAGGTGATTATTTCATTGTATAAGGCAATGGTCAGGCCACACCTTGAGTACTGTATACAGGTCTGGAGGCCTCATTTCAAGAAGGATGTAGAGCTGCTGGAACGAGTACAGAGAAGGGCAACAAGATTAGTGAATGGAACAAAGGGGAGCTCTTACGAAGAAAGGCTTAAGTTTTGCAAATTACAGTGTCTGGAGACTAGGCACCAGCGAGGTGATCTGATAGAGGTGTATAAAGCCTTGAATGGTTTAAGCATGCTCAATGCTGATGGGATTCTTCCTCTAGCTCAGAAAAATCACCTGAGAGGGCATAAATTCAAATTGAGGAAAGACAGATGTAGGATAGACGTGCGGAAATTTGCCTTTAGCCAGCGGGTGGTTGGTTGGTGGAACAGACTGCCATCCCTTGTGGTGGAGGTTGATAGCCTAAATAAGTTTAAGGCTCAGCTGGACAGGTATTTTGAACGAACAGAGGGGTGAAGTGGAAGTGGGGGTTTTTTTTTTTTTTTTTTTTTTGGCTGATGCTGCATAAGCTTGCTTTCTTGCATCAAATGCCTCTACTAATGCTAATGCTAATTCTAATGCTAATGCAAATATAAAGTTTGCTGAGCAGTGCAGATGGGCTGCCAGGGCAGGTCATGGAGTGGGGACAGGTAGGTGATTATCCCGTTATACAAGGCAATCATCAGGCCACGCCTGTACTTGTATACACGTCGGGAGGCCTCATTTTAGGAAGGACGTAGAGATGCTAGAATGAGTAAAAAAGAAGGCCAACAAGATTGGTGAGGGGAACAAAGGGGTCTCTTACCAAGAAAGGCTTAAGTTCTGCAAATTGCAGCGCCTGGAGAGTAGGCACCTGCGAGGTGATCTGATTGAGGTATATAAGGCCTTGAATGGGTTGAGCACGCTGAATTCTGGTGGGATTCTTCCACTCGCTCAGACTACGATCCTAAGGGGGCATAAATTCAAATTGAGAAAAGATAGTTGTAGAATAGATGCGCGGAAATTTTCCTTTAGCCAGCGGGTGATTAATTGCTAGAACAAACTTCAATCTGCCGTTGTGGAAGTTGATAGCTTAAATAAATTCAAGGAGGAATATATATTACTATAACGTCTGATGGTCTGCGCGGGTAGTACAGTGGTATCGTCACCGTCCTCCCCACACCGAGTGGAAAAGGCCGGGGTTCGAATCCCGTCGATGACGCGAGGAACTTTAATAGGCTTTTTTCAATCCGTGGCTGAGTTAGTCGGTCTCAGGCGTAGACAGCAAGGTTTTTCTCCCAGTAACTGGGGTTTTTTCGTCCAACAAAACAGGCAAATCGATCATAGAACATATGCAATTTACAGACACAAATACGGGTTAATGTATTTAATTACGGGCAACCCTAAAATAATAATAATAACGTCTGATGTTTTTATATCTTTTAGTACATTTTATATTGACATAATGGTCAATATAAAATGACCATTAATTCTTTCTTGGCCAACTGTTGCTCCTGAATATGTTTTAATCATATTGAGTCTTGAGAAACTCCACTGTACAGACGGAACCGTAATTGGCAATGTTAATAATATCCGAAGAGAAATGGTAATGTTGCAGTGGCGTAGCTACCATGTAGGCAGGCAAGGAATTTTCCTCCGGGCCCGTTAGGCTCCCGGCTCTTTGGCTGTCTCCTGTTTTTTCAATTTTCGTTAATTAAATACAGGGACTGATTTATGTTCTTTGCCTCCGGGCCCGAAAAACGGTAGCTACGCTACTCTAATGTTGGGATATAATTCAACTAATAAAATAATTCAATCAACAAATAAATGTCAATAATTCTAATCAACCAGATATTTTTTTTTTTCTTTTAAAACATGTTGCAAAGATTGGATTTCTTGACGAAACTCTTTGGCATCGATGTCGCTGCTTCCGTCTTCGCCAGTGAGAATTCTTTCAAAGTGTAGACATTTCGTGTCTATTGCACTTTCAAATAAATTAATGAAGTTTTCTGATTTTAGAATAAGATGAAAACCGAGGATATTTAATTCATCTGATAAAATCTTTCTTGTAAGCTAACGATAACTACATCGATCATTATATTAAAAAATTCCGTTTCGAACCTTTTGGTTGGATCAATAGGACGTTCATCTAATAAAGGTTCACAGGTAAACTCGGCCTTTTTTCTAGACACTCGCGCTTCAAGGGTACTTCGAGTACTTCCAAATCAGTTGCAATGACTATGGCTTTATGAATGCACAATAATTTAAGTCCTGAGATCTACAATTTAAGTCCGGAGATTGACTAAGATCAATATAATAGCAATGTTCATATCAATTGTACTACTTTGCATGGCTTTACTTACTTAATTTATAATACTCAATGTCCCATACCAAACAATTACACTTATTATTATTATTGTTGTTAATCTTATATTATTTCTCCCTGATTGGGGGATTCCACTCAGTGGCGGGTACTGCTACCAAGTATACAGGTACTTGGTAGCAGTACACCAGACATTAAAACCACGTGACGGTACTGCTACCAAGAACACTGGTACTTGGTAGCAGTACCCGTCACGTGGTTTTAATGTCTGGTGTTACTGTTGGTCGAGGAACTCTCTGACTATCCTAGAGGTGTTCAGGATTACCACTTTCTGGAGTTCCTTGTAGGTGTTCTCTGGGAGATCTATTGCAGCTAGACTGCTATGTAGGGTCTTAGGTACCATACCGGTGGTTCACACGATGATGGGGATGGTCGTTGATTCTTGCATATGCAACATGTCCTTGACCTCATGTCTCAGGTTCTTGTACTTCCTAATTTTTTCCTCATGGGTTTCTTGACGTTGCTAGTGTTGGGCACAGCAATGTCAATCAGTTAGGGTGGTTGTAATGTAAAAATGTAATGTAAAAATTTACAGCAATATAAATAAGGTAATATGGAATTTCTTTTATAATTAAAGTATTATATTAAGAAATAACCATGGGTGCTGGCAGCATGGTCAAGATGGTGCAAGTGCACCACTTTGGACTTCGAAGTAATACACAATTTTAACAAATGTACAAGTTTGTGAAATTGCATCATTTCAGTACATAGCCAACTACTTAAGTAGTTATAAATTGGCATCATTAAGTACTAGGAAAGTTTTGCAATACAGCTTTGTTTATTTAATTTTTTCAAAGTAATTTCCTCTACATTCAATACACCTCTCCATCCTCCGAAACCAATCTTTAAACCAGTTCTGCCAAGTTTCACTAGGGAGTAAAGCACACTCGTTGTCCCAAGCCCGTAGAAGGTCCTCATCACTGGAAAACCGCCTCCCTTTTAGCTTCATTTTCACATGCGGGAACAGTGCAAAGTCGCAGGAGCAAGGTCTGGACTGTAGGGAGGGTGCTCGAGAAGTTTCAGTCCTGTCGTGGTCAAATATTCGGTGCAGGCTTTGGCGCGGTGAGCTGCAGCATTATCGTGATGGAGGTACCAGGTGTCCATTCTTGACTTTGGCCGCAGGTTCTTCATAGATCCAATGACTTTAGGCAGGCATTGTTCAGTATACCACTTAGCTGTGACTGTCTTCTGCGTGTCCAAAACGACACGTTCCACAATTCCACTCGATTTGAAAAATACAGCTATCATTTTCTTCTTTACAGATCGGGATTTTCTGACAATTACGGGTGTGTCGTCATCATCAAAGACCCAAACTTTGTTTTGAGCCTTGGTCGGCAGATCGTAAGTACAGCCAAGTCTCGTCACCTGTCACGATGTTGTTCACATACCGAGATTGTCCCTTATCAAACTTTTTTAACATCTCCCGGCACCAAGTCACACGTCGTGTCATCTGCTCTTCAGTCAGTTGATGCGGCACCCAGAGAGAACAAAGTTTCTTCACGTGCAAATGATCTTGCAGAATCGAACGAATTGCTGGTGCATTTAGGCCCAAAGTATCCTCTATCTGTTGGTAGGTCACTCGCCTGTTTTCGTCAAGCATTTTCCTCACAGCAGTAACGTTTTCCTCCGTAACTGACGTTCGTGGCCTTCCCCGGCCTCTCAGAATCCTCCAGAGTGAAATTTCCCCTTTGGAATTCTCTATACCACCTGAATATCGTTGTACGATGTGGACAATCATCATCTAGTGCAAGAGTCATTTCTTCTAAGCACTGGTCTATGGTTAAACCACGCACGAAATTATACCGCAAAACTGTCCTTATCTCATTTCGTGACCACGATGCCATCGCAAGCACTTTACACTCTCACTACTAATGAATAACTGAGCCCATCGACTTGGCGCGGCGGCTACTATGCACGTATGAACATGTCTCAACATGCAGCAACAAGCAGCTTCCTATGATTCATTGTTGCGTCATATTGCAAAACTTTCCTAGTTCATAACGAGTTGCCATGATATTGCACTACCTCGAATAAGTAATACTTATTGTTGTTATTTGATTTTTAGGAGCATTAGCAACTAAAGCCATATTGCTCCGGGGATATGCGGTGGTCATTCCTTGACCTTTCCGTATCCTCCGTATTTGGTAGTCACGGGCTCGAACTTCGGTGTAATCAAGAAGTGCGTGCTACGCACTGCTGCTGCTCCTGCCCACCTGGATACGAAGGCGCATAAGTAACACTTCACCATAGGAGAAGACTATTGTTATTATTCTCAGCGGATACCATCACCCATACGACACCATTTCGCAACTGGGTTGACATCATTGCATCACCAGTGTACCTACCCACCCACCCACTGATGAGGAGTCAATAAGCTCCGAAACGGTGCCGTATGGGTGATGGTATCCGCTGAGAATAAGTAACAATAATCTGCTGAAATTTGGGCATCTGCTTCGCCCTCACTTCAAAAACCGGTGTTCTCATGTGAATACTGGACCCTGAAATGGGCCACAAATAAGCATCGTCGATCCCCTCAATTGAGAACAACTGACATGGCTGAGCAGCTAAATGTACCCAGGATCCCGAGGTTAATTGACAGCAGGCGTTTAATGACTTCAGTAAAAATGTACACAGGAGTAATAAACGCCCCAAACATCTGGGATTTCTGTCAGTGGCACAATCCTATGCCATCCTTGAGGTCAGAGCCCAAACTAATCCTCAAATACAACCGGCTGAAACTGTGTAGTCGGTTCCTACCTGCCCAGGCACTCCCCAAAATTCAGGCACTGCTCCGTCTTGGAGTCGACCTTCAGAAATTATCTACCGACTACAAATACCGTCACATGCTCCTCGAGTGGATTACATCTGAAGAACTGGGATAGTTTCCTCCATATGACGGGCGATCGCTCGGTTCGCTTGTACCTAGGTACGGCACTGCATGTTACTTTTCAACATGATCCCTTTAGAATCGATACACTTCTGCTACAATACGATACATCTTGCTGGAACCAAGGCGAAGATTGGTTCCAGCGAATGCGAATTGATTCCTACATAGTGACACAGTGTTTTTTGACAAGCGGCACCGGTGCTTTCGCACAACTCCGCATTTGAATCTCTTGTGAAGTAAGACAGTACAGTACTGTCAAGGCCAGATAGCATATGTTAGTGCATTTGATCCTGCTTAGTGCGGGTTATGTTGTTCATCTGGCCGCTTAGCCTAGGGTCCATGGAACACCACAGACCGCTAGTTACCGTCACTGGCACTGGGAGCCGGACCAGGTATGTGGGAAGAGAACTCTGGCTGGCTGACCCTGGGGTTCGCCTGAGCTTCCCAGGGAGAGCCAAAAAAAAAAAAATAAAATAAAATAAATAAATAAAAAAATAGAATAAAATAAAATAAAATTTAAAAAATAATAAAAAAAATAAAAATAAATAAATAAATTAAAAAAATAAATAAATAAATAAAAAAAAATAAAATAAATAAATAAAAATATTTTTAAAAAAATAAATTAAAATAATAAATAAATAAATAATAATAAAAAATAAAATAAATAAATAAATTTAAAAAAATAAATAAATAAAAAAATAAAATAAAAATAATTTTTTTTTTTTGAAATAGGAGAAGGGGTGAGAGATTGAGGTGAAGAAAGAAGGTAAGCAGAAGAAAGAGGGCGAAGTAGGGTGGGCTCCCCCAAAGGGGGGAGCCCACCCTACTTCGCCCTCTTTCTTCTGCTTGGGGGAGCCCACCCTACTTTTCTCTTCTTCCTGAGGTAGGGTGGGCTCCCCCAAAGGGGGGGAGCCCACCCTACCTCAGGAAGAAGAGAAAAGATTGTGAGGTCAAGTGACCCACAAAGTCAGATTGCCTAATAGCATGATCCTGCATTTGATGTCAAATACCAGTCCCACTCCCAGAGGAGTATTTATATGAGTTCCTACACAAGTAGGAAAATCAGATATTGTCCTACAACTTGAAGAGAAGAGGTGCTGGCAAGTGAGTGGGTCCCACATTGGGCAAGGGGCCCAGTGTCAGCAATTTAATCTTCTTCATCCAAGGGTGACTTGTAGGCAATGAGCAGTGTCCCACACTGGGTAGAGGACTTGGATAATCTTCTCTTAGGGGATGAGAGGAGGCACATGGATTCATGAAGTCGAGGATTGCTTGGAGTTCTTGTGTCTATTGTAGAAAAGTCCTTTTTGGGTTCGTGGGTTTGTCAGATAGTTTCCTTTGTGAACGTCGAGAGATTCCTGTTAGATCAGGATAAAGATCAATATCCTGTTTGTGTTTTCTTTGATTTCATTCAGGATATGTTCTGTGAATTGAGTTTTGGGTTCATTATAAGATGGGGGTGCGTTGAACAGTTTGCTGTAGGTGAATTTGGCGTATTTCAAATACAGTCTGGGCAAAAGTAGTGAAGGCTTTGTAGTTGGTTTCGTCAATTATGTAGAGATGTTCCTGCCTACTTGGTATATTTCCAGTTCTGGTAATTAGGAGACTTCTGGGTAATTCATAAAGAGGGCAATTATACATGAGGTGAATCCAGTCTTCATTGTCACCGCATGTGCAGAGAGGAGAATCGGTGAGACCCAGGGCATGCAGCTTGGCCCGAAACGATCCATGACCAGTGAGGAAGAACGAGACGTGAAGGCCTGGTGAGTACCATGGAGGAGGTTTTGGTGCAGTTATCATAACTTGTGGAAGAAATCTTTTAGTTGTTTCACCTTTGGTTGTTTGCTCCCAAGATCTTTGCCAATGCTGGGAGAGCTTAGAGTAAATCTGTTTCATTTCGTTTTTTGGATCATTAGCTAGATCGAGTGTTATATCCAGAATGGTGGTGGGAATTCCTCTCTTTATGCGGTATGCAAGGCCGCGACGAATAACCTCCAGGTCCAGAGGAAGAGTACCTGCTAAGACCTGCAGGGCAGGATTACTGACTGTGCGGCAAGCTCTAGTCACAGTGAGTAGGATATTGCGTTGAACTGTATGTAGCTTTGCTTTATTACGGGCAATGATGGCACGAGGGAACCATATGGCTGCACCATAGCACACAGCTGGTAAGAAGATGGTTTTGTAAAGTAGAATGAGAGTCCTCCTCTTCAAACCCCAGTCTGCTCTGCTAATTCTTACGATCATGGCAGTATAACGACGTATTTTGTTGGAGAGGTAATTAAGATGAGGTAAGAATGTTAATCGGGAGTCGAAGGTTACTCCTAGATATTTTAGTTCTGTTTTGAGTTGCAATGTCTGCCCAGAGATTTTAATTTGGGGCAGTCTTCTTATGTCCAAGGATCCTTTGAGGAGGATAGTCTTCGTTTTTTCCCCAGAGATGACTAACTTGTGGTTGTTTGCCCAATTTTGGAGGATCGTTAAGGCAGGGGAGGCAATTTGCTCAAGCTGAGTTCTAGAATCAGCTTTGATAAGGAGGATGAGGTCATCTGCATAGGCCATGCAGTCCATAGGACCTAGATCCATAAGAAGGAATTCATCTAGTAACAAGTCCCAGAAGTAGGGCCCAAGAACTGAGCCCTGTGGACACCCTCTAACAACTGGTCGGGAGGTTTTCTGAAAATTTGTTTGAACAGTTACTGAGCGGTTGAAGAGGTAGTTCTGGAGACAGCGGTAGAGGTACCAGTTGCGAAGAAACTTTTCTCTTGGGCCTCGTGGATAGCACAGTTGGTAGGATCGCCGTCCTCCGCACACTGAGTAGAAATGATCTGAGTTCGTATCTCATCGGTGAGGCAAGGCATTTTTATGGGCCTTTTTCACAATGTAGCTGAGGTTAGTCGGTCTCAGGCGAAGGTAGCATGTTTTTTCTCCCAGAAACTCGGATTTTTCTTTCAGCAAAAAGAAAATCGACCACTCAATTTGCAGACAATATGCAGGGCGTAATATTGTCTTAGTCGTTGATGCTCCTAAAACTAAATGCCCTACAACAACAACAGCCTCCGGGATGTATCTATTTCAGCAATGACGTCGCTGTCCATGGGAAAATGGATACCTGCCAGGTATTTTTTCAAATTAGGAAATAGTTGAAATCAATAAGGAGATGGTGAGTAAGGGGTTCAAGATTTCAACGCTCCACTCATGCAGTGCAGTTTCAATCATGCTCGATGGTACTGACAGACTTATTGAGCAGGTAGTGTTTTTCTGGTGGAACAAAACTTCTTTGTTGAGTTTTCCCTCAGAATTTGTCTTTGTTTTCAAACAAAGACTCACCAAGTCTGCGTAATACAATATGTTCCTGTGACAGTCTGGCATTTCTTTAGGTAATCAACTAGCATCACTCCACCAGCATCCCAAAATCTGATGCCATCATGCCCTTTCCAGCGGAAGGAATCAATTTCAGGAATTGATTTTGATTTGATTTGATTTTCAGGAATCAGAAGGAACCAGCAGGAGGAATCAAGGAAGGAGCCAAGGGTAGCCTGTGCGGGCGTAGCTTTTTGCCGCTCCTGGAACAGATAGGTTTTTTCTGATTTATTTTCTGTTTTATTGGCTTAAATTGGCATATTAACTTATTTTCTAGAGTCGCTTTATATTCCTATTTACGATACTTAGTTTAAAGTAACTTAGAGGTTGTCTGTTTCCTTTTCTTTTATTTTTTTAATTATTTACGTTATTTAATTTTATTATTATTATTTTACTTTTTTTTTTGTCGCGTGCAGCATAAAACGTTAGGCTTCCTATCACCATATGGCCATTACTAATACTAAATACTAATGCTAATTTGCTGCTATAGAAAAGAGTCATCCAATAAATAATATTAGTAGACATTCCCATGATCTAACAAACCCATCCATGCCACAAATTAATTAAAATATAAAACGCCTTAATTTCAAAACAACTGGATATACAGCACATCAAATTGTTTGGCAGGTAGTAGAAACGTAAACGGTTCTCAGTTCAATTTTTATTATTTATTATTTTTTTAACGGCACTGGAATTTGTAGCTCATATCTGTATTTTATTTTATCTGTATAAGTATAAATTTGGAAGACGGTTTTGAAATCACCATCCTTTACAACGAACTCTAACTAACTGTTAGGGCAACTAGCCTACCAAAATGACGAAACCACTATACTAGCATGTCCTTCACTGCAGGGTAGGAAAGACACTCGACGGTCGATTGGATATTGTTAAAGAGAACGAAAGCCTGTTTGAGTGGTCCTCCAGGAGCGTACACAATTTGTAGTCCGCTACTGACCACCTGAGACCATCAAATCATCTCATCCTCCCCACATCGGGTGGCAAAGACGTGACATCCAGCCCCGTCGATGAGGTGAAGAATTTTTATGGGACTTTTTTACAACAGAGCCGAGTTGCAAAAAATTCTACGCCTCACTGTTATACAATGAACTACATAGCAGTGCTACATATGCTAGATCAAACGGTAACCTTGGTACTATTACCAAGAAGCTACTAGCTATGCAAAAAAAGTTAAAACTTAATAACTACAACACTAACTTTCCTTTTTTGTATGGTATACCCATGTTTCATAAATAGCCTATCAGTTTCAGATTTATAACTTCATGTAGAAATAGCTACTCAAAGGTCCCGCATTGTAAGCTAGTTGAACTGCTTAGGATTATCTTCAATACTATAGATTTCACTAGAATTATTAGTAATAATAGACCTATTTTAACCTTTATAAAGAATAATAAGCATAACATCAAACACATAAATACATATGATTTCAAAAACTTATTCACTAGCATCCCACATGATAGTTTAAAATTGGTTTTAAATAATTATTTCAAAAGAATATAGCGAAATTTTACCCTGCCAACGTAATTACTGGGATAACCTACTTAACCTTTGTATTTCCAACAGCTATATTTACAATGGTAGCAATATTTTCATACAGCATACCGGCATAGCTATGGGGGCGTGTAGCTCGTGTCTCATTGCCAATCTATATCTACACCATTTTGAAAACAACTTCGATAAAGATATCAATATGTTCAGATATATAGATGACTTAATTGTATTCAACTATACTAACTTTCATACAGAAGCAGTTAAACACTACCCGCAGGATTTGGTTCTAGAGGTCACTAACAAGAGTGACTCTTGTAAAGCTGCATATCTGGATATAGACATTCATATTAAGAATAATAACCTAACTACCAAGGTATTTGACAAACGCAAAGAATTCAATTTCAAAACTATAGACCTAACCAGTTGGGGTACAAATATCTCAATACGTATCCTTAAAAACATAATAGTGACACAAGGTATCAGAAGATTATATATCTGTAATAATAAAAGTGATGTTATAGACGCACTGATCGATCTTAAGCATAATTTATTAGATAACGGTTTCCCACATAATTTCATTAAGAAACATATGTGTACTGCCTTGTCCATAGCCCTAAAAATATACCACGATGATCTAAACCAGTTGGATACCATGGAAGCTATTAGGCATACCATATATTGAATTATACGTACGGGGTATAGTTTCTCTGTTTTAAAGGAATTATTATCTGGTATAGTTTCTCGGTTTTAAAGGAATTATTATCGGTTTTATACATCGGTATCTATGGAACAAGTTGTTTACTAATTAGCCTTTGTATATACATGTACATACTGTACTAGGTACTACTGCATAAACACGCTATATATAGCTTACGCCTTAGAAAAGTGGTACCTATATGTGTTTTTACAGTAGGAATTAATTCGTTTATATTTTACTAAGATTTCTCTTCGACATCTGAGAATTATTGGTTTTGTTTTCTCTACTATAGAGGGCGCTATTATACTTTTGGTTCATCCCAAACTTGGCTATTATTGGACAAACTTAGGTGGCGCAGTATACGCGGCAATTATAAACGTCTAGTGCGTTAGCTGCAGGCCTTTAGTTTTTTTCCCGCCTTGGGCTACGGTAATGTAGATTCTTTGATGGGAACATACTGGTTCTACGGTATTCCGTCCTTTGTTGTTTAACGGCATTCCCTCCTTTGTTTTTTAACTCTTTACATAAAGTTCGCCACTACTTGATATTTTGAAGTTAGATTTATAATAAATTCTTAGGAATTAGCCATTCCGTTTTTTCTGTTTCTTTTCGCATTCTATTGATATATTTTACCGGCTCTTACTACTTAACCAGGATCCCTACTATTAGGGTCGGCAAGTTACACTCCCGGTTATATCCGATGTAATATCGATAAATTGCTTTTCCTTTACTGTTTCACTTTTAGCTATCCTCTTGCCTTATTTTTTCATATCTCACGAACTATTAGAGTAATTCGAGGGGGAGTGAGGTACTATTGCTTTAACTACACTGCTTTCCGTTCTCCTTTAGTTAGCTAATTTAGCCATTTTTCTGCAAATTGTTCAGCAAATATTAATAATTTCTCAGTTGTGCTTATAATGTTGCAGCAATCGGTCGGGCTAAATATCATCCAGTCTTACAAATTATGGTTAGACATACCCCCTTTTTGGACGGCTAGATTTATACTGATTTATAGACTTTACAATAACCTAATTTTAATTAGATGAATTATCCATTATTATGGATATTTGGATTTGGCATACAGGCAGATGACAACAGAAACCGATGGCTCAGTCTAACATGGGTTGGGCATTTTGTAGGGGTTTAGCCCTCGACAAAGTCTCTTGCAGAATGGGTTCCCATGTAAGGCTTATTATGTTAATTAACCTAATATTTTATATTTTTGATGTATTTTTCATGTATACTGGAGGTACGGTTGGCCAGTGGTTACATCGATTTTCAAACTATGGAGGTACTTACATTACTTATTATTAACTTATCTAATTTGGATATACGTATATATATATATATATATATATACATATTTAAAAAAAAAAAAAAAAAAAAAAATATATATATATATATATATATGTAAGTAAGTAAATAATAAAAACTAGATAATAAAATCCTGTCTCTCGGGCAGCCAGCAAAAACATAAAAGTAAATAAATACAAATAAAAAGTGGGAAAAAAAATAAATAATAAAAATTTAAAAAAAAAATAAAAAAGGATAAAATAAAAAATAAATAAAATTTAAAAAAAGAGAGAGAGAAAAAAATAAGGGGGGGGGATATATTATTGTTGCTCTTATATTATTTCTCCCTGATTGGGGGATTCCACTCCATGACGGGTACTGCTACCAAGTACACAGGGTGGTTGTAATGTCTGGTGTTACTGTCGGTCGAGGAAATCTCTGACTATCCTACAGGTGTTCAGGATTGCGACTTTCTGGAGTTCCTTGTAGGTGTTCTCTGGGAGACCTATTGCTGCTAGGCTGCTATGTAGAGTCTTTGCTACCATACCGGTGGTTGACATGATGATTGGGATGGTTGATGCTTCTTCCATATGCCACATGTCCTTGATCTCATGTCTCAGGTTCGTGTACTGGACACGAACAAAATCCGAGCTTCTAATTGGTACGCGTGTACGTACGTTTACGTGTACCTTACCACATCGCAATATATGTGAAACACGTTCGTTAGCACAGATAAAGCGGGGGTCAGGGAGTAGCCCGCGAGGGAAGGGGTTGAAGCAGTCAGCCAGTTAGTTTAGGGACCAAGAAGGGACATGTACAAACATTAATATTACAGGTCTTTTGTAATCTGATGTACCAATGAAAAAAATCCAGATTTTTTAAGGTCGATATCTCGAAATTGGCTGATCAAGAGTTGGTCAACCTAGTCAGAGTGTACATTGTACTCCCTGAAGCCTAAATTTCTTGTATTGTGGCGCTTTTTTCAGAGAGAAAATGACGCATTTTTTGTGAATTGCATTTCCGCCTCTTTTTGTGAATGTACCTGCTGACAAAAAATCCTGGCTACGCCACTAAACATCAACCACCTTCTAAATCTCGGACGCTTTTCCGGATTTACCATTTTCTTAAATATTCAGCGAATAATGGAGTGTCGGGAAATGATAACTAGATCTGGCAAGTACAGCTTTTTTTTTTTTTTTAATATAATTTAAAATTGTATAATTTTTAAACGAAAACGAATATAGTAATATGTTTTATGATATTAATTTTTACTGGCGAATTACTACAGTTCTCATTATAATTCTGTATTTTCAAAATAGTGACTTTTCTGTTAGGCAGAGGCATAATGTGATTTTTGTTTCGATCCCTCCTCCACGCAAAATATAAAAGGGGGGAAGCCCGTAAGAAATCTAAATTAGGCAAACAGAAGCCGAGTTTTGAGTGTGCTTTTGTGGTCTCTTTTGAATAGAAAAAGGCCTCCGTAGCCAAGTGGTCAGGAGCGGGGATGCAGTAGTAGCACCGCTCTTTGAGTAGACCGGGGTTCAAGCCCCTGACTGCTGAATACGATCGATCTGCCAACCTGCATTAGACCAGCGTGGCAGATTATGGTCCATTTCCCTCAGCATGAATTGTTGAGGAGGCTTCCATCCTGCAGTGGGTTGATAATGGCTGCACTTTACTTTGAGTAGAAGGGCTGCTTTGGACCTTACTAACTGAAGGCTCAAAACAACGGAACAATGTAAATTGTTCCGTTGTGGAGTTATTATTATTATTATTAGCCGTATGGTGCAAGGAAGCCTGCGGCTTATGCTCCACCAGTCAAAAAAAAAAAAAAAAAAATTGTGAATAACCCCGAGAGAGAAGCAGAAGGGTATCACCAAGAAGAGAAGAATGATGATAGTTATTAGTTAAAATAAATTTAAAGTTATTCCATATTAAAGCATTGTAAACACTGCTTCCATTTGGAAATGGTAGTAGTATTGCTAATACAGTATTAAGCAGATATCAAAATACATAATCAAAACTTACTAGCTCAGTCAAAGTTTACATAATCGCAATCATATCATAATCAGTCATAATCAACGGTTACATAATCAACCTTTCCTATACAAATTGGTACAGGAGGGAAAATTATTTTGTTTTCTTTACAGAACCAGTCAGCTTTTCTGTGAGAAGGGGCGATATCACAGCAATCATTCGTGTGATTGGGAATAATTCAAAATAAGCTTGAATTATTTTTCTTGAAGTATTTGCTTGAATTTATTCAAAATATTTTGCTCGAATTTATTTCCCTGAACACTACAAAATGAATTGCTAAATGAATGCACCTGTTCTTGTTGTAACAGTTAAAAAAATTCGTTATGGAATAGTTATATTAGTATATTTATACATATCATTCGTGTCATCTCTGTTAAAAAAATCTTCTTTTAAACAGAATTTAAAAAAAAAAACTTTTAATGAAATTTAAAAAAAAAACTTGCTTTTTATTCCCGAGTAGAAACCTTGAGGCTCCAGGCTACTTGTTATATGAACCAGTTTATGGGAAAACTTGTATTACAGATTTATGATTCAATTTATAGAAACACTTTTTTTCCTAAGAAACAGGGCCGGCTTAAAGCACGATCGAGCGGTTCCCCGTAACAGGACGCCAAAATTTAGGAGGCACAGAATTTCCCGAAAATTCACTGATTTCCTGTAAATTTCAAGTCGGAGAGGGCGCACCAAAAAATCTGGCACAGGGGGCTGATAGACCTGGAGTTGCTTCTACAAATAAAATCTTTATTATATTAGGATACAAAATCCTAAGATAGGAAAATAGACGTATCCGAAGCTGCCATTAATGCGTTTATACTTTATTAAGGATGGAGAATTTTAAGCCCTATCATGGCCACAAGTATTGAGGGGAGGGAGGCTGATCTGGAAGAGAAAGGCGGCCAGTGCGGCTGCTATTCCCAAGTATGGCCATACAGGCAACAAGGCCAGATATTCAGGTTAAAATAACGCAATTACTCCAGGACGATACGTCCTGGAACCGAGCGATTTCTGTTATTAAAAAAATAAAATAATAAATTTTCTGTTTATACTCCGGGACGACCAAACGGTCAGAGGAGTTCACAAATAGACAGAATACAAGAAACAGCACCGTATTCAGCAGTCACGGGCTTGAACCCCGGTCACTCAAGGCACGTGTACTTATGCACCCGCGCGCCTGACCACTAGGCTACGGCGGCCTATTATTCAACCACTTCCCCGCGACCTTAAAATATCGGTCTTTAAAAATATGTGCGCTAAGTCCCAAAATGGTATCAGACAGTTTTTAAATTCTGTACAGTGGGACCAACTGATGACGTTATCAACAGCAAATTCTAAGTGGGAAGCATTCAAGGAACTAATCATGGAAGCTACTAGACTTTTCGCACCTATTAAGAAATATTATTCATGGTTTAGGCCATTTAGGCCTAAACCATGAATAATAAACTAAATGGTTGTCAAATGAATTAATGAGACTCGTGGTAGGGAAGAAAAATGCGTGGGATACATATAAATTATCAGGCAACATAGAAGCCTATGGCAGATTCACAAAGGAGACTAGGCAAGCAAAGGCAGATTACGAGAAATCTTTCGCAAAGGATGATGCTAAGAAAAACATCAAGGATTTCTTTACTTATATAAACTCTAAAAGGAAGGGGATGGTTCAGATTGGTCCACTTGATATCGTTGATTCGACTGTTGATGATCCTGTCCAGATAGCAAACAAACTGAATGAGTATTTTGCATCTACATTCACACATGAGGAGTTATTAAGGAAGGAAAATGCCAGAAGTTTATCAAATTGTAACAGGGTGATTAATGATTTTGTAATAACTGAGAGCAAAGTGGAGAAGAAATTGTTGAAGTTATAAACAATTTCTTTCAGTTATAACATAAAGACACCTGGAGTGGATGAGATCTATCCAGTTATACCCTCCTGACACTTTGCCGTCCCGGGGTAGTTTTCTTTACTGGAATAAACAGATGATAATAATAATAATAATATTAAAGGAGGTGGCAAAGGAAGTAAGCAAACAATTGGCCATAAATATGAGAGCATCCTTGGACTCAGGGGAAGTCCCCACGGAATGGAGATGTGCAAAGGTATCCATTCCCCACGGAATGGAGATGTGCAAAGGTATCCCGAATTCACAAAGGGGGATCGAAGGGTGACACGAGTAATTACAGGCCAGTTAGTTTAACTTCTGTTCCGGGTAAAATAATGGAGTCACTGGTTAAAGATACATTGCACGATCATCTAGACAAGACTGCAGCATAGGTTTATCAAGGGAAAGTCTTGTGTGACAAATTTGATTGGATACTATGATGTGATTCCAAAGGAACTGGATGCAAAAAATAATTTTGATATCATATACTTGGATTGCAGTAAAGCTTTTGACACAGTTGCACATGGAAGACTACTGTACAAATTGGAGCAGAGTGGTATTAAGGGTAAGTTGCTACAATGGATAAAAGAGTGGTTGAGTGGCAGAAGATAGAGGGTGGTAATCAATGGACGCTGCTCTTCATGGACTAATGTTATTAGTGGAGTCCCACAGGGTTCGGTGTTGGGCCCACTGTTGTTTTGTATATTTATCAATGATATTGATGAAGGTATATCAGGCTTAGTGTCGAAGTTTGCAGATGATACAAAGTTGGCAGGCTTATTAATGACATTAATGGCAGTGCACTACTGCAACAGGATCTAGAAAATTTGGGTAGATGTGCTGAGAAGTGGCAACTGAAGTTTAACGTTCACAAATGCAAAGTACTGCATATGAGTAGAAGTAACCCTGCAGGAACGTACCAACTGTGTGAACTACACTTAGGGTGGTAGAAAATGAAAAAAATCTGGGAGTAATTGTGCAGTCAGATATGAAGTTTTCTGAGCAATGCAGACAGGCTGCTAGAGCAGGTAATGGGATTTTGTCATTGATATACGGGAATTTTTCTAGCAGGGAAAAGGACGTGATTATCCCTTTGCATAAGGCAATGGTCAAGCCACGCATTGAGTACTGCGTGCAGGTCTGGAGGCCTCATTTTAGGAAGGATATAGATTTGCTTGAGCGTGTACAGAGAAGGGCAACAATATTGCTAAGGGGAATGAAGGGATCCTCTCTTACCAAGAGAGGCTCAAGTTCTGCAAATTGCAGCGACTAGAGACTAGGCATCTGCGAGGTGATCTGATTGAGTTGTATAAGGCCTTGAATGGGTTCAACATGCTGAATTCTGATGGGATCCTTCCACTTGTTCAGATTACGAACCTAAAGGGGCATAAATTCAAATTAAGAAAAAACAGATGTAGAATAGATGTGCGAAATTTGCCTTTAGTCAGCGGGTGGTTAATTTCTGGAACAAACTTCCATCTGTCGTTGCGGAAGTTGATAGCTTAAATAAATTCAAGGAGGAAATGGAGAAACTTTTAGATGGAATGGTTTTGAATTTTTTTTTTTTAATTATTATTATTATTTTTTATTTTTTATTTTTTATTTATTTTTTTTTTTTTGGCTGATGCTACATAAGCTCATACGCTTGCTTTCTTGCATCAAATGCCTCTATTACTATTCACTACTTATATTTACTATATATACTACCTATAGGTAAAAAGAAATCCAAAGAAGAAAAATTAGTCAAGAAACACTTTTCATGATGAACTGAAGACGACAAATAAAGAGCAAGATAAACACTGACAAGAATAAAATTGAGTATACTGAGTTATGCAAAGCCATTAGAAAGAGACTCAGAAAGGACATAAGAAGATTTAACACAAGAAAAGTAGAAAAAACATTAAGGAAAAACAAAGGATTTAAATCAGCAGCCATGAGCAGTAATACAGAAAGACAAATGATACTGAAACTGAAGAATAGCGATGGTGTACTTATAAACAGCAGAGAAGGCATAATTCAAATAGCAGAAGACTCCTATAGAGAATTATACAAGGAGCGAGGGAATGATGCCAGCAGTGGGGAAGATGGATTGCAAAGTAGCAACACATACGACATACCCGATATTCTTCCTGATGAGGTAGAACATGCATTGAAGAAAATGAAGAATCGGAAAGCCCCGGGGGAAGATAAAGTTACTGTAGAGTTGTTAAAATTGGGAGGAAGAGACATAACACAAAAATGCAAGGCTCTTCACAAAGTGCATTAGAAAAGGTGCGAAGCCTAAGCAGTGGAATAATGCAATCATAGTTTTGCTGTATAAGAAAGGAGATAAATCAGAAATTGGAAATTATAGACCAATTAGCTTGTTATCCCACATCTACAAGTTGTTCACAAGGGTCATTACTAACAGATTAGAAAGAATACTTGTTGAGAATCAACTGAAAGAGCAAGCTGGCTTTAGGACAGGATTCTCAACTATGAATCACCTTCACTTAATATCACAGCTAATGGAGAAAGCAAATGAATATAAAACACCATTATGCCTGGCATTTGTGGATTATGAAAAGGCATTTGACTCCATACAGCATAAGGCAAAGTTTCGGGTACTGGAAAGACAAGGCATAGAAACCCCATATATTATGATTTTGAAGAAAATATATGAGTGCTACCTCCTTTATTAGACTAGACAAAGGCAGTAGGAAATTTAAAATCGAGAAAGGAGTTCGACAAGGAGACACAATATCTCCGAAGCTGTTTACTGCTGCCCTTGAGGAAGCTTTCAGAAGATTAGACTGGTCACAGAAAGGAGTCAATGTGAACGGAGAGTACCTAAACCATTTACGATTTGCAGATGACATTGTGGTCATAAGCCACGATCCCAAAGAATTAGAGGAAAATCTTAATCAGTTATGCACAGTTAGTAAGGATTTTGGACTAAAGATGAATATGGCTAAAACAAAAGTAATGATGAACAAGTATTAGCATTAGCATTAGCATTAGCAGAGGCATATGATGCAAGAAAGCAAGCTTATTCAGCATCAGCCAAAAAAAAAAAAAAAAAAAAAAAAAAAAAAAAAACACCCACTCCCATTTCACCCCTCCGTTCGTTCGAAATACCTGTCCAGTTGAGCTTTAAATTTGTTTAGGCTATCAACTTCAACAACAAGTGATGGAAGTCGGTTCCACCAACCAACCACCCGCTGGCCAAAGGCAAATTTCCGCACATCTATCCGACATCCGGCCTTCCTCAATTTGAATTTATGCCCTCTGAGGTGATTATTCTGAGAAAGATGAAGAATCCCATTGGCATTGAGCATGCTCAAACCATTCAAAGCCTTATACACCTCTATCAGATCACCTCGCCGGTGCCTAGTCTCCAGACTCTGTAATTTGCAAAACTTAAGCCTTTCTTCGTAAGAGCAACCCTTTGTTCCATTTACTAATCTTGTTGCCCTTCTCTGTACCCGTTCCAGCAGCTCTACATCCTTCTTGAAATGAGGCCTCCAGACCTGTATACAGTACTCAAGATGTGGCCTTACCATTGCCTTATACAAGGGAATAATCACCTCCTTATCCCTGCTAGAAAAATTCCTGTATATCATTGACAAGACACCATGCGCTACTCTTGCAGCTCGTCTGCACTGCTCAGAGAACTTCATATCTGCCTGCACAATTACCCCCAGGTCCTTTTCATTCTCCACCACTGTCAGTGTAGTACCGCAGAGTTGATACGTTGCTCTGGGGTTACTGTTTCCCATATGCAGCACTTTACATTTGTCGATGTTAAACCTCATTTGCCACCTCTCAGCCCATCTGTTCAACCTTTCCAGATCCTGTTGCAGCAGCATAGCGTCAGTATTGTCCTTAACGACCCTGCCAACCTTTGTATCATCTGCAAACTTGGACATTAAACTTGATATCCCATCATCAATATCATTCATAAACACCGAAAACAACAACGGACCCAACACTGAACCTTGAGGAACTCCACTAATAACATTAGTCCACGTTGAGCAGTGTCCATTGATTACCACTCTCTGTCTTCTGCCACTCAACCATCCCCTTATCCATAGCAGCAATTTGCCTCCAATGCCACACTGCTCCAATTTGTGCAGCAGTCTTCCATGTGCAACAGTATCAAAAGCCTTTCTAAGATCCAAATATATAATATCAAAGTTATTCCCTGCATCCAGTTCTTTTGTGACTACATCATAGTATCCAATCAAATTGGTCAGGCAAGACCTGCCCTTAACAAAACCATGCTGCGTCTGAGCTATAACTGAATTCTTGTCTAGATGATCCTGCAGTGCTTCTTTAACCAGTGCCTCCATTAATTTACCTGGAACAGAAGTTAAACTAACAGGTCTATAATTACTTGTGTCAGCCTTTGATCCTCCTTTGTGAATTGGGGTTACATTTGCACATCTCCAGTCTATGGGCACCTCCCCTGAGTCCAAAGAAGCTCTCATAATTATGGCTAGGGGTTTGCATACTTCCTTTGCTGCCTCCTTTAATATAACTGGATAGATCCCATCCACCCCAGGTGCCTTTTTTATGTTTATCCTCAACAATCTCTCCTCCACTTTCCTCTCAGTTATTACAAAATCATCCAGCTCACTGCCAATGTTTACTTTACCTACATCATTCTCCTTCCTGAATAACTCCTCATGCGTGAATGTAGATGCAAAATACTCGTTTAGATTGTTAGCCACCTGAGCAGGATCCTCAACTGTTGAACCATCAATATCCAGTGGACCAATCTGATTCATCCCTTTCCTTTTCGAGTTCAAGTATGTAAAAAACTCTTTTCTGTTTTTCTTTGCATCCTTTGCCAAGGATTTTTCATAGTCTGCCTTTGCCTGCCTAATCTCCTTTGTGACTTGGTTACAGACCAACTTATATCTATCATAGGCTTCCATGTCACCCATTAATTTGTATGTATCCCATGCATTTTTCTTCTCTGCCACATGTCTCATTAGCTCATCTGACAACCATTTAGGCCTAAACCTTGAACAATATTTCTTAGTTGGTATGTAAAGCCTGGTAGCCTCCAAGATTAGTTCCTTGAATGCTTCCCATTTTGAGTTTGCTGTTGGTAACATCATCAGTTGGTCCCACTGTATAGAATTTAAATACTGTCTCAGACCATCATAGTCGCCTTTACGAAAACAAAAACCCTTCCCTTTACCTCTGATGGTAGTTACCTCCTTGAGTAAATCCCACTTCAACACACTGTGATCACTGCCACCTAGTGGTTCATTTATCTGCAGGTTCTTAATGCATGAAGAATCACTACTGATAATCAGATCAAGAGTATTGCTCCCTCTTGTTGCCTCACGAACATGCTGATGTAGAAAACAATCATCCAATAAATCCACAAAAGCCTTGCTAGTGTGCGAGTGACCAACCCACAAATTCCAGTCAATATCTGGGAAATTAAAGTCCCCCATTATAAGACTCTCAGATTTACTGGCCCACTCTATTTCCCTGTACAATATCTTATTATACTCATCAGAGTCATTAGGCCTATAGCACACTCCTACTCTCAATTTTGATTTCCCTATGCTTATGTCGCACCAAACTGACTCGACACTGCCCTGTCCATCGATGTCGACTGGCTTCACTTCCTTGGACTTTATGTGTTTCTTAATTAATAGCATAACCCCTCCTCCCCTCCTGTCCTGTCTATCCTTTCTATACACATTGTATTCCCCAAATTCCAGTTCCGCATTACTTATATCTGTGTGACACCACGTCTCTGATATCCCAACAATATCTGCCTTTGATGTTTTGAGCAATACCTCAAATTCATCAAATTTATTTACCAAACTCCTAGCATTGGTGTACACGCAGGTATACATGCACCTGTTTCTATTCTTAGCTACCCTAACACAACCCATGTGTTTACTTGTACCGCAATGACTACCAGCAGTCTCTGAAATATCCTGCATCTTGTTTTTCAGACTTCTGCTCATTTCAATAGAAGCAGTGCAAGAATCACTTCCACCTCTGCCAGTGGCTACTGTTAATCTATTAGTCCTTGTATCCCCCCCAACTAGCAGTTTTCCGACCCACCTAACACTGCCTCGACAGCATCAGCAAAAATTCTTGCACCCTTTCTATTTAAGTGTATCCCATCCCTGTAGAAGCAATCTCTCCTGTTAACAAGTACAGTCCAGGCTGAAAAAAATTCTACCCCTTGAGCCTTGCACAATCCCTCCAGGGCCGAATTGATCGACAAGGCTCTCATCATATACTCCCTCCTATCGTGTCTGGGCAGAATTGCAGACACTTTCAAGTTCAACCCTAATTCACGGCTTTTTTTCAACAGTGACCTGTACTTGCTAAGTAATTCCGCCGGTCTCCTACTCTTAATATCATTAGTGCCAACGTGTACAACTATATCACCTTTTGTGCCCTTAAAAGATGATATCCGCTCTACAACGTCATCAACCTTTGCCCCTGGCAGACATACCCTGGTCCTATTCCACCTATCCTTTTTACAAAGTATGTTCCCCGTTTCCCTGACAATAGAGTCACCAACAACTACTAGTTCCTGTGGGACCAGCGCATTCTGCCTAGGGGGCTGCTTCTGTGTTGCCTGATGACCAAGTGCAAGCTCTGGCGTTGATGTGGGCAGCTGAGAGCTTGATGGGCCCCTCAATTTATTTCCTTCGAGGGCATCCACCCTGTCCTTCAAGCTCTCATAAAGGCCCATAACAACGCTGAGTTGTCGCCTGATTTCCTTGCACTCCTTACATCGTGCACACACAAAGACATCCCCCTTGGCAGTATCATGTCCCGTACCCGACTGCTCCGCAAACATCAAGCAAACAGTGCATTTTAATAGACTGTGATTCAGAGGGCAACTGCCCCCCTCAGTTCTCCCCTGAACCACAGCACTCCCATTAGCTTGAGCCTTTTGCTTTGCTGCTCTGGTCAGAGTCATGATTCCGATTTAATTCAATAAAATTCAAAACAAAAATTAAATCCTTAAGTTATATCCCAAAACAGTTATGTTATATATATATTTTTTTCGGTATCTAGTGTTTTCTACGAGTTCCCTTTATACAACTTCCGTATCACGTGTACCACTATAGTTATGTATTAATTATTTGTTACGATTAAGTCGTTATATATATATATATATATATATATATAGAGTTAAAAGTACAATTTAATTGACAATAAAGTTTATCAAGATTAATAGATTTACTGATTAATTGACAATATTATATTATGCACTATACGACACTAAGCTTATGCTATCGTGTAAAAATGGCGGGAATCACGAACGGTATTTCTACGGACTCGTAAGTATTGATTAGCTTCCAAATCTCGCTATCTCAATTTAGAATAAACTAAGGATCCTGACTAGGTCTATAATCTACTTATAGATGATAATTTGATATAACAGTTGGTTAATAAATCGACTAAATTTGGTTAAAAAAAAAATTTGGTTTGTGACACGTGGATTTGATACCGTTACCGATACTAAGTAATATCTACGAAATCTCTGTCTAAGTTAAACTTTAAACTAAGTATCGTAACTAGGAATATAAAGCTACTCTAGAAAATAAGTTAATATGACAATTTAAACTAATAAAGCAGAAAATAAATCAGGAAAAACTTCTCTGTTTGAAGAGCTTTAAGGAGCAATGTCCGCACAGGCTAACCTCGCACCCAGACTCACTATAGAAAGGGAAATAATGATTGAAGGAGCAGTAATTGAAAAGGTGGAGTCATATACTTATTCGGGACGAGTCATTAGCTGTAATAATGATAAATGGCTGGAAGTCAAGGGAAGAATAAATTTTGGATGGATAGCATTCAGTAAAATTTAGTCACATACTGAGGAGCAATATCTCAATTTGTCTGAAACGTAAAATAATGAACCAATGTATACTCCCCACCATGACTTATGGAAGTGAAACTTGGGCACTCACCAAAAGAATGGAAGGGAAGCTGAGAACTACACAGCGAAGAATGGAACGAATTATATTGGGAATCGGACTGTTAGATAAGAAGAGAAACACGTGGATTAAACAGCAAATTCAGGCAGTAAAGGACATTATTATCAAAACTAAAGAACTAAAATGGTCTTGGCCAGGACACATAGTTCGAAGATATGATAACAGATGGACTAAGAAAATAACAGAATGGTACCCAAGAGGAGCTAAGAGAAAACCTGGAAGACAACGGCGGAGATGGATAGATGAAATTCATGAGCTTGTGGGTAGTAAATGATGGCCATCGCACAAAACAGAAGGAACTGGAAAGTTGCTGGAGAGGCCTTCATTCTGCAGGGGATTGAAAATGACTGATGATGATGACTTGTATTTAGCATTTCCATGCAGCAATTGTTGTCTGCTTGTATTCATCGATTTCTAATGCATACGCATTTCATTTAAAAACGTCAATTTAATTTGTCAATTCCGGTTAATTGTGATTGTTAAAGTGGCGATCTTGAGATCATAGATCTTTCAAGGTCACTGCCATACACAGTCTATTTGGAGAGTAGAGGGATTAGTGAAGTTCGGAAAAAGAGGGTATATGCAGATATTATATTTATCATAGAAATGAGATCAAAGTCAACGCTGCACATTATTTTCGTTATACATTTATATGTTACTGTTGCTTTAAATTAATCTAAAAGTCAAAGTAGCTTAATCATCCTGTCTCCCCTATACTTTTAAAATACAGTATAGTACACTGCACTTAGCGCGGTAACCTTGAGTTCGGTCTTGTGACGGTGTGACTACAGTTATTTATGATTATAGTTAGTTAATGGCCACCGTAGCTTGCGTGGTTCAAGTTCGTGTTACTACCGTTGTTGTTGGGTTTTAGGAGCACAGTATCAGCAACTAAGGCTGTATTGCTCCGTGTAGTGTATACTGTCTGTAAATTGCGTGTGTTCTCTGGCCGATTTTCTGTTTGCTCTACGAGAAACCATGCTACCATCGCCTGAGACCGACTAATTCAACCACGTTGCGAAAAGGCCATAAAAATTCTTCGATTCATCGACAGGACTCGAACTCAAGTCTTTTCCACCTAGTGTGGGGAGAACGGCGATTCCACCAACTGTGCTACCCAGGAAGGCATATGACTACTAAATACGGTGATATTATTGTATTCTCTTTATGTTGTGAACTCATCTGATTTTATGTAACCTCCCGAAGTATAAACAGAAAATTTATGTAATGTATTTAGTATAGTAAGGCCAATAATAAAGTGTTCGATTTGTGTTTGGAGATTTGTTACCTCGATTTTTTGAAGTACTGACTAGTCATAGTACGCTAGTTTTTTTTTAGTGTATAACAAAGTGGTCTCAATGTAGGCAAGGAGAGCTTCTCCTGGCCATCCTTTTTCTCCAATATTATTTCTTGCACACGGCTCGCCTGAACTTTACGACCGACCCTGTCTATACAAGTGTGTACTCACAGAGTCGGTCCCAGAGTTGCATGTTCTTCTGGCCAAAAAACGCAAAGGGAAAACTACACTTTGACTACAAACTACTTTCTCAGAAGAAAGTAGGGATTATAGTAATTAATTCTCGATCCATTACTTTAATAATACTGTATTTCTCTTCTACTTCTCTAAATTCAGTTTTGTTTGATTCTAAAAATAAGTTTTCAAAATATGTTTTCAAATAAATATTATATGAATAAATATAAATTTTAATTAATAAGAAAACAATAGAAGTTAGTTAAACTAATTCCAGTGCTGTCCTTCAAGACATCAAAAGCTGGTAATGTTTTTAGCTATTAGATTGGAAAGCTAATAAATAAACTTAGCTAACTTGTTAAGATTTTTCAGAGGAACAGTTTGGTGCTGTTTTAAACTAAAAAAATTACTAAGAGAACAAAAGACAATTTTGATAAGTAAAATCAAAATTATCATCTAGCTTTCTCTCTCTCTCAAGATTCTTTGTCACAAAGTACACTTTCCAGAAAGAAGTAACTAATCATTCAAGAATACTCCTATGCTCTACATTTTAAGAGGCAGGGAGAGAGGAGAGGGGAGGGAGGAAAGGAAATGGACAAGAACTAACGGAACGCTATCAGTCTATCACACTTTGGAGTCTTCTTATCTACATCCCTGAAGTGGAGGTCAGAGTTCTCGACGAACTAGGATCAAATAACAAAATCGCTTGACCCACTAGTGTGTTCTTCCGAGCTACTGTGTGTGTGTCCTCTTTCAACCCCTCTCTTATTCCCTCCGAGCCGCAAATCCTGCCAAATTGCATTCTGCCCTTGCGTGTCAAGTCAGAAGGAAACAACACATTCTTTAAGCCCTTGGAGTGACCTGTTTCGTTATAAACTCTCCCTCGAACATTGTATTTAACAAATTATTCCGTGGTATTTCTAACGTAGTTAAAAAGTTTGTGAATATTACTAAAAAAACTACAATGACCTCGTTCCATTGCATATTTTGGAAAACTACAGCAGTAACGATAATTGTGTTGCTTAATTTTTCAACATCAGTAGGTAAGCTATCAGCGATGTTTTCGAACATTTTTGTTTTTATTTTATTTTATATACTGTATATATATATATATATTTTTTTTTACGCTGGTCAAATTCCGATTCTGACCTTATTTATTTAGTATTCAAAGCTAAATTTAAATTTTAAATGATAGATATGAGTGCAGTTTTAGCAATCTCTTAATTTTTTTGGATTCAGCTTATATTCTAATTGTTCTAATTATAAAGTATAGACAGACATGTTTTGTGATAAATTTTTCAATGGTACCAGGCTGTGTTGATCTGGAAGTGACTGCATCCAGTCAAAAACTCTCCGGGCCAGTAAAATGGAAGACTTTTCATGTTTGGGGTGGGAGCAACATGGTGAATCATGATGTCTCGCTGAAACGAGGCTAGAAAAAACACACAAAAAAAAAAAACTTGTGCTAAGAAAAAGAGAAATGATATTAGACTAACTAGAAAATCTTCTAAATAGTGATCATGATGAAACTGTTAAAAGTCAAACTAATTGAACCTGAAATTAAATTTAACGAGTTCTCCGCGACAGTATAAAGGAATAATTCAACCCCGCGGGTTATTCCGGATTTTTCAGTTCGGAATAATATGCGAATCGGCCCACGAGTACGCAGCTCTATAGACAAAATATACAGCCGACCGGGTTAGCCAGGTGGGTAAGGTGCCTGCCTGGCAACCCAAAGGTCGCGGGTTCGAATCCCGCCTCGGGCTTGGATCAAAGTACTGCAAAAACATTGGGAGGTGCACTATGGCCACAGAAGCCGATGCGCCAACAACTACCAAAAAAAAAAAAAAAAAAAAAAAAAAAAACAAAATATACAACGGAGCAACATAGTCTAGGTCGCTGATGCTTCTAAAAATCAACGACAACAAACTTAAAGCAAATAAAAGTATTATAAAGTACTGTATTTAAAAGCTTTTATTTATTCATATTTTGCATAAGGATTGAAATATGCAAACTGAGTAAGAAAAATGATAATAATAACGATGGTAGTTAAAAGACTAACACTTTAGCCAGCGGGTGGTTAATTGCTGGAACAAACTTCCATCTGTTGTTGTGGAAGTTGATAGGTTAAATAAATTTAAGGAGGAACTGAACAAATATTTAGAGGGGATTGTTTTGTAATTTTTTTTTTTTTTGGCTGATGCTGCATAAGCTCATACACTTGCTTTCTTGCATCACATGCCACTACTACTACTACTTATTACAATAAACCTAACAAGCTGGATATAATCATTCTTCTCTTTCTTGCTCGGTGATTCCTTTCAACTTCTGACTCTTCTCTCTCAGAGGATAACTCAGGAAATTTTGTTGGCTGGTGCAGCATAAGCCTCAGCTTCCTTGCATCATACGGCTAATAATAAAAATAAAATAAATAAATAAATTTTCTGTTTATACTCTGGAACGACCAAACGGTCACAGGAGTTCACAAGATAGACAGAATACAAGAAACAGCACCGTATTCAGCAGTCAAGGAAGGGTTTGAACCCCGGTCACTCAAGGCACGTGTACTTATGCACCCGCGCAAGTATCGGTAAGTTAATGTACGCAGTGAGTTATATCTCAGGCGCTTTCGATTTTTTCTTCTTACATCAATTTAATTTTCTTTCTTTTTTCTGTGATTAATAGAAATGAAAAGTAAATATAGTTATCTCCTTATCAATTAATTATTAAAATTATAACTTTATAGAACACTTAATAAAACTATAATTTTACGTTTTCTAAACTTGGTCCTACAATTGTATAATATAGTATTTATTACTCTTCTCCCATTACTTTAATGTGACAGAGGGATGGATTTTCAAAATTTTATATTTAACTCTCTTAGGAAGTCGAGCCATCCCAAATTTCATTGACACCTTCCATCCATATACTGACTGCTTACCACCAACTCGGTTGGTGGTGCTCTGCACTATTATTTATTTATTTTTATGTATAAATATTTATTGCATTTCATGATATTGTAACTGTTTAATATTTACTAATACAAAAACAGTGTATTTCAGTTTATTTTCATTAACTATTCGTATGAGTCACAATTAAAACACAAAACTAAAATGTTATACACCTAAACGTTAATTGAAAATGAAATAAAGTTTTAAAAATTATATAACTTTTTTTTTTATTAAAAAGGGGAAGCAAAAAAAAAAAAAAAACGGCAGCAATACATGCTGGAATGGCCCTACGTTTCTTAGACCAACAGTTTGTTGATGAGAGGGCGTGGAGTTGTAACTGGAATACGTCATGGGATAGCCATTGAATGGCCTTGGCCTGTCCTTTGCAGTTTTTTCTACTATTGAAACCATAGTTGTAAGAAATTCTTCAGCCGGTTCAAAGTGATTCACTGCCTTTTGCACGCGGTATTCACGCTGCAGCGTCCTGCTACAGCTGCCTCTTCTTATCGTAATTTATGTTCCCTTTTACCTGTTGCGTTATTCGGGTCTAGACGACGCATATTGGCAATATACGCAGTTACTCAAACGAAATTATGTACACAACATTCTGAAAGGGCTGCAAACACTTGTGATAATATCAGAGGAGGTTTTACGTCAACACCGCAGCTGAAACATGGGGTGTGTCAGAACGCATAGTTCATAGGATTTTTGATAAAGCAAGCGCAAAATGAGAAGAGGAACTCCATGACAACTCTGCATCCACTTTTTAGTCTCCAAGGAAAAAATCTCACGAAAGAAGTAGGTCATAGAACTGGAAGAATTTCAAAAAAAAAAAAAGTTATCCGTCGAACAGTTCAGGAATTTTATGATCGCAGATTATATCCTACATGTCACGTGCTAACGGAAATGTTAAAGGGAAAAATTGTTTTTTCGGACTTTATCATTTAACTCAGTAGCAAAACTACAATTTCTGGCCCCTTCACGAAATTCGCCACCACCCTCTTATCTATTTAACAACCAATCCAAACCAATAGTAGAACCCCTCGACCGCCCGCCCGCTATGGCGAATCTGGCTGTATGGTAGTTTTGCCATAGATACTGGAATTATTAAAAAATAATAATTTAAAAAAAAAACCGAATTTAAATAAAAATAGGTGTGATAATGGCAGACTGTTTTTAATCGAAAGGTATGATATACCGCAGGGGTGTCGAACCCGCAGCCCGCGGCCAGGTATACAGCGTTCAAATATTATGCGTCCCTCGAGTTTAAAACTAGCATATCAGAAACTGTAGTTTTATATTCACTTTTGAAAATATACATTTTTAAAAATATTCGATTTTCCTGTACTGCTCATGTTATATGCATATTCTTTAAAATTTAGCAACATTATTATTATTATTATAACAAAATAATAATAATAATTACTAGCGCACGCTTTTCTATGTAAAATGTACATAAAAGACACACCTGTCGAAACGCACTGATCGATATCTAATTATTTATTTTTATTTTCCTCGCGATCTGCGTTGGGCTGGGGCTCCCCAGTTAGGGCAGCACAGCACAGCACATCCTCTCTCTCCAATATATATATATATATTTTTTTTTTCTCCTTGCATTTCATCCTGGAATGAGACTTCTCTGAGTCAGGGAGGTCCCTGTCCTCTCTTACCCCCTTCCCCTCTTCGCCTTTGATTGCTTAGTTTTCCTCCCGGGGAAATTGTTCTTTCACCAGGGAGGAGGGTGAGCTGGTAGTAGGGGAAGCCGTGCCTTCCCGTAGCTGGGGACGAGTACATGGAAGCGACCGTCCATTGGATTGCAGCTTCCAAGTAGCCAAAAAGCCGAAACAAAACACCGAACTACAGAACACAGATCTAATCTCATGAACACTTGTTTATTTTTTCTTTCCTACCCTTCTCCCGTGCAGGATGAAAAACTTTATTTTTTTCTCCTCTCTCTCTCTCTCCCCCCCCGTTCCTTTTCCTGTATCCTCACCCCGCACGGTATTTTCCTGTGGGGGATGAATTTTTTTTTTTTTTTTTTTTTTTTATAACAGTACATACACATGGCCTTATTTGAATAGAGTTTGTAAAAACTGAACAGAGCAACGAGGCAGAGATGAATCTATGTTATAGGAGCCGCCCAAAAAGCACAAGACACAAATAAAAAAAAAAATCGATATCTAATCGGGAAATGACCTATGTAATTAATACAAATATTTGTATTGATGTAACGCCTCGCCCACTTGTACCACGTGACCCACACCCTCTTCCCCCATTGGCTACCTCACCATGCAACATTCTCAAGGTGCAATAAATATCACTATGTAATTATTTACCTGCGTTTACACAAGTCACTTAGGAAAAGGCCTTTTGCTAAGGGTTTCATAATTCATGAGGAATATTGTTGCATCCAAAAGAGCAGGAATAAATATTTACAAACTATACAAATATTTAAAATATTTACAAAATACTAAACTATTTACAAATATACAAACTATATCAGGTTTCTTCATCAGCTGACATTAAATGGAACATCAAATGATGCTGGGTGAGGTCATGTATTAGACAGTGAAGCATGTGCACGAGGTTGGTGAACGTTATGAAGGCAGTTGTCTTCCAATTAAAACAACAATGTAATTATTTACCTACGCATTTGTAGTGGCGTAATTTCCCCGCCCTCTTCTCACATTGACTTGAATTGTTGTTATTTGTTATTGTTATTTGGTTTTTAGGAGCATTAGCAACTAAGGCCATATTGCTCCGGGATATGCGGTGGTCATTCCCTGACCTTTCCGCATCCTCCGTATTTGGTGGTGACGGGCTCGAACCCCGGTCTAATCAAGAAGCGTGTGCTACGCACTGCTGCTCCTTCCCACCTGGCTACGGAGGCGCCTACATTGACTTGAATAAATATCATTAGGAGGAAAACGTTTTCAAAGTATAGAGAGATAATAATTATCATTATCATAACTAAATAATAATAATAATAATTATTATTATTATAACTAAATAATAATAATAATTACTGGGGGGGCTTTTCCCCCTGCTCGCTTTGCTTGCCCACACCCGCGCACGCTTTTCTACGTAAAATGTAGAGCCATACGGAGTAAGTCAAATCTTTTCCACGTAGACATACTTGTCGAAAGTCACTGGTCGATATCTAATCAGGAAATGACCTATGTAATTATTTACTTGTGCATTTGTAGTGCGCAGCATTCTCAAGGTCGAATAAATATCACTGTAAAATCCAGAACGGTGTACACCCTCTAACATGGCGGCAAGCAAAACAGTGGGAAAGCAGTGATTGATAAGTTGTGACTCCCATATTTCGACAAACGGACAGGAACAAAGCAGTGATTGGCAGACGCCACTGCTTTCCCCGCCCACTGCCCTCTTAGGTTGATATGCCTAGGGTGTTTTTCCCCACATTTTCCACTGTTTTTAATCGGGAACTCGTCTTTCCATTTTAAAACAGTCAGATGGAAGGATAAACACCTACCTAAGCTAAGTCTCTTCTCCTCGACGACACAAAACAATCAGAAAAGGAAGGTGCCTTCACCTGTCAATTATCACTGTCTTCCTCGCTTTCATCGAAGTACCTGCCGGTGTACACTGTACTGGATTTCAGCCAATATCACTATGTAATTATTCACCTGCGTTTACATTAGGAAAAGGCCTTTTGCTTCAGGTTCCATAATACATGAGGAATATTGTTGCATCCGAAACAGCAGGACTAAAATATTTAACTGAAATATTTACAAACTATGCAAATATTTAAAATATTTACAAAATACTCAACTACAGTACAGTATTTACAAATATAGAATATTCATTAATATACAAAAAAACGTTACAATGGAACATCAAACGTTAGACAGTGAATCACGTGCACAAGGTAGTGAACGTTATGGAGGCCATTGCCAATAATTAATTGCGTTTGCAGTGAAGTAATTGCCTCGCCCTCTTCTCCCATTGGCTCGAATAAATATCACTAGGAGGAAAACTTTTTTAATGTAAAGACAGATTATTATTATTGGTGAAAGATGCTTTGAGCCCACTGTGGTTCTGTCTCACTGAACCCACTATCCACCATGCTTAACAACAGTAAGTGTAAGTGTGTGTTGTTGTCGTACGGCACCAGGGGTTTCCCCTATCTCCGCGTTGCTTTCATTGTGGGTAAACCAGTTCGCTGGGAAATGCCAGAGATTTAAAAATGCGTGGGAATTGTTCATGTGTAGCGTCCTGTACCGTTGTTCATTTGGTCATTTAGCCCTTGGACCCCTATTGAGGCACAACGTTTCCTCACTTACACCCCGTGGAGGAAGACCAGGAGCCCAGTATACTTAGATTCACTCTGGCAGGTCCTGCCACTTAATTTCCTGGGATTTCGGCGGCTAGGACCTTTAAAAAAAAAAAAAAAAAAATCTACGCTATCGTAGGAGTAATATCGCTTAGGTTTGCTAGGCCGAGGTTTGGGCGTAAGGTGATTTTATTATGTTAAGTTTTTTATGTGTGGGGCTTTCGCGATGATGAAGGTAGAGAGGGGGAAGACTGAAGACTGGGGGAAAAGATGGAAATATAGGGCCAATAGAGTAGATAGCCTTAGTTTTCAGTGGGGCATGCCTAAGCCCCACCAAAGTAGAAGTTAGGGGGTAGCAAGGAGGAGAGGGAACAGAGACGTCCCCCCCATCCCATGGAAGTGGGAATAATAATAGGTGAAGGGGGCTAGGGTGCCCTCTTCAGATCGTCATCAGGCTGTTTGCAGCTGTGCTGCGTTTAGTCTGTTCTGTGTTCTCGGTTTTGTCACATATGGGGCAAGCCCCATCCTTGCTTTTCTTTTCCGTGTGATCAGCACTCTTCTTGTCCAAGTACTAGTCACCTGCGGGTTTCAGTTTTCTGTCACATTTGGCGGTGATTTTTATAAATCTCTGTGTACGTTGCTGTAGATAGCTATCAGTGTTTTTCTCTTAGTGAATAGGTCTTACCGGGAGAGAGCCCTATATTCCTCCTCAGTGTCCAGGAAGTGGTGCTCCTTTTGGGAGATATCTCAATCCTGTTATTAGTAACCCTCTGAGGTCTTCATAGTGTTGACAATCATAGACTATGTGGCTCCAGCTTTTGCTCTCCCCACATATGCATTTGGTGTCAACGAGTCCGAAGCCAAACAGCTTCTCCTTGTAGGGTCTGTGTCCGGTTAAGTGTTGTCATATGGTACCCTGGGAAGCACCAGGCCGGCTGCTTTGGGTATATTTTCCGGAGGTCTGATAGAAATCTTTTTGTTACTTCGCCTTTTGTAGTCTCCATCCACCTTCTCTGAACGGAGAAGTGTATTGATCAAAGAAAGTGTACTGGATTACACGTACGAACCACAGGCAGTATTATAGACCCCAAGCCACAAGACAGTCCCGCCATAATAACGGACAAGACAGTTTGGTGTGACATATGCACTAGGAAAACCAAGTTGAGTAGGAGTGTGTTATAGGCCTAATGACTCTGATGAGTACAAGGAACAACTGTACAGGGAAAAGAGTGGACCAGTTAATCAGATAGCCTTATAAGACAATCTTATAAAAGTGGTTATCAATGGACACTGCTCTTCGTGAACTAATGTTATTAGTGGAGTCCCCAGGGTTCAGTGTTGGGCCCATTGTTGTTTTCAGTATTTATCAATGATATTGATGAAGGTATATCAGGGTTAATGTCTAGATTTGCAGACGATACGAAGGTTGGCAGAGTTGTTAATGAGTAATGATAGTACGCTACTGCAAGACGATCTGGAAAAGTTGAGCAGCTGGGCTGAGAGGTGGCAACTGAAGTTTAACATTGACAAATATAAAGTACTGCATATGGTTAGCAGTAACCCCAGAGGAACGTAACAACTGGGTGGTACTACACTCAGTGGAGAATGAAAAGGACCTGGGGGTAATTGTGCAGTCAGATATGTTTAAGAAGAAGCAAAAGCTCTACCGAAAGTGGAAAAGAACTGGGCACCCGACTGATCGGACTATGTATAAATGGGAAAGGGCAAAGTTCATTCGACTGAAAAGACAAGCATACTTTGAGGTTATGAAGAAAAAATTAAAAAAAGGAAAGAGGATAGTTAGCAAGAAAAACAAAAAAGAAATGACGGACCGGTTGTTTAGAGAGTGGACAGAAGTCACATTCGGAAAGCCTTTGAATGAAAAGCAGAAAAATTGTGAGGAAAACATCCGCGAGATGCAGAAAATGATTGAAAAACTGATGGATCCCACTGTCACTAATCAAACTAGAGCTAGAAACATATTGCGTGAAATTAATATCAGCAGGGAAAACTTAAAGGAAGCTATTAACTCTCTCCCCAGTAAAGCAACGATCGGGCCGGACCAGTTCCCGCTATTCATGATAAAAATATGTAGCGCTTACATAATCGACCCGCTCCACCACCTCTTCCAACGAATACTAAGTGAGGGGGTTTTCCCGAAAACATGGAAGAGATATTACGTAAAACCAGTTCCAAAAATAAACAATCCTAAAACCAGTAAAGATTTCAGGCCCATCGCAATCGGATGCTCTCTGCAAAAAATATTTAAGAATATTTGAGAAAGCAATCCTGAACACCGTCAATCAGCACTGCTTTGGGGACAGGCCAGAATACTTACATTCTGTGCTTCCTCGAAGGTCGACTATTACAAATTTAACGGAGACTGTACTCCGAATACAGCTAGCTTTAAATAATAAACAACAGTTGGACATCGTTTTCCTGGATGTAGCAGCAGCCTTCGACAAGGTCTCAATCCCAGCTATAACAGTAATCCTTCCTGAAATGAGGCAACAGTATTGCCTCATTTCAGGAAGCACTTTAAGCATTCTGACTGAACACCCTTCAAGAAAGACAAATTATCGCAATAAACGGGAAACAAACAGCAACTTACTGTATCTCCAGGGGAGTACCTCAAGGGGGCGTATTGTCCGCCACCTTCTTCGCAATAGCACTAGCCCCATTTTTAGCTCAAAACTGTGAACAATTTATTACATATGCTGACGATCTGAAATTTTTTGTAACCTCTAAAGAACAAGAAACTGAACCCCATCTATCAGAGGAAGCAAACAAGGCAATCAGGAAGCTAGAAGAATATCTGCACTACATTGGCCTGAAACTTAATGAAAAGAAAACTGCCCAAATGACCGTCACCAACAAAAAGAAGAAAAATGAAATTACGATTTTTGTGAACAGTACCAGAGTCCAAAAATCCCACGCACATGTCGACCTTGGCCTTAAGTGGGATGAAGGATTAAACTTCATACCTCACTTCGAACACATTAGGAAAAAGACATACGCAGCACTCTGGAGCACTAGACAAGAACTCACCGGTCTCCGAAGCCCTCATCTCATGATCCAATACATCCTTAAATACGTTACACCGATTCCGTTGTACGCATCGACTATATGGTCATCGAACCCCGAGAACAACATCAAAGCCTTCTTAGGAGTAGAATACTGGCTCCTGAGATGGCTAAACAAGATCGCCGGGAAACCGTTTACCATCTCAAGAGCGGTGTTGTTTGCAAATCTGGACATCACACCCTGGAAGTATATCATCACAACCAGAAACATCTTAACTCTGGCAAAGCTACTAACGGAGAGAATAGATGCGCCGAAAGTGGGAAACGTGATCACTCGCCTTCGGATGATACGACCGAGAATAAACAGGGAAGAACCAAGTCTCAAGTGCCAATTGACTCAACTGGACTCTCTGGGGAGATTTTTCCCAGCAAATACTGTAAATTATTTTAATAATTTAAATATAGATTCAGAAAGACTATGTACAGACAAAATATATAGGACAGAAATCTTTGGTAATGTGTACCGGCAGGTACAAATATAATAAGAAGACTAATTTAATAATTTATATAATAATATTTAGCATTTAACAATCATTTAGTAATTAATTAAACCAACTTAACAATTAATTCATTTTTTTTTTCTCCAAATTTTGTAAATAAGTTCATGTAAATACTGATATAATGTAACCACACCCTCTAGCCACGTGCTGTCTATGGGTGTCTCGAAAGAGAAATAAACAGATAATAATAATAAAGATATGCAGTTTTCTGAGCAGCGCAGAGAGGTTGCAAGAGTAGCTGTGTCTTGTCAGTGATGTACAGAAATTTTGCTAGTAAGGATAAAGGGATGATTGTCCCCTTGTATAAGGAAATACCTTGCCTTATACAAGGGTCATATCAGGCCATACCTTGAGTACCGTATACAGGTCTGGAGGCCTCATTTTAGGAAAGATGTGGAGGTGCTAGAACAAGTACAGAGAAGGGCAACGAGATTGGTGAGTGTTGCTGTTACCAAGAAAGGCTTAAGTTCTGCAAATTGCACTTCTGGAGACTAGGCACCTGCGAGGTGGTCTAATTGAGGTGTATAAGGCCTTGAATGGATTGAGCAAGCTCAGTGCTAATGGGATTCTTCCTCTTGCTCAGATTACCCACCTCAGGGGACATAAATTCAAATTGAGGAAATAGAATTGTAGAATAGATGTGCGGAAATTTGTCTTTAGCCAGCGGGTGGTTGATAGTTGAAACAAACTTCCGTCTGTAGTAGTGAAGGTCAACAACTTAAATAAGTTCAATGCAGAACTAGACAAACTTTTGAAGTTAATGGATGGGTGAAGTGGGATTTTTTTTTTTTTTTTTTTTGGCTGATGCTATATAAGCTTGCTTTCTTGCATCATATGCTAATGCTGATTACTAGGACTCTGAGAAGACCATGTGGATAACATCGTGATGGACAAAGGTTAACTGAGAAGGGTACTGACTTATGGAATATAAGAGAAGTTTCACGAAAAATATATGCATAACGCTTTTTCCACTTTCTAAGATCAAAGAGAAGTCGTGGAGAAATCCCATTTAGCAGAAAGACTCACTCGTGTTAGAGGTAAACAGGTCCTACTATAAAAATCTCATTAAACCGAGTTCGTGTAAGTCAGGGACTGGATGTATTCTGTATCCTGCTAGAAGTGGTAGACCAAATTCCATCAAAACTACAGAAAATCTGAGAACTCTACAGAACAGTTCTCGAAGGTCAACATGACCTCTATCATGTGAACTGAAATTGTTCACAAATTATAAGCATCTTAAAGCATTCAGTATATAAAGCTTACATTAGGGCTCGAAAAGGAAAATTTTACTGTACATCACGATAATACGAAAAATGAAAAAAAAAAATTTCAGGCGAAACGTTTTTGGACTGACAAAACAATTTTCAAACTTAACGGTAATGTCAATTTTCATAATTGTGTTCAAGTTCACTTGGCTGCTGTTGATGGTGGTTGATTTTGTGGCCAAGCAGGGACAATGGGGTGACTGTGCGTTGCCTGTAATTCGTCTATGGACGATCTGCAGTTTTCGTGGATACTTCGGAATAAATTTATTGAGCACATGATGATCCTTATATACAAACTGGAAGTCAAACAAATTCTCCTAGAGATGTGTTTAGAATGACTTGTTGGACTTTTTTTTCTTTTTTTTTGTCACTATTTGTAAAAGAATAAGAGAAATTTTACCACAATATGATACTCTCCGTATGACACTCTCCAGAAATTAAAACGAATATAAAATTAACGCAAAACGATTGCAGTAATAAAATCAATTAAAAATTTTGATTCAAACATTTAATGTAAATTTTGAAAAACGATATTCCTTTCTGAAGCTGACGGTGCTTTTCGACCAATGTCTTGATCACAGACATAGGAGTAATTTTTTTTTAGATACTGTCGCAAAAATATTTTGCAATTGGCGTCAACGGATAGTTAAATATACGGTGTGCAAATGTTAGTCGTCATACGGTGTGATCACAAGTTTCTTAGTATCAGATAAATGCTGTTTGCTTTCCTGGGACTTCTTGGTCGATCTGGTAATGAGGAAGACAGGTGATCTTTCCGATTTTCAGAAAGGTGTTAACATTGGGGGGATATTTCACAAGAACAACAATTGAGGAAACAAAGGAAATTACTAGTGGTGGAAAGAAACCGTCTCAAAAAGTGTACAATATGTGGAAGACGAAAGAAAAATGTAGCTTTAAATAGAAGAAATGCAGCAGAATGTCGGTAGTTCAAGAGAGAGAGAGTTTTGTATCAGAATAGAGGCTCCAGTGTGTGGCAAATGACTGAAAAATTTTGGAAACTGAATTCAGGCAGTGGGTGTCGAAGAACCTGCGTTTTGGTAGTCGTTTGCCTATGCGAAAGTCACTTCTTTCTGTAAAAATTCGAAAGATTCAACTGAAGTGGTGCAACTAACGCAGAGACTGGACTTTGCAACAGTAGAAAAAAGATCATGTGGTCCAAGGAGACTCAATTTACACTTGTTTTATCCAATGGTAGGGCGAAAGTGTGGCGTGAACCTCATGAAGACATGCATCTAGGCTTTCTCTCGTGTCCACCACTCAAGCGGCTGCAAGTAGTATCATGGTATGAAGTATGTTTGTTCTGTTGGGGTTAATAGGGAATAGTTGTTCTGTTCAAAAGGGTTAATAGGGAAGGCGACCCCAGGTTGATGTCATTGGGGCATGCCCATGACATCAACATGCCCCAAAATACGGTCTTCCTGGTTTTGTGGTACAAATTGGGTTTTCATGATGAGGTGGCATCATAGATGTTCCTATAATTGGCAATGATGCATGAGATGTTCCCATGTTTCGATTTTTCCACAGTGGCACAAAGTCCAAAACCTGATAGTTTTGGTCTAATTGCACCATGGCCGGTGAGCAGATAAGTAACTGGTCCTGGGGTTAATAGGAAAACCAGTGTGGATATTTCGGGTAGACAGCCTGAATAGTCGGCAGGAAATTTCGGGTTATTTGTTCCTTTGTCAAATTTTCCTAACATGTCTGCCAGGTATGTTGGAGATGCTGGGTAAGTCACTTCTTCTCTGTTTTAGGGTAGTTGGTCAGGTCTATTGGAAGTTCTGGCAGGTGGCGGTTTTACCTTTGGAGAGGTAGTGGAGTCCACAAAGGAATATCTCGAGATCTAAGGGGAGGGCACCCATGAGGACTTGCACCGCCTGGGTGTTGACTGTGCGAGTAGCACAGTGGTATCGTCACCGTCCTCCCCACACCGGGTGTAAAAGACCCGAGTTCGAATCCCGTCGATGACGCAAGGAACTTTAATGGGATTTTTTCATTCCGTGGCTGAGTTAGTCGGTCTCAGGCGTAGACAGCAAGGTTTTTCCCCAGAAACTGGGGTTTTTTCATCCAGCAAAACAGGCAAATCGACCATAGAACACACGTAATTTACAGACACAAATACGGGTTAATGTTTTCAATTACGGCAACCCTAAATGTGATTTTTTTTTTTTTTTTTTTTTTTTGCATGGGTGCTGACTGTGTTGCAGGCTCTGGAGATTGTGAGCAGGATATATCGTTGTATTGTGTCGAGTCTCCTTCTGTTGGTAACGGTAGTCGCTTTTTTGAACCTGACTACAGAGACATATAGGATGACTGGCAGAAAAACTGTTTTGAGGAAAAGAGCGAGGGTCTTCTTTCTCAGGCCTGTCTTTGCTAGTGATTCTTGCAAAGAGTGGAAAGTAGTTACTGATTTTGTTTCAGAGGTACATGATGTGTGGTGTAAAGGATAAATTCCTGTCTATTATGACACCGAGGTGCTTTAGTTCCGTTGTGAGTCTGATAGTGAACCCCTGTACTTTAATTTGGGGAGATCTAGGGCCCCTTTGAGTAAAATTGAGCTTGTTTTGGTTGAGGAGATCGTCTGGTTGTTTTTGTGAGCCCATTCTTGTAGGATGGCGAGCGCCCAGTTTGTTGTGTTTTCCAGTTGAGGTCGGCTGTCCTCAGCCAGCGTCAGGATGAGGTCATCTGCGTAGGCTTGAGACGTGGCGTTTCCAAGGTTGAGGTTTAAAAAGCATCTAGGACCATGTTCCAAAGAAGTGGACCCAGAACGGAGCTCTGTGGGCATCCTCTGTTGATTGGTCTTGACACAGAGCAGTAAAGTATAAAGTGTGTTTAGGGTCAAGCAGCACCAGGGGTTTCCCCCATCTCCGCGTAGTTTACATTGTGGGTGAACCAGTTGACTGGAAAAGCCAGAGATTTAAAAGTGTATGGACTTTGTATATATTTGATGCCTTGTACCGTTGTTCATCTGGTCATTTAGCCGCCAAACCCCTACTGAGGCCCGACGTTGTCCCACTTTAGCCCCATGGAGGCAGACCAGGTACGCACTAGTATATAGTTCACTCTGGCAGGTGCTGCCACCTAATTTCCTAAGATTTCAGTGGCTAGGACCTTAAAAAAAAAAAAAATCGCGTACGCGTCGCGGGCAGCGCTAGAAGTCCAAAATGTTGGGCAAAATTAATTTAGATTGGTGATTTTAGATTGTGTGGGGCGTGTTCACGTTGCTATCAGATAGAGTGGGGTGAAGGCTGAAGACTGGGGGACAAATAGACAGAAATATGGAGCCGAAAGGGAAGGCAACTCCAGTTTACAGTGGGGCATGGCCATGCCCCACCTGCCAGGAAGAGGTGAGACAGTGAGCCAGACAAGAGAGCTGGCTCAGATTGCCAATGTGGCCTGTGTGCATGGGTGGGAGCAAACCAGACCGCAGGGTCAGGTCCGCACCATCCAGAAAAACTTGAGGCCCAGCAGAGGCGATCCAATGTTGGTTTGGCTGAACAGGTTGTGCAAAATGTCACAGTTAGGAGTCATTCATGGGACTGTTGTCCCGTCCGGTAGTTAATGTTCTGGGAAGTGGAGTTTTCTCACTTCTCATAAGAGTTCCAATTTTGTCTTGCATGAAGGATCAAGCAAACCTGCCATCTGGTTGGGGGTCTCTGAGAAGCTTTGTTTGACATCTATTCGAAGTTTGCAGGCAGAGGAATGGCCAAGCGTCTAGCATACAGGTTCTGGGCAAACTTAGTGAACGCTATATATGAGGCTTCATCTTCCAGTAAGTAGTGTTCCCGGTTTTTGGGATTAAGGCGCACTTGGATGATTAATTCAACACGAAGATCTTCATAAAATTCGCAGTCATACATCTGGTGTCCCCAGGTCTCCACAGAGCCACATGCACACATTGGGTTGTTTTCGAGTCCGAGAAGGTGTAATTTGTGGCGAATCGCTCCATGTCCTGTTAGGAGATACGTGCTGTACAATCCAGGGCAAAGCCATACCGGATACTGTGGGTATATTTGTTGTAGATCGGGGAGGAACCTCCGCGTGACTTCCCCTTTTGTGGAGGTCGTCCAGCGCTGCTGCCATATCGATCGCAAATAGATCTGGAGTCTTTTCTTCTCCACTGTCCGATTTGCAGTTGGGTCTGTGGTGTGATCCTGGAAGGTAGTTGGATTTCCGCGTCTAAGCTGCTGTAACATGCCTAGGCGAATCACTTCAAGATCAAGAGGGAGGGTCCCAGTGAGTACTTGCAGCGCATGAGTAGATACAGTGCGGCACGCTCTGGTGAGGGTTAATAAAATCGGTCGGTGAATGATGTTGAGTAGCCGACGATTTACCGCCGTAGAGGCCTTATGGTGCCAGACACCAGAAGCATATGCAATCGCAGGGATGATGGCTGCTTTGTAAAGTATTGCAAGGGTTCTTCTTTTCAGCCCCCAGTCGCGGCGGGTAATCCTGGCAAGCATGGCAGCATAGTTTTTCATTTTCTTCTGGATGTATTTTAAGTGGGGTGTAAATTATAAATTTCGGTCCAGGATCACTCCTAGGTACTTGAGTTCTGTGGCCAACTTGATCGTTCTGTTGTAGATTTTTTATCTGCGGTGGTCTGGTAGGAGTTAGATATCCCTTTAGTAGGATAGATTGGGTTTTGGTGGCAGAGATATTAAGGTGATGAGTTTCGGTCCACTCTCTTAGTGTAGAAAGTGCTGAGTTGGCAAGCGTTTCCAGTTGTGCTCTTGAATCAGCAGAGAGGATTAGGGAGAGGTCATCTGCGTATGCGAGCGCTTGCACACCCCCCAGTTCCAGGGAGAGGAACTCATCCAGCACTAGTTCCAAAGGAGGGGACCGTACAGAGCCCTGAGGGTAGCCCCTGTGTACCTGACGTTCAACCTTGCAGTAGGGAGCCTGCACTAGGACCTTCCTATTGTTCAGGTAGCTCTGAATGCATCCATATAGGTTTGATGGCAGGTTGGCAGCTTAGTCTTGCGAGGATGCTCTGCCACCAGAGGGCGTCGAATGCCCCTGCAAAGTCCACAGAGATGAGAAGAAGGTACTTTCGTTGGCAGTTTGACGCGGCATTCATGATATATTCTAGTGCATCCAGAGTGGATTTCCCCGTTTTGAATCCGAATTGTTTGTCTGTTGTTAAATTTGCTGCGGTGTAATGTACTTCAAGCCTCTGTCTAAGAAGTTGTTCCAGGACTTTGCTGAGTACAGACAGGAGGGATATAGGTCGGTAGGACTCCGGTATATGTTGCTGCTTTGATGGGTTTTTTATGATTAATTTTATGCTGGCTACCTTCCAGTCCGAGGGGAACCAGCCCTGACGAAGACAGTGGTTATATAAGTCTAACAGCAAGTTCGGGACATACTCGGCCACCTTTTTTAACAGTTCTGGTTCAAGCATGTCCAGTCCTGGGTTCTTTTGTTTTTTATTTTTTGTATGGCAGTTTGTAAATCTTGCAGAGTGAATGGTTGTTCCACTCGGGCCGACTGGTAGGTTTTGTTGGCGTGGCACAGCTGATGCTGTTGAGGTGTGTTGTCCTCTTCGATGGGATTGAAGGTGGCATTGAGAATGTTGTTGACGGTGTCGTGCCAGTTTTTTGTCACGGTGCCTTGTGGGGTGATGGTGGAGGGAGTGACCTCTCCCCTTGGTAACTTGTTTGTGGTTATTCTATATATGATGCTCCATGGGTCTGTATTGCCGACTGTGGAAACCAGATGCTCCCAGGACAGTTTCTTCCGCTGCCTGATCATCGCAGTGTAGTTATTCCTGGCCTCCCTGTATTGTTGTCTGAGGGGTTCAACCTCAGGAGGAGGCCAGGACCGTCTGGCTATTTGGAAGGCACGTCTTTTCCTGTTCATATCTCTCCTAAGTAGGTCAAGTTCCTGCGACCACCACGGCACAGCGCCTGGCCGGAGGGCCCTTCTCCGGATCGACTGGTCCGCTGCTTGTAGGATGGCATTAGTGACAGCACGCTGGTGTTGATCGGGGGTTTGGTTGTGGAGGTTATTGGAAGACAGGTTCTCTGTGTTCCTAATTATGGCTTCTTTAAAGTTGTTCCAGTTGGCCTTATCAACGGCATATCTGTTGAGTTTGTAGCTGTTTGTTGGAGCCCGGTGAAGCGATCTGGGCATCGTGAAGGTGATAGCCCTATGGTCTGAGGAGGTCCAGTCTTCCTGTACCTTCCAATCATTTAGGTGCCCAGCAAGGGATCTGGTAGCCATTGTTGCATCTATAGTGACCTCCCAGAGAGTGGAACTAAATGTGGGGAGATTGTTTGGTCGATTTAGGACAACGAAGCTGCTGTTAACCAGGAATTCCTCCATATATTGGCCATTCCTAGTTCCTCGACGTTCAGGAGTCTTACTAAGCCACAATGGCGATCGACAGTTTAGGTCCGCAGATACGAGGATCCTAGAACCCACAAGTTCTGTTTGTACTTGATTTAGGTATTGGATGGCTGGTTGGATGTCTGCTCCTGGGCGGCAGTACAGAGAGATGATATATAGCTCTCCCAGTGGAGTAACAATGTGAGCGCAGGCCGCCCACTCCAAGCACAGGTGTGTTATTCTTGTCACAGTTATGTCGGGATTCCTGACAGCCACCGCAGCCCAGGGGGTGGCTCCCTCTACCTGAACAATTTTGTAGCTGAGTAGGTAACCCCGGACAGCATCCGCGCAGGTGTAGGGCTCCTGCAGCAGAAGGATGTCCAGGTTCTCTTCTTCAGATTTTTGTCTAATTTGACCAGCTACGGCAATAGCCCACTGCGCATTCAGTTGAAGAAATTTGATACAGTTGTTATTGTACCTTTTAGGGAGAGTTTCCATAATTTATTCTTATTTGTTGTGCACTTCTTGCTTTTACGTATACCGGGCATTTGTTGTCTCGAACAGAGTGCGTGTGGGGAAGCTTCTGCCACTTGCAGTTTGCCAGGCTGGTTCTTTTCCTTTGTTCGGGCAGTTAGCATAGTTGTGCCCCTTCTCGGCACAGTGTCCGCAGGTTGGTTCCTGTTGGGCGCATGTGTGGGTGATGTGACCGAATCGGCAACATCGGAAGCATTTTGGCACCGCGATGTGTTCCCTAAAGCGGTGGGAGCTCCAGCATATGTAGATCCTTTCTTGTTTTGTGATGACTCTCCACGCTTCAGGGGTCAATCCGACCACCCAGTTGTTCGAGCTGCCATCCCTGGTCCTGGTTTGATGTTTGGGCACTACTAAACTTTTGTAGTCTCCGTCGGGGAAGTCTTGTTGCAGATTTCGCATGAAGATTTCTTTACAGATTGTCTCCGGAGTCAGATTCCGGTGTACGCCAAATATGATGACTGGGGACCTTTTTCTTTAGGAATTTCCGCCATGAGACCGAGTGTAGGGATCTTGGTGTTGTTGATAATCAATTTAGCGTCTTCTTTATTTTCCGCTTCGATTATCACACCAGTGTTTCTAGTTTTCCGTATGGAGCGGATTCTGGCTGTTTTAAATTCCTGCGTTAGCGAGTCAATAACCTTTTTTTTGCCATCTTCACTTGTTTTCAGCGTATCTGAGTTGGTCGGTTTGAGTAGCACGAGATGTGGGGGTGGGGAGCAGCGTCTTCCTAGTTGCTGATTTTGTGGTTGTAGTGGTCATGGTATCGGCAGCAGTGGCGCCTTTATGCCTCAGCGCTTCAGAATATGTCGGGGCTCGCTGTGGCATTTTACTTGCCCCGCATTCTATGTAAGCATGAAGTCGAGTGGTGGCTCGCTCACTTTCAAGGTACTGGTCATGTAGTATTGTTTCCATCTTGTGGAAAATTGTCACAATTTGAGATCTAAGTCCGGAGGACACTCTGTTTGAATTCTCCTTAAATATATTTTCTAATGCCGTTTTAAGGAAGAGGGTCTTCTCGTAAACAGTTCCCTGTGGTAGGGCAGAGTCGAGGGGCGAGTCCTGCTGCTTGTCCTCATTGGTGTTCTTTTGCAGCGAAGTAGCTTCTGGCAGCTCCCTGTTCTCCGTCTTGGAGCGCATTTCCCGTTCAGGTATTGGGACATTTTCTTTGCGGTTTTTCCGTTTCATTGGGGTGAGCCCGGATGGGATGTCCTCCCCCTCCTCCTGCAAGTAAATAATGACAGGATCATCCTTCTTCCTCTGCAACTGGTTATCGCCGTTTTTACCTTGTTTTCCCTCCATTTTAGTGTAATCCGGTGAATCGAGAACAGGATTGAGCTTTTGGAATGTTGCAGGATGTGGTAGTGATTCACTAACATCTGAGCCTAATCACTGAGTTTACGGTGAAACAACCCGTGACATAATGTATTAGCATACGGTCAGCAGAATGCTAAGCCTAATGAGACAAACTTTATAATATGTAAAGGAAATACCTGATAAAATAGACAAAACTTGCACAGGAAGTTAGATAGCGTCCACCTAGCTATAGGAAAAGCCTTCTTTCAGTTTATAATGCAAACATTACCTTAAAATAACAACTAGAGCATAAGCATCAATTTCTAAAGCATCAGTCAGCAGCGCCACCTCTTTTTCACAGAGCAGTATGGAGCGGTGACTGTTACAGATCTATTGGATGTATGTGCTGATACATTTGTAAAGGTTTGCTGGCAAGTTGGCCTTCCGGAGCCTGCCGAGAACGCTTTGCCACCAGAGGGTATCAAACGCCCTGGCAAAATTTATTATGATGATGAGGATGTATTTCCGGTTTGTTGTGGTTGCAGCAATGATGATATTTTCCAAGGCATCTATAGTGGAGTGTCCTTTCCTGAAGCAAACTGATTTTACGATTGTAAACCTGTGTTTGAGTAGAGAGCTTCTATCCTGTTTTGTAAGAGGTGTATAGCAATTTGCTGAGCACTGACAAAAGTACTATTGGTCGGTAGGACCCCGGGAGGTCCTGTCGCTTTTTTGGGTTTTTAAGGATAGCCGGAGCATCACCACCCTTCAAGGGTGAGGAAAGTGGCCTTCTCTTAAATATTGGTTATATAGATTTAATATTTTTTCTGGAATGGTCTCAATAGTCTTTAACAATTTCTGGTTCTAATAGATCTGAACTTGGGGATTTCTTGTTTTGAAGTTTGGCGGCACAATGTCTAGTTCAATCCTGGTGAAGGGTTCCTCTTCCTGGACTGTTGTATACATGGTGTTTAGGAAACAGAGCAGCAGTCGTTCTGGGGGGTTGGGTCCAGGTGTTTCAGGAATATGGCATCTAAGATATTGCTAATGGAATCTTGCTATGTTTTGATGTATTCCCCTTGTGGCGTCCTGATTGCAGGGATGATTTCACCTCTTGGAGTTTGTTCGTAGTCACCCGGTAGACCACTCCCGAGGGGTCGTCATTTCCGGCCGTAAAGACCAAGTGTTCCCAGGTTTGTTTCCGTTCGCGGATCCTAGTCGTGTATTGCTTTCTGGCGACACGATATTGTTGCCGCAGAACCTCAACTTCTGGAGCAGGCCAGCTGTGTCTGGCATGCTGGAAATTTTTCCAGCAGGTGTTTGCTTCTCGTCTGAGTTGTTGTAGCTCTGGGGCACTGCCAGGGTACAGTTCCGGGAGACGATTTTTCCTCCTGATAAATTTGTTAGCCACTTCTGTAATGAGTTTTACTATCTCAGCTTGATGCCGATCTGGGTTTAGTCCCTCCGTGTTGAGTGTATGGTCGATCGCACGCAGTATCTCCTGGAAGGGAGGCCAGTCAGCCTTTTCAACAGCGTATCTGGGCTGCATTTGTCTGGGTATTATTTGCCTGGTTATGGATCGGTTGAGTTGAAAGGTGATCGTTTGGTGGTCGGATGTGGTCCACTTTTCCGTGACAGTCCAGGATGTGATATGGTCCGCGAGAGATCTTGTGCCAGTGTGATATCTATCGTGCCTTCCACGATAGATATCACACTGGCCACCAGATCTCTCCCAGATCATATCACATCGTGCACTGTGGTATTGTCACAGCCCATACGTTCTGCAACACTAAGAAGCGACTATCCAGCCTCTCGAAGGCCGATAATCCACCCTCTGGCGAAGTCGCTGATATCGGTGTCGAACGTGCAGGGCCGGCCACAAGTATGTTAAATCGGTTTTGTCGAACACGGTCCCCCGCTCAAATGGTCAATATAATAATATCATGTAAAATTTGAAAAAATAAAAAATAAAAAATCACTTTTACCAAAACACCCCATATAAGTTTTTCACAGGGCGCGCAAGTAATTCTTGAAAATGGATCCTCAAGTTTCGAAGTCGGCCCTGCGAACGTGACGTCTAAACATTCCCTATAATCTCCTTGCACTCTGAAGATCCTGTAAAACAGAAGTCTGTTAATTGTGTCATACAAGCGTTGCTTTGAACTCCGTGAAAACTCTACGTTTGTTTTTATATCTGCCGAAGCTTCTACCGATTGCTCCCGTATTTCAATCATTTGTATGGCTCTGCACAACTCATCCGCCTGCTGATTTACATGCACTTCAAATCAGTCCTGGGTATGCTTCAAACCAATTTCGATGTTACATAGTGTATTTATATACTTGTATATTTTTAATTGTAGTTTTTATTAAATATTTTCCTTCTGTTTTTTTTTTTATCTAAACTCATTTATATTTTATTTCAGTGCATTATAACATTTCAATGTTGTTAACATTCTGCACATTTTTATTGGATACAAACCTGTAATGTGCATTTAAATAAATATCATATTTTTTAATTTAGTTTGTTTTTAAATTAGTATTTTTTATTGCTAAACTTTGAGAACTTCGAACCCTTACCACATTATTTAAAAATACGTCCATAAAATAATTTGTTTTTATGTAAATTTTTTCTATATCTCTGATATATAGAAAGGAATCGCCAAGAAAGAGAAGAATGATGGTATCCATCATTCTTCTCTTTCTTGGTGATTCCTTTCTACTTCTCTCTCAGGGTAACTTTGGCATTTTTTTTTTTTTTTGGCTGGTGCAGCATAAGCCTCAGGCTTCCTTGCACCATACGGCTAATAATAATAATATTAAAATAATAAAAAAATATACACAAAAATTGAATGTTACCATATGAGCGTCACAAGATGGCGGACCCAGTCAACAGCGGCGCATGCCTATAGCATATGAGTATCAGCATTTAGCCATAGATGGTGTTACAAATGAAGTTTGTCAGGAAGCATTCGTTGATTGTGTTAACTACTCCGGTCTGTATAATGATGTTAGATAATTTAAATAATTAACGCTTTCTACTTGTATGACGCGCGACTTGCAGATGAGGTAATTTTTTAAACCATTTTTCTTAAGTTGTTTTATGAAGTAAAAAATACTGTATTATGAAGTAAATTTAACTTACCGTTTGGAGGGAGTTAACTGATGTGTAGTGGCGGTTCCAGGATTTTCTAATTTTCTGTTACCTTTTACAGTTACTGAACCAGCAGTGTTCTGGGCTACCCTTAAATCATGTAACATTAAAAAAATATATCCATTGTTTTCATGACGAGGGTTAGCCCCTGTGGCCTCTACTGAGACCGCCATTAAACTCGTGTTTTTTCCTCTACAAAATTGATTGTTTTAGAATATCCTCGGCCCAGATGGTGTCGGACATTCCTTTTTAAATTTATTATAAGCCTTATAGAATATTATGAATAAAATAGGACGAATGTATAATTTTTCATATATTTTATTAAGTTATATTTATTAATAATTATTTAATAAGGATAGTTTACTGTATCATAAAGGAAATGTACTTGTTTGTTTTTGAATGAGTTAATGCAGGGGCATTCCTAGGGTATGTTGAGCCGGGGGGAATTGAAATTTTGGGCCTACTTGAACGTTGACGCCCGGGTGCAGTACACTCCTTTTAATTTGTCGATGGCCCGCTCCTGAGTTAATGCACTGCCTTCTTTAACACCCTACGCTGGAAAGCGAAACAACACTTACTTCATTCCAACGATGCCGCAACCACTACCAGATATCTTCAAGCCACTGTTTATCCGGCTATTTTATATGCTGCTGAAATTTGGGCATCTGCGTCGCCTTCACTTCAAAAACCGGTGTTCTCGTGTGAATACTGGACCCTGAAATGGGCCACAAATAAGCATCGCCGACCCCGTCAATTGAGAACAACTGACATGGCTGAGCAGCTAAATGTACCCAGGATCCCGAGGTTAATTGACAGCAGGCGTTTAATGACTTCAGTAAAAATGTACACAGGAGTAATAAACGCCCCAAACATCTGGGATTTCTGTCAGTGGCACAATCCTATGCCATCCTTGAGGTCAGAGCCCAAACTAATCCTCAAATACAACCGGCTGAAACTGTGTAGTCGGTTCCTACCTGCCCAGGCACTCCCCAAAATTCAGGCACTGCTCCGTCTTGGAGTCGACCTTCAGAAATTATCTACCGACTACAAATACCGTCACATGCTCCTCGAGTGGATTCCATCTGTGGAACTAGGATAATTTCCTCCATATGACGTTTAGTCCTCATTTTTCATTATTATAATTTACATGTTTGTAACTCATAATTTCCATGTAACGGTATTTTTTTTCCTTTTTGCCAATTAATTTCATTTATAATTTCATTTATAATGTAAAACTCCTGGCCATGTCGCCGTGTTGAGTATTATTGTCTCTAGTACATGTCCTGTACTTATTAGCAATAAAGAATTTATATATTTATTGCTGCAGTTTGGCGGTGGACATCATTGTAAGTGTGAGAATGGGTGGCATACGCATTGGCAATGATAGTTTCTACAAAAATCATTTTCAGAGGTTTGCAATTCAGGTCTCGGCACCCGCTGGTATTGCACTACATCCGGCAGGTGCGGGATTTTAGTGCGCTGAGCACTGAGAGTGAATAATTGACCCGGACCCTGGCTCCTCGCGTTTTGGACGAGCATTAGGCGGCAGCTGCCTAGGTGTTGGCTGCTCGCTAGTTCGAAGATGCCTGACACTTTTTTCAGGCCTTGTTTCACAGAGGTTTTGTGTTGTCGCAGGTGTTCAAGGTGGAGATGGGCATTTGCCTAGGTGCCACCCTGACTCAAGAACATAAAAAAAAAAAAAAAAAAAAGTTCAGGTCTCGGTCAATTCTAGTACTGGTTATAATTAAACTGGTGCTATAGCGAGCAGAGCTCTCAGAAACACCATTCTATGTGAGGAAATACAGTGAAATTAGTACAGGCCAACGCATGCAGAAGAAAATGACACGAACATAAACAATAAGCGCTTTACGTACAGAGCCAGAACTAGGCAATCCGACGCCTTGGACAAAAGTGTTATAAGTAATAAATAAATAAATTTTCTGTTTATACTCCGGGACGACCAAACGGTCAGAGGAGTTCACAAGATATACAGAATACAAGAAACAGCACCGTATTCAGCAGTCACGGGCTTGAACCCCGGTCACTCAAGGCACGTGTACTTATGCACCCGCGCGCCTGACCACGGCGGCCTATAATACACTCCATTATACTTAAAATAAATAAATGCACATGGCATAATACTTTAAGAGTTTAGTATCTATATAATATCGGTGTTTTGATACACCATAGACACTCTTAAAAAACTACAAAGTAGTTGTGGTGGGCATCATTTGCTCTTTCTCATGGTACTCACTGAGAATAAGTAACAATAGCCTTCTCTATTAGTGAAGCGTTACTTATTCGAGGTAGTGCAGCATCATGGCAACTCGTCGTGAAGGCAGAGCACAATATGAGAAAGAGCAAATGATGCCCACAACAACTACTTTGTAGTTTTTTAAGAGTGTCTATGGTGTATCAAAACACCGATATTATATAGATACTAAACTCTTAAAGTATTATGCCATATGCATTTATTTATTTTAAATATTATCTTATACACCTTTTGGCATCTCTCATATTGTGCGATTAACTTCACAACTGGGTCGTCATGTCTGCAATACTAGGGTACCTGCCCACCCACTGATGATAGGCCAATAGCCTTGAAACATGTCTGGGTGGTGGTACTCACTGAGAATAAGTAACAATAGCCTTCTCTATTAGTGAAGCGTTACTTATTCGAGGTAGTGCAGCATCATGGCAACTCGTCGTGAAGGCAGAGCACAATATGAGAAAGAGCAAATGATGCCCACAACAACTACTTTGTAGTTTTTTAAGAGTGTCTATGGTGTATCAAAACACCGATATTATATAGACTCCATTATACGTATGCAGGTAGTCAATCTTTCAGTAGCATAACTCGCGTCGTCCACGCATGGGGGGGGGCAACATGTTTTCCTGGCGCCATGATTGTGATAGATAATTCCTTCAGTGTGCGCCTGGGGAGCGCCCCCTCTGCACCCCCTTGCTAGGCCTCTGCAATCTTTATGAATTTATAAAAATTACCATTTAAACGGTCTACGATTTGCATATATTTATTAATAAAATAATTTAAATAATACAATGAATATAACAAAAATAGAAAAGAAAAAGAAACTTACAAATATTCGTTTAGATAAACTAAAACTTTACAGTACTGTATTTTAATTGAATTTTTCTCGCTTTGAAGGACCTTCCACAAGACGCTACTCTTACAGGCAGGGTAAGAAAAGTTCATAGCGCTATTTCTATATTTGGATAAGATTCTATTAGACGATACTCATGAACGAATTGGAGAAGTGGTAAAGGGGTTACAGATTTCATATCCTGCAGAATTGATAAAACGTGATTTTTCTAATATCTCTTGAAAACAGGTATTTGAAAAAATTTTTGGACAAACCAAAAAGCTCAGAGTGTAACGTCACAAAACTGGCCATACTTTATAGAAGTTTGTAATTGGAGTTTCTCTGTTATTTTCGAAATTTGTAAAACACTGTTCCTCCCTGATATTTTTTTCCGTAAGTGATTATAAATGCCGAATTTATAATTTTTTTCACTCACAAAATCACAAAAATTTCTGGAATCATAAGTAGCACCTACAAAGATAATGCAGTATTTCTTTTAATAAAATTTTTATTTTAAACAAAAAACACAAGTTAACCAGAAGCTATTATCCGTGTCTGGAATACGCCTTAAACTTCTGACTGGCTATAGAAAGCAGTTGACTAGCATTACTTCTCAGAATGTGGGATAGGTAGCTACATACGTTTTACGTTCCACTTACATTGTGGAAGGGTAATCCCTTTAACCTTTAACTTGCGCTTTCTAATTGCTTAAATTGCATAAAGGCCAGAGGTGGAAACAATGCATACAAAGTTAAGTCACTCGTAATCCTTTCGTTATATGGAAATTTTTTCTACAGAAATTTTAAAAGTAATTACCAAAAGGAATTCAAAAAATTCGCTATAAAGAAGTTCGTTAAATACAGGTTCGACTGTAATTAAATCAAAAATTAAGCAATTTTAAAATATAACTGGTCGAATGCGCCCTTAAAATGCTGCACCCAGAGCTGGTGCCCTGCTTGTCCTACACTAGTTCAGCTCTGTTTACGTACATATGCGAAATAGCCTAAGAAAGAATAGCTCAATTTTCACCAACAGGTTAAAGTGGTGTTGAATAGTTCTATTCCCCACCCTGCCACCATCGAATGTATTTGTATCTTCTCTTCACTTTCGGTGCCACCTGTTGTCATATACTGCTATAAGCAGTTGTATTTATATGGAAATATAAGCGGACTGGCTGTAGGTGGTCGTGGTGGATTTCAAAAATTTTGGTCCTTTTTTTTTTTATTCGAGGTAACAGGTTACAAACACTATTGCCCTGGCGATCACCGCCAGGGTAATAGCATTTGTAGCTATTGGGCCAGTTCGCCTCTGCATATAATGTTCGTGTCTCCGTGGTGATAACAAAATGACGACGAGCACCGTAACGGAGTGAACTGTGAAGTTTTAAGTTTTAATACTATAATAAATAATTCTTGTAGTAAATTTTTATAATCATTACAGTAATGTGTCAGTAGCAATTCTAGAAAATTGGCATCGAACGCATATCGTGTTTTCCAAAACATTATAGCGAAGTTCTAGGAATCAGGTGTTTTCCTGTGAATCCATGAAGAGGATTAAAACAAAAAAAACTATTGAATAACTGCAGGTGGTGCCAGCTCTCCAACTCTCCACAGCAGCAAGTAGGGTCATCTGCAATGCCCAGGGCTGTAAGCTTAGCATTAAAGGCACCATGTCCTGTTATCAGGAAGGTCGCGTGGAGTCCCGGCATGAACCATGCTGGAGCCATTGGGTAGAGTTTTCCAATGTTGGGGAAGAATCGTTTGGAGAATTCCCCACCTGGTAAACCAGATGGGGAATTCTCCCATCTGGTTTACCAGGTATGCATGAGGTGATTTGTGAGTCTCTTTTTCTCAGCCAAATGGTTTGTGGTAGGATCTGCGTCGAAGCCGGCGAAGGTACAGGTTCTTCCCTTGGAGAGTTCATATAATACTCCACATTTAGCTACCTCGAGGTCTAAAGGTAGGGTTCCCGCCAGTACCTGCAGCGCGTGGGTGCTAACTGTGCTGCAGGTCCAGGTTATAGCGAGCAGCATGGCTCTATGGATAGAGTCGAGGATTCTGCGATTTACAGCGATGGTAACTTTGGGGTACCATGCTTTGGAAGCATTGGTAGCTATCAGCAGGAACCGGCTTTGTAAAAAAAGCTTGAGGGTATTCTTTTTCAATCCCCAGTCCCTTTTTGCGACTCTGGTAACAAGGGCTATATAGCCCCGTATCTTCTTACGGATGTATTTCAAGTGTGCCTGGAAGGAAAGAGTGGGGTCCAGTATTACTCTCAAGTATATAAGTTCCTTGGAAAGTTGTAGTGTGACACCATCAATCTTAATCTGTGGGGGTTTCCTGCAATCTAGGTCACCCTTGAGGAGAATGGAGCCCATTTTGGTTGCAGAGATCCTAAGGAAGTGGATATTTGTCCACTCTTGTAGGATTTTAAGGGTATGATTTGCCTTTATTTCCAGCTGGATTCTGTTGTTTGCCTCTATCATCAGGATGAAGTCGTCTTCCAAGGCTTATGAAGACGCCCCTCCAATATCGGTATTTAGGAAAATTCCATAACTTGGATCCTAAAACAGAGCCTTGTGGACAGCCTCTGTTGATTTTTCTGGTGAGTATTTTATATGGAGCATTCACCATGATGAGTCTACTGGAGAGGTAGCTTTGGATTACTCCATAGCGGTTGCCTGGAATCCCAGTTCCCCGGAGCCGGGCCAGGACGCTCGGCCACCCAGCGTCGAACCCCCCAGCGAAGTCGATAGAGATAGCCAGGAAGTATTTGTTTTCTGTGGCAGCTGCACGTGCAAGGAGGTTCTTCAGGGAATCTACAGTCGACGTTCCCGGTCTAAAGCCGTACTGGTTTGGGGACATTAGGTTTTCATGTAGGTAGTGAGCCTGTATTCTGGTTAACAGGAGTCGTTCCATGAGTTTACTGTCCTACTAACAGTCTGCAGTAGAGTTTACTGCAGACTGTTATTAGGGCTATTGGTCCTTAGGAAGTCGGTTGGTCTGGTGGTTTTGTCGGGTTTTTAATTATGAGTTTAATATTTGCTTTTTTCCAGTCCTTCGGATAGGTCTCAGTTTGGAGACATAGATTGAAGAGGTTCAGTAGCATATCGGGGGCTATCTCCACCACCTTCCTGATGATTTCCGGCTCCAATAGGTTCGGACCCGGAGATTTCTTACTTTTAATAAGGTGCGCAGCTGCTTGTAATTCCTCTGTCGTGAAATCCGGTTCCCTATCTTCTGTTCGGTAGTCGTCATTCTCTGTGCACATCTTGATTTGTTGGGGTGTCTGCAGGTCTACATGAGGGTGGAAGGTTGCGTCCAAAATACTGTTGACAGATGCCTCCCAAGAATTGGTGGTAGCATCTCCCTGTGGTGTTATGGTGGTTGAAATTACCTCTCCCCTGGGGAGTTTATTAGTGGTTACTTTGTAGACCACCCCCCAAGGGTCAGTATTGCCAGTGGTTGCGACTAGATTTTCCTACGAGAGTTGTTTACTCCTTCGTATGAGCGAGGTGTACTAGCCTCTGGCCTCCTTGTAGATTTCCCGCAGTGCATCCACTTCAGGGGCAGGCCAGGAGCTGGCTCTCTGGAATGCTTTTTGTTTGTCATGGATTTCTCTTCGGAGCCTCTGGAGCTCCGGACTCCACCATGGTACAGTAACTGAGGCAGGTTTTCTTCGTTTTATGGCAGCATTCGCTGCTTTAATGATGATCGCTGTTACTGTTTCTTGGAGTTGGTCAGGGTCTTGGTTTTTTTTTGAATTGCAGCTTGCTGTGTATCTTTTTCTGCTATTAGAGTGTCTCTGAACTGGTTCCAGTTTGCAGTGTTCAGCGCATATCTGTGTAGCATTTTTCTCTCAGGATATTGTCTCTAATGGTCTCTGTTGAGTTGGAAGGTTAGGACCTGTGGTCGGACGGTGTCCAGGCATCCTGAACCGTCCAGTCTGTTATATTGCTAGCAATATTCCTAGAGGCTAGGGAGACATCGATGGTTGATTCCCATCGTAGGTTGCATCGTAAGTCGGTAATTGATTAGGTTGGTTTAGCACTGTTATCGTTGATGTTGCTAGGAATTCCTCCAGCCGCTGCCCATTCCTTGTCCCCTGCCTGTCCGGGGTATGGCTGTACCAAGATGGTGACCTGCAGTTCACGTCCACTCCTATTATTACTTTCTGGTCGGGGAGAGAATTTGTTACATGTTCTAGGTGCCTTGTAGCCATCGGTATGTCCTCTCCAGGGCGGCAGTAAAGGGCTACGACGTAGAAGGCTCCTAGTCAGTGCTGAGATAAGATGTGCACAGACTGCCCAGGCTGTGCAGAGATGAGTGATCCTGGTAACTGTTATATCCGGGTTTCTGACCACAATAGCGACCCAGGGGATTTCATTTTCGGGCTGTACGATCTTGTATTGTAGGGGGGGGATCCCCTTACTTGATTGGCGGCTGCGTATGGTTCTTGGAGTATGATGATATCTATATTTTCGTCGTCGGCTTTCATCCTGACCTGGTCGATCATTGCCCTGGTTCTATGAGCGTTTAGCTGTAAGAATTTGGTTACTTTAGTGTTGAATTGTTTATGATGTGATGCCATAATCTGTTTTGGATTGGGTCAAGCTCTTGTATTTTTGGTATATGGGACACATGCAGTTAGCACAAACGGGGTCTGTGCTCTTATTTGGGTAGTCGGTGAGGTTGTGACCCTTGCCAGCACAGTGGCCGCAGGTTCGCACAGCCTGGGAGCATGTGTGCGACGTGTCCGAACTTGCAGCAGTTGTAGCATTTTGTGATAGCCACAGGTTCGCGGAATCGGTGGCTATCCCAATGTATATAAACTCTAGTCTGATTTATAAGTATTTGCCAAGCTACACGGCTCAGTTCTACAGATCAGTTGACTTGGTCTTGATGGTGTGCTTGGGCGTCACATGATCATTTAGATTTTGATCTGGCAAATGTTTGGACAGATTTCTGTCAAACAATTCTCTTGCGACCTCCTCTGGTTTCATATCCTTATTTAGGTCATATATAAGGATGGAGGGGCCCCCTTCCTTCTTGGGTATTCAGCTCTGAGCCCCAGGGTTGCGATCTTCGGGTTGGCTATTATTTTGTTTATTTCCTCTGTGGTCTCTGTTTCGATGACCACCCCTGCATTCCTTGTCTTTCGTCCCGATATTATTTTCGTGGTCCTCAGGTCATCGGAGAGTTTATCAATTATTGCCTGCTTAATGCCTTCACTAGAATGTTTGTCCTCTTTATTAAGGGGGTCTCAACACTACAAGGTTAGGTGGCTGAGTGGTGGATTTCTCCTTGGCTTGTATTGGTTGGGTGGCTGTGTGGTTACACAGCCGGTGTCCTCAGCGCATCTGCATCTTCAGTTTAGCTGTGGCTATTTCGGATTCTAAGTATGTTGGAATAAAACGGACTCCATTTTATTCAATAATTTGGCCTCTGAAGCCTGCAGAGATTCTGTTGCTCTGGTTCCTAAATAGGTCCTCTAGGGCTGTCTTGAGAGTGCGTGCTTGATCCAAGGAGGGTCCCTCTGGGAGTGCAGTGTCCAGGGGGGAATCCTTCGGCTTGGTTTCAACTTGTTTTCCTGGTTGTGGGGAGCCAGGATCATCATGAGCGTCCTTTGGTTGGCCCTGGCTTCTAGTTGCTCTGTCCGATTTAGGGACTATTTGATTTTTATTTTTTTCTTTTAGCTAAAGGTGTCGGTTTAACTTCTTGAGTATGGAATTGGTGTTCAGGGTTAACTTGTTCGCAGTCAGAATCAAGTTGTAGCACCCCAGGCTGGTCACTGTCTTTTTCGTGTGGTTCTCCATACCATGTTTGTATCCATTTCAGATTTTCGAAGTTATCCGGATTAGTGAGTTCTAGGCGCGTTATTTTGTTAGAGGGCTCTGAGAGCTGTTGGAGGATATAAACCACTAGTCCGTGGGTATATTTGTTGCCTTGCAATCTGCCGGCGAAGATTTGGGTTTTTCCCCCCAATACTGCCAGTGGGCGAGTCCCAAATCTTCGGCGGCAGATTGCCTAGTATATAAGTGGCCCTAGGAAAACTAGGTTACTTTCTCTGGGGGTTTTTGTTGGCGCCGATAACAGTGGTGACATCAGTTTTTGCACTACATGTATATTTGCTATATCCATTCTGTCCACGGTGTGTCTATGGCAGAGGGGGGGGGAAGACACAAAATACATGTTTCACTAGCACAGTAACGGTAATTCATGTGTGGACATGTGTATATGTAAGGGCGGCACCTAGAACGTTTGTTCAACTCCGCCTTGTGTCTCTGTGAAGAACAGTATCACTACAAATGGGCCAGATATGTGTGTGTGTTCTGTAGTAACTGTAATTCAGCACAGATGATGGAGAGCTCTTGCAGCTCGGGTTTGACACAAGTTGGGGCACTTCCCCAGTCAAATGCAGGGTATTTACGTGGCCGCCGCTTTATATTGGCGCCTCTCTCTATCCTTGCTGCCAGCCACATGGTGACCACTGCGGTCTCGCAAACAAAGGATATAGATGATACCGCAAATAGCCTGCTAAATTCCCAGTTGAAATTTAAAAATTTCTTCCCATAGGAGTCCACTAGTTGACTTCTTTAGGTGAGAACACTTTTTGGGGCAATAACTATAATTAAAACGCATATTTAAGCACATTTTTCGTGAGCGTTGATCAGAACGTCCGACTAGTAAGGCAGCCATATTGGCTCTCACTGGATATAATACAAAGGTCTTTTCTCTTGGCGCTGCTTCAAACATGCCGTACAGTCTCCACACCGATGCTACAAGCTATCGCAGGCACCTTACCTGCTGACCTTCATGTTATTTATAAAGGCCTCTGCTATTATATTAGGAAAGGAATACCTATTACCTTCCTTAATATTACTGTCGATCCAACTGCTGACCCAAAGAAAGAAAAAGAGAAATGCAGGAATCTTCTAACCAACTGTTGGCAATCCAGGTGGTCCTTGTCTACTAAAGGAATTGTAACCAAGTCGTTTATACCTGACGTCTCATTTACCTCTTCCAACACTGTACAGAAATGGTTCTTCCCCAGTCTGTGCACATCATACTTAATAACAGATCATGGGTCATTGAATGCGAAACTCTTACAGTTTAATCTGACCACTACAGATTCATGCTTATGCGGTGGCATCGAGGATTGGCAACACGTAATTTACTCTTGCCCAATTTACCAAGACCTTCGGCAACAGATCTCATCTCATCGCTTTGCTCCTGGAAATGAACACGATTTAATTACAAATAAGGAAACTCTTGAAATCTTCCAAGAATTTGCAAAAGAAATTTTTAACAGACGGCGCCAGCTAACCGGTTTCCCTCCTATCAGGATATCTGCCTTATAACTGAATTGTGATTTCACCTACCATCATTGACTGTATATATTTTTGCTCTCCTCATACGATTCTGGCATCAATTCCACTGAGTCTTCTGTTCTGCCATGTGTCGCCCTGGTCAAGTCTACCTGAAATTTTATTATGAAACAAGGGATACCAGACTTTACCTACTGATTTCTCTAACGACTCGACTACTACTGCTGATTGCCACCCCATCACTAAGCTACGTGACCACTGCTCAGTTCATTATTTATTGTGTTTTTTTTTTTTTTTTTTTTTGAGAATTGTTATTTCTTTTATTTATATTTTTTATTTCCTTACATTCCTTGTTTTATTTATTTATTTATCTTTTTATATATATATATTTTTATTTTTTATTTTTTATTATTTCTTTTTTTTTTTCATTTTATTTTATTTATCTGCTGGTACCACCAGTTTGGGCTCCTAGTGATACGGGATTTGCTGGCATCCTCTGGAATTGATTTTTCGTCCTGTGGATGCTGGATTCTTACCTTGTCACTTTCGTTTGACAGTACGCGTATTATTGTGGCCCGCCTCCTCGTGGCGTGGACAGATATTAGGGAGTAGCCATCCTAGTGATCGTTGCTCCCTAGTAGCTAAGTGGCCGGGTACAACAAAACAACAGAAAAAGGCACACAGTTAGGAGACATAACACCATACTTGTATCTGACCATTTTACAGAGCTCTGTATTCATCACAGTGTACCGCCGTACATAAGACACAAGACATATCCACATGTAATCGGAAACAGAACATAAACACGTTTGCCTTTCTTTTGCACAATAAAAAGTAAAAATAAGTTTTCTAAGAGAATTAGAGAACTTCTCTAAGAACCCTGTACCACAGGCTTCATCTTTGTGCTCTTTGCTATTTTAATCTGCGTGCGTAATGACTTACCTAGTATACTAGAGGATTACAAAATTAAAATAAACATTTTTGCGATGATGTAAAAATTTATAAATCAGTAGGTAATACCAGTAACTGTATAATTTCAAATGAAACTCTGCAATTCCCCCAAACCCCAAAGGCAGATGTACCCTGAAGTTTTTATTGAACAAGCAAACATTTTGCTGTCATTGTGGCTGAGTTATTGCTTGTCAGAATTGAGAAACTGGTCTCCTTCACTACATCGCGAATTAAAAAAGAATTTTGCTAAAATATTTATTTTGGCAATAAATAAAAGATGCAAGGGCAGACTGGTGAAATATCTTTTTATATGATTTGTATTTTTTCCACCTTATTTAACTCTTTTTTTTTTTTTTTTTTTTCTGAGTTTGATTCTAAGCTATCGCCTAGTTCACCTGTATGGATTGGCTGCTTCATGTAAGACTGAGCACTCCTGTTCATCAAATACACAACAGTATTTTGTCTAGTGGCAAGATGATTGTTGGCTTCTCTCTAATCGAGTGGTCATCTCGGTCATCTTGATCTACCCCTTATGAATTTTGACTGTTGCGTGAAGGACAACGTGCACCCAGAGATGTTAAGAGCGGGTCAGCTTTACAGAATCCAGAGCAGTGAATGAACATGTATATTTTATTCAAAAAATATACATTACAGAGTAAACTCCAATAACAAAGACACTGCTCAACAAAATTAACAGAACACGTAGAAAACGTGTTGTAACTTGTGATGTAGTTCTGTTTCTGATTAGTCCAGTTTTAGCCTACAAACAGATTCTAGACGTTCTTTCATCAGGAGACGAGGATAGGAATGGGATATCATCCTTCCAACATCAGAGAAAGGGACATTTACGGTGGAGGCGATGTTCTCGTGTGTGGCGGAATAATGAGCAACGCTCCCCCCCCTTCATGTTTTTGATAGAGGTACCATGTATCTCTTCAGCCCACAGGGTGGTGACTTATCTGGGCTCTTGTTTACAGCGCTAATCTTCCGCTTGTTCAGTCCAGGCATGATACTTTATGTTATGCTGATGATATCAAACTCTTCACAGTGATTTCTCCATATGATGATCTTCTTGTGATAGCAGCATCAATTAACAATATACTCCTGGATTTTGAAAACTGACTTCAACCAGTTCAGACTAAAAATAAATCCTGAATTTATGATATTCTCATTAAAGAAAACGCCTTGTTATATTTAGCCAACACTGTATAAATCTTCTATCTCCATCGTCAATAAGTATACTGACCTCTGGGTTGTTTTTGATCCTAAGCTCTGCTTTGGTAACCACATGGAAAAGCTGCTTACACAGGCAGCTCAACTCTGATGGATGGCCAAACAGCATTTGCATTATATTAATTAAATCACAACTTCCAGAAGATATATAAAAACCACAGTATATTCTCCGCTTTTATATGTTGCAGAAGTATGGGTATCTGTTGCTCCTAGCACAATTCGACCACTTTTTTCTACTGAGTTTTGGCTCTTAAAATGGTCCATAAACAAATTTATTATTATTATTAAAATCCGTTTATTAAAAAAATAGCAAGGGTTTGCTTTCACCCCTTATACACAGCCAACCGGCTAGAAGGGTGTACAAAATGCAAGAATTGCAATTATATACAATATAAGAAGGGTGTACAAAAAGCAAAAATTACAATTATTTACAGTATTTACAATATAAAAAGAGTGTACAAAAATGCACGAATACAATTATTTACAATAATTTACACAAGTGTGTATATTTACAATATTGTTTACAAATTCACTCATTGTCAAGATTATAGTTGAAGTAAGCAGTGCGCTTCTGAGATGCTCTTCACTCTGTACTGCTTGCTTTCGGAGTATTTCACAGGGTCTATTGTCAATGAATTGAAAAGGTTCACTGCGTTGTTTGGGAAGAAGTTCTTCAGACAGCACAGGTTGGATAGCGTAGAATGCAACGGTAGGTAGGGACTGTCACTACTGCGTCCGGCACGTGGAGTAGAGATAAGTCCTCGAAGACTGGGGGCGTCAATCACACCGGTAAGCATCTGAGGAAGAAGAATATTCCTGGATGCAATGTGAACTCTCCAGGGAGTGATATTTAAGTTGGTATATAACACAGCCCTGGAGATGGTGAAAGCATTGCCCGTGACCCTGTTCATCCATCGCATTGCCCGTGACCCTGTTCATCCATCGCATTACCCAGTACTCGACTGCGAGGAATCTATACGTCGGGGCAGAAGACCAGATTGGTGATGCATACAGTGCGATAGGTTGTAGGCACCGCTGGACGTATCCACCGACTAAATCGACGTGTAGTAACCCCGTCAGCTCTTGTCGAATTGCCCACATCGCCGAGAAAGTCTTAGTTTTCATAGTCGAGAAATGGTTCTGAAAAGTGAGGCCCTCGTCCCAAGTCAAGCCGAGGTCGGTGTGAGACTTCACTTTCCTTATCTGCACTCCATTGTGATAGGCTGTGATGTCATTTTTTATTCTCTTTTTTGTAAAGGTAAGTTGAGCTGACTTTGATGCATTTATTTCCAGACCTATTTGCAGTAGATATGCTACAAGGCTGTCGATCAGGACGGAGACTCGCTATTAGTCAGGTGAGTTTGTTCAGCTTCTTTAGATGTTATGTATAATTTGAGGTCGTCTGCATACGATGAGAAATCAGTATACCTTGCGAGGAAGGGTTCAAGGGCAGCGGCGAACAGTACACAGGATAGGACACCTCCCTGTGGTACTCCTCTCGTTATACTGCACACCGTTGGAAGGATTTATAGCTGATGATGAGTTGTCTTGGTGTAAGGATGCGGTTGATGGTTTTTAGCAGGCTTCCAGTAATGCCAAAGTATTTTTCCAGAATGTTGATGAGAGCGGGAATTGAGAGCTTATCATAAGCAGATGAAATATCCAGGAAGATGACGTCTAGCTGAGATTTACTGTTGAGAGCAGTTTGAATTTTAAATAGCGTATCCAGTAGGTTTGTATATGTAGATCTTTTGGGGATCACGGTATGCAGATGTTTCGGTCTATGAGAGAAGCATTGGTCGATCAGTGCTGATAAGATAGCTTTCTCAAACACTTTTAATAGAGAGCAACCCACTGAGATCGGTCTCAAGTCCTTAGGTTCCTTTGGGTTTCTTCTTTTGGGTATGGGTTGTACCCTGTAGTGATTCCACATTGTCGGGATTGATCCGGACTTCAATATGCGATTAAAGATTACAAGAAGGGGCTCCACAATGAAAGCACTACACACTTTAACCATGAAGAGAGGGAAGCCGTCAGGACCAATTGTAGATTTATTAGGAAGTCTATTGATGGTATTTATAAGGTGTTGTTTTGTTAGCGTTATAGTTGAAAGGGGCTGTCTGGAATGCATGATGAAATCACTTAGGTTTGGGGTTTTTGGGTCTAATGGCAATTCGTTGAAAGTCAAAGAAACCCATTCCTGAAATACCTTCTCATCGATATGGAAATCTTTGTTGCATTTTGATGTAATACGTTTCGAGTGGTTTATTCTGTTGAGTGCCAGCTGCCGGATTGCATTTCGTTTACATTTGAGGAAGGTTGCCCGCTCTTTCTTGTATATCTGGTAGTCAGCTGAGTTATGGTACTTTTTCCATATTCTGAATGCTTTTTGTTTCCTCTTGAATGCTACTTGGACTTCGGCATTGAACCATGTATTGGATCTATCAGAGAGTTTTAATTGTTTGGAAGCTCCTTGGAAGGCAATTTCAAGCAGCTGGTTAGCCAGGTTAGATATATCGGTGTCTATTGATTCCTGATGTAGATCCTTCCAGTTTATTTCTGTGAGACGTGCAAGGATGATCTCTGGGTTTAAATATTTGATGGAGAATACTGTTTTGGTGATCTTCTTGTTCCTGAGAGCTTCATCAGTGTTTGGGTTTACAGTGACGTTGAACTCAAACGTGATGGGAGAGTGATCGGAGGGGAAGCTGTGGTGTTCAGCGGTCAGACCTAGGTGTGGAAGATTGTGGAATAATAGATCCAGCATCTGGTTTCCCCTGGTAGGAGGTGTGGTTTGTTGAAATAAGCCAAATGTGCCAATGGCTGATATGAGATCCTCAGTGGCCTCATCATGACGAGGCGTAGGCATGTTGAAATCGCCTATAATGAAGGTGGGGATATTGGGGACTAGGTTGGCTGCTATCCATGCTATCAGTTCATTTCGTGAATCTTCTGTGTGGTCAGGGGGTAGATATACAAGACAAATTTGTAGTTGTATGGCATCCTTTCTTAATGTGGCACATAGGGCTTCGAATTTATCTGATTTGGTCACCTGAAATCTGGACTGCTTGAAACTGGATGAGTACAGTAACGCAACACCTCCACCGCGTCTGCTATCCCTGGAATTATGGAGGCTGAGGTAATCAAGAGGCTGACCTATGACATCCAGTTGCCTTCCGTGAGATAACCAGGTTTCAGTCAAGCAGATGAACTGATATTCAGCTAGTAACATGATGGTTTGTAGGGGGTGTAGTTTATTGCTGATACTGCGTACATTTTGGTAGAAGCATTTAAGGGGAGTTATTGAGACAGGTTGGCATGAGGCTGACATTGGTTGCTATCCCTGTATTATTGTCGAACTTGTGCGGTAGGATGCGGAAGATGTCCGTTCTTTGTACATTTTTACTAGAGTTCCTGGCGGCCAGGTGCTGGTATCTAGCACTTTTAGTTCATCCTGTTTTTCACAAGTAATTGTGAATGAAGAATAGGAGGGATATCTTGTTTTCACAGGTCTCACAGCCACCTTGATCCCTATTTGTTCCTCAAAGAATTTAGATATATTTGCATCGGTTGTGGACGGTCCAAGTCTCGATATGAAGATTTTCGATTTTGTTTGGATTGGTTGACTGGTTTGGCTTTGTTGGGGTATGCTGGTGATGTTTCTTGAGTGGGACCGGCCCCCTGGGCTACCAATCTATTTACAGAACTATCTTGGAGAGAAGTTGGATCATTGACCGTTAATGACACTTCCGAAGGGGAATTAGGTCGCGACCGTTTGACGGATGACTGCTGGGAGACAATATGTGCATAAGTGGGTTTTTTATTGGTGTCACCACTCATGCTTGAGTGTAGGCATGGAGCATTTTGAGAAGCTTCATTGTGAGAAACGGTTGCTTCAGATATATAATCGATATCACACCTAGGTTCACAAGGGTGCTCTAATACAGGTAATTGACTTAATTCGATGGGGGTAGGCAGGTCGCTGTGTTTCCTATTAGTTAAAGATTGTTTTTCTTTAGTACTGCTGGTTTGAGGTTTAGTGGGTTTCTTCATACTTTGATGACAATCACGATAAGCTGGTAGCATGTATTCATTTGATGTAGCCCCTTTGACATTTCGATGGTTTTGTTCTATGACAGAAGGCTGGTTCACAACGGTGAACTTATTTCTAATTACTTCTGCCTTTAGTAGTTGTACTTCTTCAAATAGGCTTGAGTTTTGTGCTTTAATTTGCTTAAGCTCATTAATGAGAGTATTCAGCTGACTGTTTATGAGAATCACATAATCATTACTTATCCGGGGTTAGTTTTCCACGTGTATCGAAGTTATTGCCGTTTGGCAATATTTAGTGGCCGAGGTAGCTACGTCATGCATAACTTCTTCAGGGTGGCATTCAATTGCCCTGTAGTGCAACAGAGAAGTAGAGACAGCATCGTCATCTGTGGGGTATTGATTGTCGCCCTCGGCGATTTGTACCTGTTCATCGGTAGTTTCGGGTGTGGTGCTTCTGCTAAGGTATGGTAGGATAGTGTTTTTTTCCTGTGCAGATGATATAGTTTCAGTTGATGTGCAGGGTATCCCATCACGTTGAGAAAGTGCCCTTAATCCCTCGTTGTCAGGTATTTCCTTGCATGAAACACAAGAAAAATTGCGTCTCCGTTGCTTATTCATCTTTTTTAGGTCGATTTTGAGGCATGACCCACAAAAGGTAGAGCAGCACGTAACACAGATTTTGCATAGCTCCGTGTTTAATTTGCATAATTTGCATTCGGCTATGGTAAAGACTTCATTCAATTCCGTCATGTTTGAATGTCTATAGGAGAAAAACCAAATGCTCGTGTTTGAAGGTTTTAACAGGCTAAAACGACGGTATTTGGTTCAGCGAGCTTCACACCGATCTTAGGAATGCAGTTAATCCGTTTGCGTGGGACGTGAATCTCCGGGGGTTAGTGATTGACGTGTATCACTAGGGCAACTGACCTTGATCTGTAGCTGGCAGCGATAGTACAGCTTGTTAGTGTCCGCTTATGAGATTCTGCAATATGAGAAAGAAAAAACTGCAAATAATAAATACCTGGGAGCCTTGATTGCCTTAAAGTTGATATCTTCCTTTTCAGAGTCACTTGACGAGCATAACAACACTAAAATCACCGTATACACTTAGGCATAACTACATTAATATTCATGATTATTGAGAGCAACGTACATACGTGACCGTACCGTCCGACGCCACCTGCAAGTCCCTATATAAACTTCCACCACAGTTAAGGACAGCTGAAATGGCCAGTTTGATAAAAATTCACACGCTCCCCAAGCTGATTAGGGTGAAACGCCTTACCACCACTGTCAAAATGATCACTACCAAGATTTGCTCTTGGAGAGTTCCCTCATCCTTCCCTTAGAGCGACTCCAACTCTGTGCCCACATCTCAGCCGTCTCCATCTATCCGACAGGTTTCTGCCTTTTCAGCTACTCTCATGTGCCCAGTCTTTGGATGCTGACCTTAATAAATTTTCTTGTGACAGGGAATATCGAAGCCGCAACCTTAAATTGTACTTCCCTGTCCCCGATCCTTCTCGAAGCGCTCCTTAATGCCACAAGCCAGCAATACCATATGACATGAAAATGGCTTACTAACTTTTCAGTTTCCCACCTATTCTTTTTACATTATGGTGTTTATAACTGTATTATACTTTGAGTTTTGCGTTGTATTTCCTTTATTTGTCCACATACATAATTCCTTATATTTAATTTATCAATGTTCTTTCTCTTTTATATTGTACTGTTAACCCCTGGCCTTGTGGCTGTGAAGGGCAATATTTCAGTGTATTGATCCGTATTATTATTGCAATAAAGATTTCTAATAACTGCCCAGAGATACTGAGAACAGATCCTCGAACCCTATGTGCGACTTTTTAGGAGTGTGGTTGGCCTAGAATTTCTTTTCATGCACAACAACGCCACTGCCTATAGAGCTCAAGTGGTGGAGAAATATCTTAAGGTATCTAACGACTTAAATTCGATCGAACATGTATGAGTTGCCCTTGGGCGTGGCATTGCACGCTGACAGCCAACTCCTCGGTTGGTCACTTGTTGAGCTAAGGTCTGTGCTGGGGGAAGAATGGGATTTGTTGCACAGAATCCTGTAGACACCCTTATAGGCTTCCTTGCACCATATAGCTAATAATAATAGCAATAATAATAATATTCTGCATGGTTCCCCGCTGTCAGGCCTGTTTAGCCGTTGGAGGGGATCATATGCCGTAATGATGTTATGTGACCACATTTTCGAGCATCTTGTATCGACTTCTGAAATGTGATCTTTTTAGTAATTCTTCTACAACTCATAAATGTTCGAAGTTTCTCGCTGTCTCCTCATTTCATCGTTATTCTATGGTATACCACTATACCAAATTTTGTTCCGCTTCATCGTAAGCTACACGAGTTACCACGTATTTTGTTAATTTTGTCGAGCAGTGCATATGTATAATAATTTAAAAGATGAATTAAATAAAAGTGCATGTAAAAGAATGATATACACTGAAAGGACAGAATTCATGGGATCCCTGGGCAACGCAACGCTGTCACCTCTCTTGCTAGTGGACGAACCCGCTGCTTGGCAGGTATACAGGTACACTGCATCACTGCATTCACGTAGAGTAATTCGATGCAGTATGGATAAAACGTCGTGAGTTTACTGACTTTGAAAGGATGATAGTAGGTGCCCAACATGGGTCACTCTATCGCGGAAGTGGTACAGAAATTGCACTATCCCCGTTCGACAGTATCAAGAGTGTATCAGGTATACGCCATTTCCGGAATAACATCTCATCGTGGACAGCACTGTGGGGACAAGGGACAAGGGACAAGGTATTCTTGTATTGATTGCGGCCTCCAGGGTTACCCCTATATACCGCTGTAGCATCTGTAGGTTATTTATAGCCGGCAAGTGTGTGTAAGTGTGTGTGTGTGTAAGTATATATGTGTGTTGTGATGGTTGTTGTTTGCCGGCCCTGGAGTCTTAGCAGCCGGGAGGCAGGGAGCAAGCTACCTGCGTCCCGACTCCCGTCCCTAGCCACGTGGAGGCGCTCCAGGAACTATCTAAATTACACTTAGTGGGATTCCAACAAGTGGAATCCCGGTTATAGTAAATAATGAATAGGGAGGATAAAGTAGGAGAAAAGAAAGTAGAAGAAGAAATGAGAGCAAAACACTCTCTCAGGAAAAGAAGAAACAGGAAAGAGGAAAACACTAGTTGGAAAATCTAACAAGCGAGAGAGCTTGAAGAGGTAAAATTTTGAAGCCTGAAGGCTTGTACATTTGAAAGAAAGATTCCCCAAGCCGGGGAGGAAGCCCAACTTGCACCGACAAGGGGAAAAAGAAAAGTCTCAAGGAAAGAACATAGGTAATGTACAAGTGGCTATTAGATAGCCACTTAAAAAAAAAAGAATAAATTAAGATAAATAATAAATACTTATGTCACCGATATGAAACATAGCAGTAAACATATTAACAAATTACACTGCATAAGCAGAGAGTAAAATATACAATATTTACAAAGTAATTAAAATCTTGGCTGAAAATTAGTCAACCAAGAAATTAACAGAAATAGTCATCCAGAAGAAATGTAGAAACATATATACAAAACACAAAGAGACAAACAGAACTCACCCAAGGCAAATATATGCCAAAGGCAAAACCAATAAATACTGTACAAATAAATTAGTTAACCGAATCAAAAGCAATTCTAAATTTAAATCTAAGTATAACAGATCAAAATAATAAGTTAAGTATTAAACAATAATTAATTAATATGCAGAGAAGATGTCTCTGCACAAGTAATCTAATCTATAAACATATGTACATAACCAGCAAGTGCAAAGCTGCTACCACAAGCTGCGAAAAACAAAACTTGTTTCAAATAACAAGACACGTAGAATTAACAATAATGCATAGGTAAGCATTAAAAAAAAAAAAAAAAAAGGATGTCAATTGCCAACAAAGCAATTGGATCTGAGAGGGCGGGGAGAGGTCCATCCCACCCCTCAGAACCAAAACCCATTTACAACTAAAAATGCTAGACTAAGAACTATATGGTACTAGCAAAAACCCAACTGATTGCAGCTGCAATCAGGCAGGAAAGAAAAATACAACAAATAATCAGCCCCGCAGGAAAACAAAATTAAATCAAAACACAAGCAGCAAGAAAAGCAGCCAGCAGTAAGACAGGCTATAGAGGAAAATCATCTCACTCAACCAGAACAGCCAACTGAAGGTTGGATCTGACGGAGCAGGGAGAGGTCCATCCCACTCCTCAGAGCCAAACAGACAACGCAAGAAGAGAAAAACTGTCTCTTCAACATAATGAGCTAACTACACAAGTAATGTACAATATAAACATTTAAGATTAACTGCTGATTTAAAACACAATAAAATCAGTTACTCTCAATTCTGAGAGCAAACAACAAATCAAACAAAAGCACCATGATATTAACAAGATAATTACAGTATTTACAAAATACATACAATTTAACACAGAAAATCATTTCAGGCAACCCGGACAGAGTTCGAAGTGGGAGAGGGGAGGTCCATCTCTCCCACTCGGCCAGGCAAAAACCTGAAACAAGTCTCCAGAAAAAGACGCAAAAACTCTGCGTCCAAAACACAAGACAATTTAGGCAAGGAAGAACTCCTCTCGAAAAAAAAAAAAAAAAAAAAAAATCAATACAGTAATATATATAAATATTAAGAACAAATAACGAAATCAAGGGTTATTCCTTGATAAAGCCGCTCTTCTCCGGAAGACACAATTAGCAAAAGAAGAGAAGGCAGAAAGAGAGTCCGCCGACCCAACCAGGCGCCAAAAATCATCTAAATTATATACATTTGTACAGATAGACAATTGTTGTCTTAAATCCACATATAAATTACAATGTAGGACAATATGTTCAACCGTCTCCTCAGAGCCACAAGAGCAGAGAGGAGAGGGGACGAGTCCAAATCTATATAAACGAGAATTAATTCCATGTCCCGTGATTAAGAAAGTGGGAAATAACCCAAGTTGAAGCCAGTTAAAGTTTTTATCTTTAATAAAAACACGAGGAAAGAAAGCGTATGTGATTCTGCCGAGAGAGGAATCATCCCAAGAGTGTTGCCACTCTTCCAAAGCAAGATTGGAAAGTCTGGCCAGATCAACATTTGTAGAGTTCTCATAATTATTAGCAAAATCTCCCACCGAGGCAGGAGAGAGAGATTTCCTATGGTAAGACAAGAAATGCAATATAATTTCCAGGTAGATAGGGAGACGACCATTAATAACAAGCAGGGCATCAGTAGAAACAGTTCTACATGCCCTGCAAGTATAGAGAAGGAAGGACCGCTGCGCCTGCAGAAGGTATTTTTGGACCAGTGAATTAAGAATTCTGAAGCCCCAAGCGCCAGCACCATAGCAGACGATGGGGATGAAGATACACTTGTAGTAAAGACCAAGAGAAGACGACTTAAGATTCCAGAGGGAACGGGCAAGACGCAACAGCCAGCCGGTAAGAGAACGGATTTTCTGCCGAAGGTACTTACAATGGGGAATGAAAGATAAACGATCATCAATCACCACCCCAAGGTATTTATATTCACTTACCAATTTAACAGCCTGGTCAAGAATTTTAACCACAGGGGGACGATTACGATTCAGTAGGCCTTTCAGAAGAACCTGTTTAGTTTTAGGGACTGAAATGGAGAGTTTATGGAGGGAACACCACATGTGAAGATCATCCAAGATGTGGTTTGCTTTAATTTCCAATTCTAGACGAGAATTCCCAGGTACAAGCAAGGCAAGATCGTCGGCGTAGGCAATGTTGACAATATCATCATGAGGGGCATTTAGCCATCCATCAAGGACCACGTTCCAGCAAACAGGGCCAAGAACGGATCCCTGAGGACAACCCCTAGAAACCGGCCTCGTAACCGAGCAAAAACCGGAGGAGACCACAAGGCTTCTATTATCGAAATAACTAGAAATTATTTTGTAGATAGGACAGGAAACCTCGGCCTCCCGAAACCTCGCCAGGACACTCTGCCACCATAAGGTGTCAAAGGCCCCTTTGAAGTCTACAAAGAGACCGAGAACGTATTTAGAAGGAGATGCTCGAACAGTGCTCAGGAGAAGATTAATTGCATCTGTAGTTGATTTACCTTGCGTGAAACCAAACTGGGAAGAAGAACAAAGATTTTTTGAGTTATAGTAACCCTTGAAACGTGAAACCAGAAGTTTTTCCAACAACTTTCCAAGAAAAGGAAGAAGGGAAATTGGACGATAAGAAGAAGGAGAGGCAACTGGATTGCCAGGACTCTTGGGAAGGATTTTTAAGTTGGCAATTTTCCAGCGATCAGGGAAAACACCAAACCGAAGGCAAGAATTCATTAGGATAGAAATAAGGATAGGTTTGATTTTCCAGATTCTTTTAATCACAGAAACCTCCATTGTGGGAAGAAAAAGGTCGATGAATGTGGCCGTCGACGCCTGTCTCGCATTATTTCAGCCAACCGAAGAGCGACAGTGGCACAAATCACCGCCGACTTCAACAAGGTAGGTGCCAGAAACGTCTCCACCAAGCTCATCAGGCGATCATTAGCCGCAGTAGGTTATGGGAGCTGCCGACCCACCAGAGTCCCATTGCTAACACCAAGACACAGGACTCTACGCCTCAACTGGGCAAAAGAACTTCGGCACTGGACTTTGGATGACTGGAGTCGGGTTTCCTGGTCTGATGAATCCCATTTCGAGTTATTGCGAGCGAACGAGATGGTGCGGAAATGGCGGAAACCGTACGAAGCTATGCACCCGTCATGTCAACAAGGAACTGTTCAGGCAGGTGGACGGTCGATAATGGTCTGGGGCATGTTCAACTGGCACATGTTTGGACCTCTGGTACATCAAGGCGCCGCGCCTCCGTAGCCAGGTGGGAAGGAGCAGCAGTGTGTAGCACATGCTTCTTGATTAGACCGGAGTTCGAGCCCGTCACCACCAAATACGGAGGATGCGGAAAGGTCAAGGGAATGACCACCGCATATTCCCGGAGCAATATGGCCTTAGTTGCTAATGCTCCTAAAAAAAAAAAAAAAAAAAAACCGTCAAGGCGCATCTCTGAATGATCCAGGTTACGTGTCCATCCTTGCTGGCCATATGCATCCCTTCATGGTCATCGTGCACCCACAGCACAATGAATCTTCCACCAGGATAATGCCATGGTGACTAGAACATGGTTCGAAGAGCATTCTGCAAATTTTACCACCATGGAATGGCATCCCCGTTCACTGGACATGAACCCTGTGGAGCATCGTTGGGACGGTGTGGAAAGCTCCATTCGAGCTTTGGCTCCTCTACTCAAGAATGCGGGCAGAAAGAAAACATCACGACAACAACAACAACCCAAGAATGCGACGGAATTATGGACAGCGTGCAGCAAGCATGGATGGGTATACCTGTGAAATGCTTTCCTGAAATAGTGGACTCAATACCTCGTCGTGTGACTGCCCTTATTTGGGCGAAAGGTGGGCCTACCCGTTGCTAGGTAGGTATCCCTTGATTTCTGACCACTCAGTGTACATATATACATCTATATATAAATACAGAAACAATTATTGAAAGCTTATAGGTAATGATTTAGCATGGCAGAAAAGGTGATTATTTTAATTAGACCATAATTAAAGGTAAATCCGAGTTGCTATGAAGGACTATTGGTACACTGCTCGACAAAATTAACAGAACACGTAGAAAATGTGTGTAACTCATACAACTTGCGACGAAGCGGGACAAAATTTGGTATGGTGGTGGTGGTGTACCATAGTATAACGATGATATGAGGAGACAGCGAAAAACTTCAGACAGGCATAAGGGACATGGGTGCTTCTGCACGTGACTTTTGTCTCTTCTCCCTCCCCTCTTTTTAGCCTACATTCTTCTGGGTGGGGCATTCTTCCCTATCACTCACATACTCTTTGCACCCAGCATTCATATCCCCCCTTTTCCCCCTGTGCTCTTTTCTAATATCCCCACCCTTTTTTTTTTTTTCTAACTTGGTCTCCGTCAGGTAGCTGAAGCAATGCTGGCTGAGGTCAGCCAGAGTATGATGAGCCGCCTGGCTCACCTCCCAGCGGTGTTGACAGACAACGCAGGGTACTACTAGGACCCCTGCGGCTAAGAAGCCAGAGACACAACAACAACAGAACATAACACTACTTATACTCAAACCAGACATTACACTTTTTCTTGCTTTTACAGAGATTCTGTACTGCTTTACAAAATACTAAAGTGCAAATGTGGGGAATTACCGGTGGCACCTTCCACAAAACATTATGCCACTATGTCTCCAGATGAATGTTTGCATAGGTGGCACATGGTTATCGTCACCTTCCTCCCCACACCGGGTGAAAAAGGCCCGTGTTCGAATCCCGTCCACGACGTGAAGAACTTTTATGGGCTTTTTTCATTCCGTGACTGAGTTAGTCGGTCACAGGCGTAGATAGAAAGGCTCTCCCCCGAAAAACTGGGGTTTTTCGCAGGTAAATTTGCCTGCAAAGCAGGCAAGAACATACGCAATTTACAGACACAATACACATGGGTAGTTGAAAGTTACTTTCCAGGTTTTAAAAATGACTAAAGCAAATAGGAATAAACAAATTACATCCAAATAATTCCCCCAATTCATAATACTAAAGATGTACTACACAAAATATATACACCCAGTTATAATATACAACACTAGAAAGTGCACAAATTTACCTAATATCATAGATTTGCATGCAACAGTTATGAAGTTTTCTGCAAACTTCATCCTTAGTCACTAATAGAATGTTTATTGGACTCCTCTTCTAGCTCTTTCATTTCATCATCATCATCATCTGATTTATGCCATACAAGTCTTTCCTCATAAAATTGAATAACAGTTTGTGGACATCTGATATTTGCAGTTTTTGCAGGTACAAGACCAGCTTCATCAACACCTTTCCATATAACTAGGAGTGCTAGTTCACCACTAAAATTAGCAGCACCAATAATTCTTTCTGTTTCAAGATCCCTTTCAAATGCTTGAGCAGCATCATGCTCCCCAAGCCTTTTATTCTTTGGTATAGAATTTTCTTTGCTAGTTCGCTTTCTTTTTTTTCTCTGCAGCTTCTTTTAATTTCTCTTCAAATTGTGCAATTAACTCAGGACAATCAAGATTCTTTTCAGGTTCCCAAGTGTTTTCTGATTCTGGATAGCCTTTCCACTTTAAATGATATTCAACTGTATCACCACTTATTCTTTTATCTACAATTTTTTCCACAACGTATTCTTCTGATTCTGAAGAACTACTTTTTAAAATGTCCTTTGTTGCCATAGCAGTTGTCTTAGGTCGTTTTTCGGTGTTCAGAAAAATTGTAGGCACACTACCCGGCTTTAACAATCTGCGATTTGTAAATGGCCGGAAAATGAAAAGTCATCCTTGAAATGTTGAAGGAAACACAGAGTAAGCAAAGAACTGAGTATTGTCTTGGAATGTATCCTTCTCTGTTTAATTGCGACATCCATTCTTCTAAAAGCGCTTTGTTACGTAGAGGAAATCCGTGGAACGAGATTCCAGCTTCTTTACACCTTGGCTTGTCACGACAATTCGTACGGCCTTCTACAGCACAAAAATCACCTATCACTTAATATTTTTTTATATAACTTCACTTTGCAAGCAAAATTAGGTATGTGCATGCTTTCTCCACAGCAACCACGATACCAGTACGCTTCAACACACAGACATTGCATTCACACAGACACTAAACTATGCAACACACAGACACTAAACTATTATATTAGGTGACCCTAGTATAATAGTTTAGTGTCTCCAGATGAAATAACGTCTAGAATCTGTTTGTAGGCTAAAACGGAACTCCTCAGAGAACAGAACTATACTCCTTTGTCAGGGCTCCAAGTCACGTTCATGGCACAAGTTTCGATGAGCTCTGCGGTGGTTTGGGGTCAATGGGATTCAAATTATTATATTAGGGCCACCCGTAATCTCTTACATGGCATTAATGGGATACAAATCACTGGCTTCCTTGCATAGAGTCCACTTGGATTGAGCCTTCCGAACACAGTCCGTTTGAAAATGTTTTCACCTGTGGCCGCAGAAATCTCAAGAGACAGGACATCATAGGGTTCTACCTTGCTGTTAGAGGCAGATAGCGGTTCGTTATGGTGTACGTAGCCCACAGCCGACCTTGGCCAGCTCTTCTTGTAATGGTTCCTGTCTTCTGAACCTGCTTCCGTAGTGCCGTTACGACACTGCGTGACACATTAAGCCAACGTGCCGCCTCCGCCTGCCGGGCTTCAAGTTGTCCAACGGCCCGCATCTCCAGTACTCAGGTTGACTTGCCATCCTGAGTACGGGAGATGTGGGCATCCCACTGAGCAAACTAAAAAAAAAAAAAAAAAACCCGGGAACGAACTGGTGTGGTCGCAACCCGTGTTTTTATAGGCATAAATAATTTGCGTAATGTGCAGCTCCGTAAGTGGTAGATCGATTTCTGTTGGTTACTCGGAATTTGCATGCCAGGATGCCTGTTATATCAAATATTCGCCTTCAGCGACGCCGTTCAAAATAAAATATTCATGAAAACATTTTGTTCTGTTAATTTTGTTGAGCAGTGTTGTAGCAAATGATGCAAGAAAGCAAGCTTATAAAGAATCAGCCAAAAAAAAAAAAAAAAAAACTGCACACTTAATCCTCCAAGAATTTATCTAGTTCTTCCTTGAATTTATTCAAACCACTCACTTCCACAACAATAGAAGGAAGTTTTGCAATGGGAATAAAGTTTTGTGGGTAATTTATGAAAAGATCCAGTTATAAGTTGTTTGGCAAAATTAACCACTGAGTAATGGACTGTTTCCGTAGTCAGTCCTGTATTTGATTGAAAACAGTGTGAGAGAGAGTGATCGAAGTGAAGGGAACACAGAGTAAGTAATATTTTCTATGCAATCTGTATCTAAGATGCTATAAGCAAATTTAAGTTTGATTGGAATTCGCCTGTTCAATAGATGATATAAGGAAAATGTTTGGAGGTAAATGTAGTAATGTTTCCCGTGGAAAAGCTTAGCGCCACTAATTTTAGAAGCAGTCTTATGCACTTTTTTTTTAATATTTTCCGACTCTTGAGCAAATGTGTTGCTGTTCTTGGCCTATATAGGGGCAGTATATTCAAGAATTGGCAAGCCTGTTGGGACAAATAAATGTCTTGTAAACTCAGCATTATTGAACCTATAAATGCTCCAAGTACCTTATACTCATTTTTAAAAGTTTCCAAAATATGAGGAATAAAAGAGGTGTTGGCAGAAAACAACATCCCTACTTCTTTGTGATGGGATTCGTAAATATAAATAATCAATGTATTGATTATTTATATTGTAAGGATGAAAGGATCTTTTTCTTTCTATGGTCCGCATTTGTTACCGCAGTACATTTTGAAACGCCGAAAGTCAGGTTATTGTCGCATGCCCGTTGTGAGAATTTGTAATTGCCTGGTTCAGTAGGGTGGGCAGGAGCAGGAGTGCGTAGCACACGCTTCTTGATTAGACCGGGGTTCGAGCCCGTGACCACCAAATACGGAGGATGCAGAAAGGTCAGGGAATGACCACCGCATATCCCCAGAGCAATATGGCCTTAGTTGCTAATGCTCCTAAAAAAAAAAACCAAATAACAAATAACTCAGTAGGGCGCACTGTAGACTGGAGGAAACAGCAACGTAGAGTTTAATGTTATCTGCATAATGGGCCAAGGGAACACAAGATATCACTGTGTACAACCTCCGTCCCGGGAGTTGCACACAGCGTATCTGGCGCCCCCGAAGCAGAGGGAACCCTACCATTCCTTGACGTGTTGGTTATTAGGGATGGTTGTAGGCTCAAGACCAAGGTGTTTAGAAAGCCCATGTGCCGAGGTCAATATACTCATTATACCTTGCACAAGCCAGCCAACACAAGGGTAATGTTGTCAAGGCTTTAGTAGATAGGGTGTGGTCCCACTGTAGCACCTCCGAGGACAGAGATAACAAAATCATTCGTGTCACGGCAGACCTCAAGAAATGCGACTACCCCCAGAGGGTGTTGGACAGAATTATTAGAGGAGCGGAGTCCACCCGCACTGAGCCGTTCGCCCCTGTGAGCACTGCATACATTCCCTACTGTCCGGGCCTTTCAGACCACATTGCACGAATAATTCGGGGGTGCCAGATACGCTGAGTGCAACTCCCGGGACGGAGGTTGTACACAGTGATATCTTGTGTCATAGACCCCATAACGAAAGAAGCCAACAGTGGGGTGGTATACGAAATTAAATGCCCGGATTGTGGGGTGTGTTATGTAGGTGAGACGGGACGACGACTGAAAGACCGTCTGGGGGAGCATATGAATGCAATAAAGTCCGCAAACTATGGGAAGTCTGCCGTGGCAGAACACTTCTGGGAGAAGCAACATCAAATCTCCCCGGAAGATGCTGTCATTACGGATCGTGCACAGGGGTTCTGGGACCGTAAATGGCTTGAGAGTTTATGTATTGGGGCAGCTAGCAATTCCATTAATAGAGACAAGGGTGTACGCTTACATCCCCTCTTTGAAACCGTTGTTCTTGGGCGAGATGAACGGTTTCAGCTAGCGCGCTCCCGAGCCATTTCCGGTTCCGGTGTATAAATGGAAAATTCCAAGCATATTCCCAAGGAACCATATGACGAGTGCCATGGATCTGCTATTTAAAGATGTGCCACACAGCAGAAATATGCTGTTGAGAAAGGAGACCGCTGTCTCCGAAAGCTACAGTTGTTACGGTATTTTATTAACTGTTTTTATTGCTTTTATCATCATATTTTATTTTATATATATATATTTTTATTTTATTGTAAATTAAATCACATCAGTTTTAGACTACTATATATTTTATTTCATTTTATACGCTTGTATTTTATTTTATTGTAAATAAAGTGTTTTAGTTGCAGAATTGAAATTTGTTATTTGAATACCGGCTGGCGTAAAGTCTAATTGTTCAATATGAATTGTCCCAGCCTTGTAGGCCTATTTGGAGATGTTCATACAACTCATCACTGTCAAAACTCCCATCCATTAGCTTGTCCTCATCTGTGTCTGATGATGATTCACTGTCTTCATATATTGCCTCGTCCTCAGTTCCGTCTATGGAATTTGAAATGCCACACTTCTTAAATTACTTGACAACGATCTCAAGCTTGATATTATCTCAGGATCTTTTCACCCAGGTACAAACTTCTCCTATAGTTGGTTTCTTCACTCTTCCTGCTGGTGTCAAATTGTCCCCAAAAGACTTTATCCATTGGTTCCATTCGTCTCTCATGTCAGCTTTGAAGGGTTTGTTAATGCTGACATCAAGTGGTTAGAGCTGGGATGTCAAGGTAAGAGGGCAAGTTTTGTTTTTTTGCTCTGCAGCAATCTTCTTTGTATTTTTTGTTGTGTGCCCTGAACTGATCAAGCACCAATAGGGCAGGTTTGCGTAAGAGCCCACCTGGTCTCCTGCTCCAAACTTTCTCAAACCAGATCTTCATTCCATCCAACCTTTGTCATGAACGTGGACAATCACTCCTTGAGGAATGTCTTCTTTTGGCAATGTTTTGCGTTTGAAAATCAGCATAGGAGGCAGCTTGGTTCGGTCGGCACAACAAGCTAGAACAACTGTATAATGGCTCTTTTCATGTCCACTTTTTATTATTATTATTATTATTATCTGTTTATTTCTCTTACGAGACACCCATGGACAGCACGTGGCTAGAGGGTGTGGTTACATTATATCAGTATTTACAAGCATATTTACATGAACTTATTTACAATATTTGGAGATGACAAAACACAGAATATGTGTTAATGGATTAATTGCGAATGGTTGTTAAATGCTAAATATTATTATATAAATTATTAAATTAGTCTTCTTATTATATTTGTACCTGCCGGTACACATTACCAAATATTTCTGTCCTATACATATTGTCTGTACATAGTTTCTCTGCATCTATATTTAAATTATTAAAATAATTCACAGTATTTGCTGGGAAAAATCTCCCCAGAGAGTCCAATTGAGTCAGTTGACACTTGAGACTTGGTTCTTCTCTGTTTATTCTCGGTCGTGTCATCCGAGGGCGAGTGATCACGTTTCCCACTTTCGGCGCATCTGTTCTCTCCGTTAGTAGCTTTGCCAGAGTTAAGATGTTTCTGGTTGTGATGATATACTTCCAGGGTGTGATGTCCAGATTGGCAGACAAGACTGCTCTTGAGATGGTAAACGGTTTCCCGGCGATCTTGTTTAGCCATCTGAGGAGCCAGTATTCTACTCCTAAGAAGGCCTTGATGTTGTTTTCGGGGGCCGATGACCAGATAGTCGATGCGTACAACGGAATCGGTGTAACGCATTTAAGGATGTATTGGATCATGAGATGAGGGCTTCGGAGACCGGTGAGTTCTTGTCTGGTGCTCCAGAGTGCTGCGTATGTCTTTTTCCTAATGTATTCGAAGTGAGGTATGAAGTTTAATCCTTCATCCCACTTAAGGCCAAGGTCAACATGTGCGGGAGATTTTTGGACTCTGGTATTGTTCACGAAAATCGTAATTTCATTTTTCTTCTTTTTATTGGTGAAGGTCATTTGGGCAGTTTTCTTTTCATTAAGTTTCAGGCCAATGTAGTGCAGATATTCTTCTAGTTTCCTGATTGCCTTGTTTGCTTCCTCTGATAGGTGGGGTGCAGTTTCTTGTTCTTTGGAGATTACAAAAAATTTCAAATCGTCAGCATATGTAATAAATTGCTCACAGTTTTGAGCTAAAAATGGGGCTAGTGCTATTGCGAAGAAGGTGGCGGACAATACGCCCCCTTGAGGTACTCCCCTAGAGATACAGTAAGTTGCTGTTTGTTTCCCGTTTATTGCGATAATTTGTCTTTCTTGAAGGGTGTTAGTGAGAATGCTTAAAGTGCTTCCTGAAATGAGGAAATACTCCTTGAGGATTACTGTTATAGCTGGAATTGAGACGTTGTCGAAGGCTGCTGCTACATCCAGGAAAACGATGTCCAACTGTTGTTTATTGTTTAAAGCTAGCTGTATTCGGAGTAGAGTCTCCATTAAATTTGTTATAGTCGACCTTCGAGGAAGTACAGAATGTAAGTATTCTGGCCTGTCCCCAAAGCAGTGCTGATTGACGGTGTTGAGGATTGCTTTCTCAAAAACTTTTTGCAGAGAGCATCCGATTGCGATGGGCCTGAAATCTTTACTGGTTTTAGGATTGTTTATTTTTGGAACTGGTTTTACGTAATATCTCTTCCATGTTTTCGGGATAACCCCCTCAGTTAGTATTCTTTGGAAGAGGTGGTGGAGCGGGTCGATTATGTAAGCACTACATATTTTTATCATGAATAGCGGGAACTGGTCCGGCCCGATCGTTGCTTTATTGGGGAGCGAGTTAACAGCTTCCTTTAAGTTTTCCCTGCTGATATTAATTTCACGTAATATGTTTCTAGCTCTAGTTTTGTTAGTGCCAGTGGGATCCGTCAGTTTTTCAATCATTTTCTGCATCTCGCGGATGTTTTCCTCACAATTTTTCTGCTTTTCATTCAAAGGTTTTCCGAATGTGACTTCTGTCCACTCTCTAAACAGCTGGTCCGTCATTTCTTTTTTGTTCTTTTTCTTGCTAATTATTCTCTTTCCTTTATTTAATTTTTCCTTAATAACCTCAATGTATGCTTGTCTTTTCAGTCGAATGAACTTTGCCCTTTCGCATTTATACGTTGTCCGATCAGTCGGGTGTCCAGTTCTTTTCCACTTTCGGTATAGCTTTTGCTTCTTTTTAAAAATAACTTTAACTTCTGGAGTGAACCAAGAATTCGCTCTGTGTGAGATCTTTAATATTTTCGCTGCTCCTAGACGGGCGATATTCAAGAGTAACCGCGAAATCTCGTCTGTGGCTTCTTCAGTGGACATCTTATGTAGACTTTGAAAGTTGTATCGCGCTAAGCATTGCAAGATGACCTCTGATTTAATATATTTTGTGGAAAATATCAACTTCGATTCATTACCCTGATGTGTGTCGCAGTTCTGATCGGCAGTCTGTCTTCGAAGAGCAACCTCCATTGAAAGCGCAGAGTGGTCGGAGGAAAACTGTAAGGAGTTGTCTATTAAGTTAACATCTTGCGCGTTAAAATAAATTAAATCCAGGCGTTGTAATCCTCTTGTCGCAGGTGTTGTTAATTGTTTCATTCCGAGTGCTTCTACTGTGGCGTCTAGCTCTGCTTTTGCATCTTTATTCCTCGGTAACGGCATATTCAGATCTCCTAAGATGATTGTCTCAATATTTACGTCTAAGTTTGATACCAGCCAGGTAAAGAACTCATTTCTGATCTCTCTCGTATGTTCTGGTGGCATGTAGATGAGGCAAAGCTGTACCTTGCTGTTCTCACCGGAGAATGTGGCGATAACAGCTTCAAAGTTATCTGAATTAGAGCTTTGTTCTTGCACAATCTGGAAGTCGGTTTTATATATCATCATTACTCCTCCGCCCCTTTTGATCTCTCTCCCTCTACCAATGCACTTGTAGCCTAAATTGTCTACCAGGGCGTCCAGCTGTTTATTATTTTGAAGCCACGTTTCTGTCAGACAGATAAATGAGTGTTCTGCATTTATTAGAAGACTCTGCAAGGTGTGGAGTTTATTGGATATGCTGCGAACATTTTGTAGGAAAATGGAGACTTTTGTATCTTCTTTGAAGACTGGCGAGGTGTTCATTGATTGCTATTGTTTTGCTAGGGTGTTCACTGCACTAGTAGTGGGCCTTGTCGATTGTTCTCTGTATCTTTTAACGAGGGTGCCACTGGGCCATATATTTCTGTTCAGTAGTTGGGCTTCACAATTAATGGGGCAGGAGATAGTGAAGGAGGAGTAGGCAGGGTGTCTAGTTCGTACTTGACGTACCTCAACATCGATACCAATTCCCTCAACACACATTTCTCTGATGACACCAGGAGTAATATTGGGGTTGATTCGCGACACAAATATTTTCCCTCTCGTTTGAACCGAAGTGATGTTGTACTTTTCGGCAAGGCAAGGACGATATCCTGTGGGTAACCTCGGCGAGGAAACAGGGATTTTATGCATAGGATCGCCGTTTGGTCGCGTTGCATCATGTTGCTGATTGGTAAGTAGCGGGTGGCGTTCTCTTTTAGTAGAACTTTGGTCAGCTGATTTTGATGGGAGAGTAACCATCTGTGCGTAGGTAGGTTGTTTCGGTGCATATAGCTCAATGTTGAAGAAGTGATTCTTATCTATGCAGGGTTGGCTTGCGGGTATCGCAGTGCTAGCGACAGTTGTCTCTGCTCTGTTTTCTGTCCTGCAGTCTGGACTTCTGTTCGGGAAGTTTTTAGTACTTTCCACCATTTCGGGGCGTATCTGTTCTCTGCGGGGGTCAGCTTCGTGCAATACTGTTTTTATTTCGCCTGGGAGGGTAGTCCTGAGACGAGTATCATGCTCTTTCTTTGCTTCTTTAGGATAGGTAGCAGGGCCAGCTCGTAAGTGTTCAGCTGTCTGATTATGTCGTCTGTTAATATGTTGTAGCTGTGTTAGGATGGTGTCTAGTTTCCTATCCATTACTTTCTGACTGGCAATTAGTTTCATGTTTTGTTCTCTTAGTTCGTGATTTTCCTTTTGCATGTCCTGGAGAGTTTTGAAAATGGGGAGAAGGAGTTCTTCTAGTAAGTCTTCCTGCCTCCGTGTGTCGTGGGCTAATTGGTTGTGCTTCGCTTCGTTTTTATCTTCTGTCTGAAATGCAATACAGCTCGCTTCTATAGTATGGTCTAAAATGTTACAAATATCCTGGGGGTCGTCACTTGTTTTCTTGTGTTCACATTCTTCTGGGCATGTGTCACAGCCTAAGATTTGAGCTAAGGAGTAATTTAGTTTCCCGTTACGCTCCGTTACCGTGTGGTTGCTAGCGGGCTGTGGGGAGGGGTCTTCATTTTCTGAGTCACTAGTGTCCATGATACATTGTGGCGCTTCAGTTGTTTTATTCAGTTGTTCTGTTCTATCATTTTCATTTGTGGACTTACAACTTGTGCAAATAAACTTCTTGCGTCGTTTCTGATTTAAACGCACTATATCCACTTGAGAACAGCAGCTTCCAATTATGATGCTGCACCGTGAACATTTGATCGTGTATTTATTTGCGGTCTTACAAACGCTGCACGTCAGTTCCGTTGAATCCGATGGTTGTTTTTCCATGCTGAAGGGTAAATTGTATGAGTCTGTACTAGTCAACTGAATTCTTTAATCCTCCAGGGAGGGTTGGCTGTTGTAGGAAAGCTCTTTCTGACTTTAGCTCTGGACGATGGTGCCTAATTCTTTAGCGCAGCAGGGGGTGTGTGACCTTGAGGGATACTTGCAGTGGAACGAAGATGAAATAGCAAGTGATAAACATGCAGAAAATCATTAATAAAACTTTACCTGAGCTTTAATTTCTTCTTCTGTTGGAATATTCAGATGGAGGGAGTCCTACGCTTTCTATCAGTATTAATCATATCTAGTAAATGACTAATAGGTAAGTGAAAATAGACAAGTAGACGGAGCACAAATATTACACTGCTATCATCTCCGCCACCTAGCGGAATTTTTCTTCACAGTTACAGTTTTCACCCCCTTCTTATCAACAGTTCTGTTACTTGGGACATCAAATTGAAGAAGGACTTTGTCCATATTTGCAATCTGTCCCAACTCAAACTGATGTGTCTTCCGACATTGAATGACAAAACGATGAAATTCAAGGACCTTCTGCTCATAGCTTTCAGGCATCTTTTGGGCAAATCCGGTGCGTGTACGCATGCTTAGTCCATTCCGTTTCATGAACCTGAAGCACCAATTGTGTCCTCGTTTGAAATCAGTAACTTCTTTTTCATCAGCAATTCTTCTTGCCTCATGCTGAACCATCTTTGTGAACACAGGAATTCCAATTGCCCTTTGCTCCTCAATCTATATCTTCAATTCCTCCTCTAAATTAGGCCATTTTGCTGACTTGCCTCTCATGGCCTTCTTCTGCCGTGACGTTTTCAGTAGGGTTTCTTCTTCCCGTAGCCAGTCTCGGATTGTTTTCTCAGTTGGAGGAGGACCAAACTTACGTTCAGCATCACGATTTTCATTCACTTTTGCAAACTGGATCACTTTTAACTTGAATTCAGCACTGTGCGAAAATCTTTTCTGAGCCATTTCTGGGCAGAACGTAACCTAATATACCGGTAACAAGTGCGAAACAATGAGCGCAAAGACAACAAGCGGGAAATGCAAGTAAAAAAAATCTACAACCACTGTATAAGACGCACCCAGTTTTTATACCCCAAATTTTTCGAAAAGGTGCGTCTTATACATGGGGAAATACGGTATTTTATAGCGTATCAAAAGTGTGTGAAGACCTGCAGCTTGATTGGGAATTGTTGACAGCAATTACGACTGATGGTGCAAAGAATATGGTTGGAAAAAATATTGGTTTCATCGGCCATGTTAATAAATATTTTGATTCCAAAAACATCGAAAGACCTATGCAATTTCATTGTGTTATTCACCAGCAATCGTTGTGCAGTAAATTTTTTTCTTCGAACTCAATCGTGTCGACTATAATTAGCATTGTGAATTTTATACGCAAAAACGGCCTGAACCATCGTCAGTTTAAAATTTTCTTGGAGGAAATATGGTGATTTGTTTTATCATACGGAGGTGCGATGGTTGAGTCGCTGTAATGTGTTAAAAATATTTTTTCAACTCAGAACCGAAATAGACATATTCATGAACGAAAAATTAAAACCAGTCCCAGAATTAACAGACTTTAAATGGTTTTGGGAACTTGCATTTTTAACAGATATTTGTAAACATTTCGATACATTGAATCAAAAACTTCAAAGTCGCGATCTACTTGTAAATGACCTGTTCTACAATATTAAAGCATTGCAGACAAAATTAGAATTATTTAAAAATCAAATTGAACAAAATAATTTTTTCCATTTTTTTGTGTTGTGAAAGTTTATATAATAATATGCCCAATTGTGATTTTTCTGCCGACAATTTTGTCTGAAATCTTGAATTATTGATGGAAGCATTTGTTGATCGATTTGTTGATTTCGAAAACAATAGAAAATTATTTACATTATTTCAGAATCAATTTGATGTAAATGTTTCACAAATAGATAAAAGATCTACAATTAGAAATCATAGCTCTTCAAAGTAACGATAACCTGAAAACATTATTGAAAAATTAATTAACTTTTATAAAACTTTTGACAGAAAATGAATATCCGGAATTAAAAAAATTAGCAAGAAGAATAATTTCTATTTTCGGTAGCACTTACCTATGTGAACAAACATATTCAAAAATGAAATATATAAAATCCAAACATCGATCAAGAATGACAGATGAACATTTGCAAGACTTTTTAAGATTGGGAACTTCTACTATTAAACTTAACATTTCAATTATTGCTAAATCAAAACAACTACAAACATCTCATTGATTTGCTATTTCTGTAATATCAAATGTGATTATAATAATAAAAATTGTGATTTTTAATATGACTGTCTTTATTTACAATAAATATCCCTTGTTTATAATTTTTTATAGTTTTTCTATCTTGTACACCCCGTTTGACCTGGTGAAGTCGCTAAAATTGGGTTTTTTGGTTTACAGTGTTTTTAGTCGTCAAAATTGCACCGACTCCGGCCCGCTATTTGTTATGAATTTTCTATGTGGTCCTCCGATGAAAAAGATTGGCGACCCCTGCACTAGGGGAATGAGAAAAACCCATAAAATAGAATATAACCTTATAATAAAAAATTCTTTATTCGCTAAATTTTTAAAAGGATACGATTCCGTTACAGACATCCAGAGGAATCTAACTAGAGACATTATATTTATTACATAAAACATAGAAAAACTGCATACAACAGTCACATAATACAGTACCTATTGATATAGGTCACAAGGTTATACTCCATTTTATGCGTATACCTTGTCACCGCGTTGCTGGCGTGGCCGAAGAACTGAGTGATTCTCTCAGTTGGACGAGTTGGTCGAGTTCTGTGATTGGCTGATTACTGTGAATGCGTAATTTGCCTTTCTGATTGATTGGATGCAAGTTCGCTTCTGGTTTTAGCGGTAAATGCGAAATTATCATTAGCTTTGTTCCGTCCTGTTGTTTAGTCGTTATTGCGCCATCGGTTATTGTTTAGTCGTCGCCATCATGCTGCTCTCGGATATTTTTCTCTGCTGCTTTCACTTATTCTTTTCTTTTTTTTATCTGTTATTCTGTTTTTTTTTATTTGTTATTTTTTGTTTCTTATTCCTTGTTCAATCTCAATGGAGCTTTTGGAAAGCTATAATTGAATGGTGTATGAGTGTGAATTTCATTGCTTCTGAGTACAAGTGTGGATAGTGCTGAATCCAGAGCGTTTGCATGGGGAGAATGTAAACTTCGGGGGTACATGTAGTACATTTTTTATTATTATTTAATATTTGCAACATATGTATATGTTACAAACAAATCTGTATATTTATATTTATGCATGAATATAAATATACAGATTATACATATTTATGAATGTTATAATATGAGAAAACAAAATAGTAAACAAAAGGAAATATTTATTATTTAACATCTAAATACTAATAGTCAGTTCAACAAAAACCACATTACTGACAATAATCACAGTTTAATAATATGTAAATCACCGATTGAAATTTGCAAAAAAAAAAAAAAAAAAAAAATTATAATCAAACATGCAAGTACTGTATTGTAATAATCTTATTCTTCTTTGGTTTTTTCTTTGCATGTGTATCAATAACTTCATTTATTAATTTTTCCGATAACTCATTCGGTGCCCTCTAAGCTTATCTTCGTGCGATCTTTCAATACAGTATAGATGCATATGTAATAAAAAGGATATAACATGTATTGTTTATAGGCTGCTACCAAACTGTCTTGTTTGTGGTATACAAAGGAAGAATTGGCCACAAGTAGACCCTTGCTGTGAAAAAAAAAAAAATAATAATAAAGGGAATGTGAAAACTATAAAGCGAAACTGCTGACTACTGAATTAATGGCTGTAGACTCCCCTGAAAGTCGCAGAACACTTTATAATTACAATTATAATAGCATCTGTCAGGAACCAATTCAGGCGAACCTATTCGCTGCCTCCAATCTTGTGCAAACAAAGAATTAGTGACAAGTAGACCGTTTGTGTGAAACACTATCAAGATCGTGTGAAAATAAAGGGAACCTGAAAACCATAAAACGAAAATCCGGACACTTGAAATAGTGGCTTTTAGTTACAATTTGTGCAGACAGAAATATAGCCCATTTAATTATTTTGAAAATTTCGTGTCTTTTGAATTTTAGTGATTTATTTTCGCCGTGTACCACCTAACAAGTACCACATTAGTTGATGTGAATTTTCGTGTTATGTTTATTTGACATAAATTTATTGAATTCGTGTTTTATAAAATAAAAATTACTATCCCCCCGGGGGATTTTAATACACCAGGGGTGAAATTCATCCCCAGTCACCACCTCCCCTGGATTCAACAGTGTGGATGTTTGATGAAATTGGCCGTGCGAAAAGAATGGGTCTGTAGAAAGAAAGGAGCCAATTTTTATCATCTTAAAAGGTCTGTTCGTGAACTATATCAGCCGGCACATGACGCGACTGATGAGGTCACATTCAAGTAGTTTTTTGACGATTTGATTGTTTTCGCAGTTATTGTATTAGTTGTCAGTGTAAGATTCTTTTGATAGTAGCTGGAGTGTGGGGACGGCAACACCCCAAAGGCATTTTTGTAGACATGCATGAGCAATTTTCATTGTTAAATGCACTCTAAATCGTCTAGTAATGTATGGGCGAGAAGTATCAGTTGTTGTCTGGTGTTAATTTTTGCTACTTGTTTTAAAAAATTTGCATTTATATTCACCTTTTTTGTTCCCTATTTGGCTCTGGGTGCCAAGCGAATTCGAGGTCAAGCTTTCCTTTTGCGAAATAAACAAGTGATAAGTTATTTTTAAGTTATATCGTTTACTATTAGTTCATTTATAAACCAGTTCTACACTTGAAAAGCCTCAAGTAAGAACAAAGAGGGGAAATTCACCTTTCTTCTTTATTACATATATTTCTTTATTTACTAATTAACTAACTTTTCTATCCGCTTGGCCTCCTTGCGGCACTGCTCCTGCCTCCCCGTGGCGGGGCCGGAAACCCGTGAAGGAAAGTCAACCCTCCAGGACAAAAAGGAGCTAATCGTGGATTATGACGATTATCCTGCACTTGAGCAGCCTAGGCGCTTATCTAATACTGTCATCGATGCTGATCATGAATCTAACTGTGACACAACAAAATCAAAAAGAATGCGTAAGAACCCTGAACAACCCAGAACAACAGGAATGCCATTCATTCCTTATTTTATACCTGCCAGATAAATCTATGAGTACTTTATCACCATTTCTTATACAGAAACGCTTAGAAAATGTGGCTGGCTTTCCCAAAATGCTGAGAAGACTGAGATCTGGAGACCTATTGGTTGAAACAGCGAGTCGTAAACATTCTGAAACTCTGCTGAATCTAACAACATTTGGACTATCCGTACAGATCATCCTCATGCAACATTAAACACCTCCAAGGGAGTAATTGCAGAGTGGGATCTGATCAACGTAACAGAAGCTGAAAAGGTCCAGGAACTTAAACATCAAAAAGTTTATACAAGCCAAACGCATCTCAATCAGGAAAGATGGAGATCTAATTCCCACCCGCAACATCCAACATCATCCTGACATTCGGAACACCAATATTACCTTGTAGTGTCAAAGCTGGCTATCTCAGCTGCCGAGTACGACCTTATATTCCGAATCCTATAAGATGCTACAAGTGCCAAAAATTTGGTTACTCGCAAATGGCTTGTAGAGGAGGTCCAAACTGTGGTTCCAAAGAACATTCGCAAACAGACTGTGATGCTAAAACATCGTACTGTCTTAATTACAAAGGCGCACATCCAGCCTATTCAAAATCATGCGATCTCTGGAAAACAGGTAAAAAAAAAAAAAAAAATCCAGAAGTACAGGGTAGAACGAAAAGCTTTCATACCAAGAGGCTAAAAAACAAATTATGCTTAATGCACTTAAAAACACATATGTAGCAGCGATGCAAAAATATCAGACAACGGCTACACAAACGGAAGTATCAGTTCCCCCAACCATATCGATTGCAGATTGGGCCCGATCTATACTGTCATCGTCGTTTGTTTTTGTTGTTGTTTGTTATTTGGTTTTTAGGAGCATTAGCAACTAAGGCCATATTGCAACTAAGGCCAAAGCAGGCTGGAACGTATGTCCAGCCCCGTTTGCCAGATGGCCTTCCTTGGCTTCTCCTCACAGGTAAAGTGTAAAGTGTATCTAGGGTCAAACGGCACCAGGGGTTTCCCCCATCTCCGCGTAGTTTACTTTGTGTGGCGATACAGTTCACTGTAAAGGCCAGAGATTTAAAAGTGTATGGATCTTGAAATGTGTGGTGTAATGTACCGTTGTTCTTCTGGCCATTTAGCCTCCAGGCCCCTGCTGAGGCCTGACGTTGCCCCACTTTCGCCCCGTGGAGGCAGACCAGGTACCTAGTAATTTGCATTTACTCTGGCAGGTCCTGCCACCTATTTTCCTAAGATTTCAATGGCAAGAACCTAATTAAATAAAAAATAAAAGAAAATAAATAATAATAATATAAAATAAATAAATAGAAAAAAAAAATAAATAAAAATAAAATAAAATAATTTTTTCACGTTGTATGTTGATCACATACATGTTTCCCGGTTTGAAGGGTTTCGTTTGAGAATTTAATGGCCGGGGAGAGGGCGAAATAATTTAAAGAAGCTAGAATTTTGGTGTGGGTCTTGCGCTGGCATACAGATAGAGAGGGGAGGAGACTGAAGGCTGGGGGGGATAGCTAGGAAAGATTGGGGTCAATAGAGTAGACAACCCCAGCATGTGCCAGTGGGGCATGCCCATGCCCCACCAGAGAGAAAGATGTGAGATGGCAGGGGGGAGGAAACAAGCAGGCTGTCGCCTCCCCCTCTGCCAGGGGAGGTAGGAAAGTGTGCCTGGCAAGGGAGCCGGCACAGGTCGCCGTATGGCCTGGCGGCAGCATGTCGGCTTGAGTCAGGTCCTTTCTGTGGTTGTCACTTGGCAGCAGGACAGGTGCCTTAGTCAGGTCCATAGTTGTGGGTATTTAGTCCAGTCTGTGGTTACTTATGTCTCTGTCTGGAGTCATGGTCATTAGTTGTTGGATCCTGGGTCCATTTGTTGGATCAGAGTTTGTCGAGTCCGGGTGTAGTATCCTGTCCGTAGTTGTCACTTAGCACCAGGACAGGTCCATTAGTCAGGTCTGTGGTTGCGGGTGTTTGGTCCAGTATGTGATTACTTCAGTTTATGCTGTTTCTTCCTGGGATGCAATCCCTTTGTGGATTGTCTTGATGGTGACTGTCCATGCACCTTATATGGTTGTTTGCAAAGTCATATATTGTGGGCCTGAGAATCGCTATTGTGGCTGTGGGGGCGGAAGAGTATGCCTTCTGTCAAAAAGATCTTGTGCAAAGTTTGCCAGTGCTTTGTAGCTGTGCTCCTCCTTCGGTAAGCGTTCCTCTTGATTCTCTGGTACATAATGTAATTCTGTAATTAGTCGGCATCGGAGGTCTTCATAAAGCTTGCAATGGTACATTAAATGCTCCCACGTTTCCACTAAGCCACAATGACAAAGGGCGGTGTTGCTCAGTCCAAAGGTCATCAGTTTGAATCTGATGGCGCCGTGGCCAGTTAGGAGGTACGTGGCCAGCAATCCTGGGGAGAGCCAACTTGGGTATACGGCCGAGACAGTTGGGAGGAATTTTCGCGTTATTTGCCCTTTTGTTGAGTTTGGCCACTGTGTTTGCCAGGTTTGCTGGAGATGTACAGTTAGTCTTCTTTTCTCTATTTTCGGTTCGCTGGCTACATTTAATGTGAAATTTAGGCAGGTATCCAGTATGCCTCTGGAAAGGCTGTAGAGGAGTCCACTGCGTATCACTTCCAGTCCAAGGGGAGGGCACCTGAAGCGCGTGTGTACTCACTGTGTTGCAAGCTCGTGAGATAGTCAGCAAGATGTACCTCTGTATGGTTTCTAGTTTTCTTTTATTAGTTGCAGTGGTTGCTTTCTTGTACCAGACCCCCGAGGCATAGAGGATGACTGGCAGGAACACAGTTTTGTGAAAAAGAGCAAGGGTTTTCTTCTTTATGCCCCAGTCCTTGCGGGTGATTCTTGCAATTAGTGACGAGTAATTTCTGATTTTATTTCTGAGATAGTTAAGGTGGGGGTGAAGGATAGGTTTCTATCAAGGACAACCCCGAGAAATTTTATTTCTGTGGTCAGCTTGACGGTGGTTCCTTGTACTTTTATTTGGGGGGGGGGGGGTCTCCTGGTGTCCAGGGTTCCCCGAAGTAGGATGGAGCTTGTCTTAATGGATGATATCTTCAGGTTATTTTCGTCAACTCATTGTTGCAGAGTGGCGAGTGCCCGGTTTGCTGTGTTTTCCAGCTGTGCCCTGGAGTTTTCTGCCAATGTCAGGACAAAGCCATCCGCATACGGCTGGGAGGCTGCATTTCCGAGGTTGAGGAATCCGTCCAGGACCACGTTCCAGAGCAGTGGGCCCAGGACGGAGCCCTGTGGGCATCCTCTGTAGATGTGTCTGGTTATTATACAGTAAGGAGCAGTGACTTTTACTGACCTGTCGCACAGGTAACTGCTGATGCAATTGTATAGATTACTTGGGAATTTGGCCTCACGGAGCCTGCTGAGGACGCTTGGCCACCAGAGGGTGTCGAACGCCCCGGCAAAGTCAACCGCGATGGCAAGAAAGAATTTGCGGTCTGTTTCTAGGGCAGCATCATCAACGCTGCAACATCATCGTCCGGTGGTGGAGTATCCTTTTCGAAATCCAAATTGTTTGGGTGACTCTAGGCCTGCGTTTCTATAGTGCTTCTCTATCCTGTTTCGCAGGAGGATGTTCAAGAAAAAAAATCAAATTATTAGTTTAAGGTTGCCCGTAATTAAATACATTAACCCGTATTTGTGTCTGTAAATTGCGTATGTTCTATGGTCGATTTGCCTGTTTTGTTGGACGAAAAAAACCCATTTACTGGGGAGAAAAACCTTGCTATCTACGCCTGAGACCGACTAACTCAGCCACGGAGTGAAAAAAGCCCATTAAAGTTCCTCGCGTCATCGACGGGATTCGAACCCAGGCTTTTTCCACCCAGTTTGGGGAGGACGGTGACGATACCACTGTGCTACGCGCACAGACTAGGATGTTCAAGAAGCTTGCTGAGAACTGTCTGGTGCGCTATCGGGCGATAGGACCCTGGGAGGTCCTGCCTCTTCGTGGGATTCTTCAAGATTAGCCCGCCGGGATGGTGTCCACTGCTTTCTTGATGATCTCTGGCTCTAGGAGATCGTCCCCTGGGGACTTGTTGTTTCTCAGCTTGGCCGCCGCGATCTCCAGCTCAATCTTTGTGAAAGGTTCCTTAATTTGCTGGGTTGTGTATATGCTGCTCTGTTGGCAGAGCAGTACTTCTTCTGGCGTAGTGGGATCAATGTGCTCCGGAAACAGCATCCAAAATATTGTTGACTGTTTCGTGCCACATATTTGTGAACCCTCCTTGCGGTTTCCTGTTTGCTGGGACTACTCTGGGGAGCCTGTTTGTAGTCACCCGATAGACCACTCTCCAGGGTTTGTCATTTCCTGTCGTGGAAACTAGGTGCTCCCATGTACGTTGTTTTCTTTCTCTGATTTTGCTGTGTATTGATTCATTGCGGTACGGTATCGTTGCTGGAGCGCCTCTACTTCTGCAATAGGCCAATCAAGTCTAGCCCGCTGGAATTTTTTCGACAGGTGTTTGCTACCTGCCTTAGTTGCTGGAGCTCAGGGTTCCACCAGGTTACCGCCCCCGGAGATGGTTTCTTTCTTTTGATAGATTTGTCCGCCGCTTCTGTGATAAGTCTCACCAGTTTTGCTTGGTGTTGGTCTGGGGTTGTCTCTTCTGTGTTGAATGTGTGGGCAGCCACCCGTATGGTTTGTTGGAATTTGGGCCAGTCTGCTTTTCCTATGGCGTATCTGTGCTGTCTGGGAGTTGTGCTTCTGGTTATTGTTCGGCTTAGTTGGAAGGTTATTGCTCTGTGGTCCGATGTTGTCCAGTTTTCCGTTACTGTCCAGGCTGTGATGTGATCAGTGACGGATCTTGTGGCAAGGGTGACATCAATTGTTGTTTCCCACATAGTGCTGGAGAATGTTGGGAGGTTGTTTGGCTGGTTAAGTATATTATAGCAACTGTTTGTGAGGTACTCTTCCAGACGCTGCCCGTTCACGCCTCTCCGTCCTGGTGTTTCGCTATACCATGCCGGTGAGCGGCAGTTTACGTCTGTGCCTACAATTATTTTGGCGTTTGGAAATTCTGTGTGCATGGTCTGTAGGTAGTTAATAGTTGGGAGGATATCTTCCCCCAGTCGACTGTATATTGAGACAGCGTAAAATTCCCCTAGTGCGGTGAATATGTGGGCACACGCAGCCCAGGGGAGGCAGCAGTTAGTATTAGTATTAGTACTATCCAGATGACCTTTGATAGTAACGGCCGCATGGTGCAAGAAAGCCTATGGCTTATGCTGCACCAGCCAAAAAAAAAAAAAAAAAAAAAAAAAAAAAATTAAAAAAAATAAATCCGAACAAAACAATGATAAAAACAAAAAAATAAAAATAAATAACTAAATAATAATAATTAATAAAATAAAAAATAAATAAAAAGGAAATTAAACCTATCATCCTATGTGCTTCCCTTACCCGAAAGTACAAAGTTGATAGTTTGGTCACTGTGTAATCCGGATTTCTAACTAGGATGGCTGCCCACGGGGTTTCAGCATCAGTATGCACAATCTTGTATTGCAGGGGGTATCCTCTGACCTCTTTGCTGTGTGTATACGGCTCTTGCACGAGCATAATGTCGACATTTTCTTTGTTGGCCTTTTTTACCAACTGGGCGTTAACCGCCCTAGACCTTTGCTCGTTGAGCTGTGTGAACTGAACTTTTAGTTGTTTATACTGTTTAGGGCGTGCTTCCATAGTCGAGTCTTGTTTGGTATACTCCCTTGCCTTTATGTATACAGGGCACTTGTTGTCACGGATTGAATGGTCTGCCTGGATTTTGTGCGCCTTGCAGTTTGCACATGTTGGTGGATCCTCTCTCTTAGGGCATGTCTTAAATTCGTGTCCTACTTCAGCACAGTGCCCACATGTTGGTTGCGTTTGAGCGCATGTGTGGATGGTGTGTCCGAAGCGGCCACACCGGAAGCATTTGGGGACTGTCACGTGTTCATTGTATTGATGACTGCCCCAGTTTATGAACACTCTGTTGTGTTTGTTTATAGTATTCCAGGCCGCAGGCGAAAGCTCAACCACCCAGTTTATGGCGCTACCTATTCGCGATTTGGATTGATACCTCGGATTTATAAGTGACGCTGGATCTACCTCCGAGTGTTCTTGCTGGAGGTTTCTCATATACAGTTTTTCTACAGGAGGTTTCTCATATACAGATTGTGCCTATGGGGAGCTTGAGTGCTGGGAGCACATGTATGAATGCACCCATTATGAGGACCTCAGGTGCAGACTGATCACTGCAATACACTACCTCCCCAAGAACTTGGAATCACATCTATTGGACTCACTAGAGGAATACAGGGAGCTAAAGGAATATGCCCAAAAACTATTTGGTAGGCGTAAAACACTGATAGCCATCTACAGAAGAAGATAAAAATAAAAAATAATAAAATAAAATAAATAAATAAATAAAAAGAGACACAGAACACGCGTGGAGAGGACTCAAGGAGAACCTCCCTCAGGAACCTGCTCACTACTAATCATCAAAAACCAGCGATCGCAAGAATAACGCCATGGAGATGCGGATCCTCCCATGATGAAGAGAACCACAGCCATTGCTAACAGACTAACAACGGACCTGACCAGTGTTCATAGCTGAGGACAAATCTGGATACCAAACGCTACCAATGACAGAGAAGACCGACGAAGATAGAGAAACTCCAAGTTGGTGCCTCAACGGAGCCATATTGGCTCAAGGCTCTGCACTCTCTTGTGCAGTGCAATTCTTTTACTCCCACACCCGGCAGGGGAGGGAGGTGACGGCTTGCTGTCTCCTCTCTTCCCTGCCACACCATTCCTTACCTCTGGTGGGGCATGGGCATGCCTCACTGAATAATTGGGGGTCACCTACCCTATCGACCCTCTTCTTCCTATTTCACCCCCCCAGCCTTCACTCTCCCCTCCCAGCACTTTCTCTTGCACAGTGTATAGCCCTACACGTCCAAATTTAAAATACACCAAAAAAAATTTCGCCCAACCTTTTAGGCACTTCAGAAACAGGCCTTCAGCGTCAAACCCCATATTAGCGCTTTAATGTAAGTGAATTAAAATCAACCGCGGTCGTTCCAATTTTATTTTAGGTCCTAGCCACTAAAATCCCAGGAAAGTAAGTGGCAGGACCTGCCAGAGTACAATTGACTCAATGGTAACACCCGGCTAGCCTCCACGTGGCGAGGTATGGGCAACGTCGGGTCCCATTAGGGGCCTGGCGGCCAATAAGCTGGATAAACAATGGGCACAACATATAACACTACTCATGACCCACACACTTCTAAATCTCTGGCTTTGACAGGGTACTGTCACCGATACATAGAACATTCGCGGAGATGGGAGAAATCCCTGGAGCTGCTAGACCCTCAATATACCTCATACCTCATATACAGTTCTTCTCGAAGAGCTGTTGGCGTGAGGTCTTTGTCCGTGTTGAATATAATTATACTAGGCCCTCTTTTGGGGGGGGGGGCGTGGCCCCCAGGCCGAGAGTTTGTATTCTCGGATTGGCTATTATTTTTTGGGCATCTTCCTGCGTATGCGTTTCGATTATTATGCCTGTGTTGCGCGTTTTCCGTACTGTGGTCTTGAGATCCTCTGATAGTTTTGTCATTACTGAGGCGTGCTCCTCTGTGGAAGTTGGTCTGAGGATGACCAAATTCGGCCTTGGGAGTATTGTCTTCCGTCTGGGTGCCGGTTGGAGTGTCGTCTCTGATGGTTCCTGAGTTCTGGTCCTCAGCGCTTGAGCGTATGTGGAGGCGCGCTGTGACGTCTGGTTTGCCCCACATTTCATGTATGCTTGTAATCGCGAGGTCGCTCTTTCACATTCGACATGTAATGACCCTCCGCAATGCACACAGTGCAACTCTACTCTTACAATGAAACATATTCTTGTTGAGTGTATTTTGTATACCACTGCCCGCCAAGTCTCATTTAGCTTTCCTCCAAATCTTAAAGAACCTCTGACACTCTACCACATCATAGGTAACAATGCTAATCTGCTGGAATTTTTCCACTTTATTAAACAGATAAAATTATACCACAGTTTTTGACTGATGTCATAACAGTCACTATGCATGTGTAACATTCATAACGTTGATTAGTGCAATATGGCTCAAGTCGACCTTGCACCAAAAAACAACAACAGCTCCCTATTTCTTTTTCTTCGTTTCAGCTCCAACATATTGCGATGTCACCCATAATCTCGAGTATTACCAATCATAAAAATCAGCAAAAAACAAAAAAGCTTAAAACTTTAATTTGATTACACTAATACGATGTAGTATAATGTAATACAAAATATTATTACAGTATTAGGCAAGAAAATGAAGATTGTACATTTTGCATAGATTGCACGGTGTAGTAAGATAAATTTATAAATCACGTATATTCAGTATATATACATGTTTCAGTATATATTGAGTACTGTATATATACATATTTTGTGTTTCTCTGTTAAGAAACGCATGAAATCTAAGGAAGTGTATCCAGTTGACATAGATGGACAATGCAATGTTGAGTCAGTTTGGTCTGACATAAGCATGGGGAAAGCAAAAATGAGGGTAGGAGTTTGTTATAGGCCTAATGACTCTGTGAGTACAATGAACAATTATACAGAGAAATAGAGTGGGCAGTTGTTTGTTTGTTATTTTGGTTTTTAGGAGCATTACCAACTAAGGCCATATTGCTCCGGGGGATATGCGGTGGTCTTTTCCTGACCTTTCCTCATCCTCCGTATTTGGTGGTCACGGGCTTCAATCTAATCAAGAAGCGTGTGTTACGTACTGCTGCTCCTGCCCACCTGGCTATGGAGGCACCAGTGGGCCAGTAAATCAGAGTGTCTTATAATGGGGGATTTTAACTTCCGAGATATAGTCTGCAACTAGTGAGTTGGTCACTCGCAAACTAGAAGGGCTTTTGTGGATTTATTAGATGATTGTTTTCTGGAGCAGCATGTTAGTTATTCAACAAGAGGGAGTACCACTCTTGTTATGATTATCAGCAGTAATTATTCATGCATTAAGAATTTACAGATAAAGGACCCACTAGATAGCAGTGATCGCAGTGTACTGATGTGGGATTTACTTAAAGATATACCTACCATCAAGGGTATACCTACCATGAAGGATTTTTGCTTTCGTAAAAGTGACTACAGAGGTCTCAGATTTTTTAGGTTCTATAGGGTGTCTCAAAAATATTGGTACAGATGTTTAGGGGAGGTAGGTAACATCTAAAGGAATGTGAATCGCATAGGAACTCATAACCGGAAACGTCACCGTAAGTTGGTACACGGCGCTGTTCACCAGTTCGCGAGAGGGAAAATTTCTGGTTTACTCATTCTAGCAGTAGTCGGGGCACGAAGAGCATGCATCGATATACGAACTGTGAGCTGGCAGACATGCACCTAGTGCAGTGGTGGCCAACCTTTTACATACCATCCGCCAATTTTTTCACATACGAGTTCAGATGCGCCATACAACTCAAGCACCTTTTCTTCCTTCTTACGTTCATGGTTGGGGTTGGAAAATAGGGATAGGGGTAGGATATGCTTGGCTTAGGGGAGGAAAAAGAATAACTCAAACACGCAACTAAATTAAATAATGTACGCCAGTTCAAAAGAGACATGTTTATTGAAGCACCAATCCACAATAGTGAGAGATGATCTCTTGGACGAGAGGGCGATCGCTGTCGTGGAACCCGCTGATGGTGCTACAGCTGCCGGAGAGTCTCGTTTGGTGAAGATAGCTCTGTACCACAGTTGTTGGATGTGATGAGAGAGAGAGAGCTCTGAGCGAGATGGAGCACCTAGAACGAGATCAGGTTGGAACTTGGAGTCGTCTTTTCTCTCTGCTCGCTAGAAGGAGTCCATAAAAGTATGTTTATGAACATAATTAACATTTTTAAATGATTTAATTATTGTATGTAAAACAATTTCTATTACAGCACATAAACATTACTTACCATTAATGAGACTTTTGAGCCTGTTTGGATTTCGCCAGTCTTTCAATGTTTGGTGTTAAATTTGTTACTGAGAGCAGCAGAGAATTCTTCAAATTTGAATCAGTCATTTGCGACCTCGTTTTGCTTTTGATCAATTTCGCGGATGAAAATGCTTGTTCACATCTGTATGTCGTTCCGAAACGACATATATAATTTTTTGCAAATTTTCTTAGTTCTGGGAAATGGTCACAGGGTAATGAACGCCAGAAAATAATCGTGTTAGAAGCATTTTGATCTGAAAAAAGCTCATCAAATTTCATTTTTAATAATGAATTTGTTTTTAAATCAATAAGTTCCATTTGTATATTACTAGGCATCTCAATTTTGTTTTGTTCACAAAGTAAAAATGGGTTTATAAATGCGAGCATGTAGTTTTTTTCTCTAGCCAAATCATGAAAACGACTTTCAAATGACACTCGCAATAACTTGATTTTTTCAAGATATATGGTCCAATTGCTATCATCCACACCACATTCATTTTGCTCTTTCAAATGTGGAAATTGACTTAAATCCTGATTTTCTAACTGAGAGATGAACAATTTTAATTTCATTTTAAATGAATTGATGCTATTTACTATGCTAGGAAATAATTTATTCATGCCTTGTAGTTTCGAATTTAGATCATTGAGATGACTAGTAACATCAACTAATAATGCCAAATCAAATAGCCAGTTGTTATCTAATAATAAGGTTCTTTCATCAGGTAATTCATTATCCTGTTCTAAAAAATTATAAACAGCATTTTTCAATTTCCAAAATCTACTCAAAACATGCTCTCCAGAAAGCCAGCGCACCTCACAATGAAGGACAAGTTCACCATATTCCAAATCTAACAACTCACAATATTCTCTGAATTTTCGTCTGCTTAAAGCTCTTGCTCTAATTTTATTCACAAATTTCACAACCGGTAACATAACATGCTGCATATTTAAAGTTTTTCCACACAGTGCCTCTTGGTGTACAATGCAGTGATATTTTAGTACAGGAAGATTTAGAAAAATTTCAAGCAAAGTGTAGTGCCATTGGCTTTACCTATCATTGACGGCGCTCCGTAAGTACACAAACTGATGAGTTTACTATAATCTAATTTTAGATTTTTAGGCATGATTTTACTTTTTAAAATATGTCTGATCCTCTTGTTTTACCATGCAATGACTCCAGACTGGCAAGTTCTTCAAAGACATTAAAATTATCATCAATTCCTCTTATAAAAATGCTTAACTAGGCTACACCACATATGTCCATTGATTCATCCAAAGCTAGAGAAAAGAAAGTAAAAGAATGGACAAGATCTTCCAGTTGCTGAGATACATCCTGAGAGAGTTCCTCGATACATCTCGTAACTGTCTGCCTTGATATAGCAATTTCGTCTGCTTTCCTTTCAATACCTTTATTACCAAGATGGCGTGCAAATATTTGGAGACAAGGCTTAACAATCTCTTCTCCGTCAGAAAAAGGTTTCTTTTTTTTTCGCCAATACTAAAGCAATTTCATAGGACGCTTCTATCATCGCCAAGTCTTCGCAACTTACTTTAGCAAATATATTTTGTCTTCTTCTGATTTCTTCCTTTTTCTTAGTCACATATTCTTTTCGTAGCTTAGACCCAAGAACGAGCTTCATTTTACCTTCTATGTTAGTTTGATGCTGTGATTTATAGTGTCTATTAAGATCATGTCTTTTATTATGTGAAAGAGTACTGTACTTTCACAAACAATGCAAAACGGTTTTCCTGATGAACTTGCTGTAAATAACAACTAATTTTCCCACTGTTCATTAAATTCACGTTTAATATCGCTTTCTGCTTTTCTTTTGCTCATTTTCTTTTGCACTGCGGCGGATAGAAGGAATTAAAAAAAAAAAAAAAAAACAGAAAAGTACAAAACTCTAGAAGTCTAAATGTTGAAAAAGAACAAACAGATCACAAGTATGTACGTCGTATCACACAGAATATCAATTGTAAACTGTCGAAAAATTTCGACGAACTGATGAGCAGGCGCGACCAGGGGGGAGTCCCCCCTACTATTTCTTGATTTGGCAAAATGCAATTTGGAAATGCGATTGATGGAAATTTCTCGTAGATGAAAATACCTCAAATTTATTATTTCATTGTTTCCTTTTAACTTAAAAGACTTCCGACAAAGGATCTATTTGTATATTCTTCAGTCCCCTGAAAAAGTCACGTATTGCATTTATTTCCCCACTTGTGCATAGAGTCGGGCGCCGGAGGGAACGGCCGTGCAAAAGAATGGACGAGTAGGTGCTCGATATATTTTCATAGCCATAGATCACTTACGGTCAAAATTCAGAAATGCATTTTTTTGGAGACTATTTAATTTATTTATTTTGCTAAATTGAGGGAATTGACACGTTTATGTGCGTGTAAGTGGAAAGAAGGTGGTGAGTGTCTTAAGCCATATGCGGAAGGACCTGAAATGAAAGGAAATAGAACCAAAGAATCGGCAATACGGGCTTTGGGTACTTTAGAAATTTTATGATGAAATGCGCCACTTGTAATCTTCCACGTTTGGCGCATGCGCCATAGGTTGGCCACCCCTGACCTAATGTATGGATTAGCAGAGGGCCCACACGGTGTGCGCCCCCATGCGGCACAACATCGCTTCGCAATAAATGTGTGGGTAGGTATGATCGGTGACTGCTTAGTCGGCCCATACCTGTTACCATCCCGCATGAACTCCGCTAAATATCGGATCTTTCTTGAACGAGTTCTACCAGGGTTACTTGACGATGTTCCAGTTAATGTGAGACGCAACATTTGGTTTCAACATGACGGGGCGCCTGCCCATTATAGAAGGTGTGTTCGTGACCATTTGAACAGGCGTTTTAGGCGTCGATGGATTGGCCATGGTGGACCCGTTGCCTGGCCCCCACACTCACCTGATTTATCGAGCCTTGATTTCTTTCTGTGGGGGGTCATCAAATCTATCGTGTATGAATCGCCTGTGGAGACGGAAATGGATCTCGTAGCGAGACTCTTCTGCGCTGCTGCTACTGTCAAAGAAACTCCAGGTGTGTTCGACCGTATCCGCCAATCCATGCTGCGTCGGTGTCACGCATGCATCGCGTCTCATGGTGCAACCTTCCAGCATCTTTTGTAACATCATGAAATGCATCCCTCTGGTACTCCATTGTTAATATTATGTCAAATAAATGTTTGCCACTAATTACTGTCTTGTGTCATTTCTGCTTCTTGTGCCTCTGCTACTACTTTCCTGTGACGGTTACGGGTTCCTATGCGATTCACATTCCTTTAGATGTTACCTACCTCCCCTAAACGTTTGTACCAATATTTTTGAGACACCCTATATACAGTGGGACTAACTGATGATGTTACCAATAGCAAATTCTAAATGGGAAGCATTCAAGGAAGTAATCTTGGAAGCCACTAGGCTTTTTGTTCCAACTAGGAAATATTGCTCTAAGTTCAGGCCAAAATGGAAGTCAGATGAACTAAAGAGACAGAGAAGGAACATGCACGGAATGCACATGTTCTTTCTCGGTCTTGTATCTACCACAGAAGCCTATGGTAGATACAAGTTAGTCTGTAATCAAGTCACAAAGGAGGTTAGGCAAGCGAAGGCAGATTATGAAAAATCTTTGGCAAAGGATGCAAAGAAAAACAGCAAAGATTTGTTTACTTACATTGTGCTGCCACTTTATTAGGTACATCTACCTAGTAGCGTATTGAGCCTCCTTTAGCTCAAAACAGCCTGAATTCGTCTAGGGATGGATTGAACAAGATGCTGAAAACGTTGTGCAGGAATGGAGTACCATGCAGACATGAGTGTGTCACGCAGTTCCTTGCGATTCGGCGGAGGTGTAGGTCTGCAGCTAACAGCCCTTTCCAGCTCATCCCAAACATGTTCAATAGGATTCAGATCCAGAGACTGAGCGGGCCACAGCAGCAAGAAAAGTCCTTGTCATGTTCCTGGAACCATTCCATAGTGATTCGGTCTTTGCACCAGCGCATTATCCTGCTTGAAGTAACCATCTGACTGAGAATAAACTGTCAACATGAACGGATGCACTTGGTCAGCAACGATATTTAGGTACAAAGTGGCATTCAGACGTGAATATATGGGTATCAATGGACGCAACGTGTGCCAAGAAAACATTCCCCACATCATAACGCTTTTCCCCACTATCTTGCACAGTATTCGTCAGACATGACGGGTCCATGAATTCATGTTGTTTTTGCCAAATTCTGAGACTTCCATCAACCTGATGCACCAGGAACTTTGATTCTTCAGACCAAGCAACTGTTTTCCAGTCCTCGATAGTCCAGTGCTGGTGTTTCTGTGCCCACAGGAGACGTGCCCCCTTGTTATTCATTGATAACAAAGGTATGTGATGTGGCCGTTGGCTGTTGTAGCCCATTCGTGACAAATTGCGACTAGTCGTTCGTTGCGATATTTTTTTCTGCCCACCATGGTTGTATTCTGACGTGATGTGCGACATTGTGGCCCGTCTGTTTGCTTGCACAATTCTAATCATCCTCCTCTGACCTCTCTCATCAACAAGCGATTTTCTTTCACAGGAGTGCCGTTGAGAGGATGTTTTCTGTTCGTTGCCCCATTCTCGATACACTCTTGAAACTGTGGTCCGTGAAAGTTTAGGAGAACTGCCGTTTTTCAGAGATGCTTTGTCCAGCACATCTTGCACCTACTACCATGCCACGTTCGAAGTCCGTTAGATCACTCCTTTTCCCCATTCTTGCTAGGGTTTGTACGCTTAACTGATACTAGAAAGGTTGTTCTGCTGCATTTATATCCACGACTCTGGTCATGTGATTTGCGACGTTGTGCGACAAACCATTTGTGTGCACAGCAGGGATGCACCTAATAAAGTGGCAGCACAGTGTATATAAACTCTAAAGGGAAGGGAATTAATCAGATTGGTCCACTTCAGTGGTTTGACTGTAGATGATCATTCTCAGATAGCTGCCGAACTAAATGAGTATTTTTAATCTACATTCACACATAAGTTATTCAAGGAGGAGAGGGCCAGATGTTTATCAAACTCTAACAAGGAGTTAAATTATTTTGTAATAGCTGAGAGCAAAATGGAAAGTGGAGAAGAAATTGTTGAGGTTAAACATAAGAAAAGCACCTGGGGTGGATGGAATCTCCAGTTATATTAAAGGAGGCAGCAAAGGAAGTAAGCAAACCCTTAGCCATAATTATGAGAGCATCCTTGGACTCGAGGGGTCCAAGGATGCTCTCTACGGACTGGAGATGTGCAAATGTATCTCCAATTCACAAAGGGGAATCAAAGGGTGACACAAGTAATTACAGACCTGTTAGTTTGACTTCTGTTCCAGGGAAAATAATGGAGTCACTGGTTAAAGAAGCATTGCAGGATCATTTAGACAAGACTGCAGCAATAATTCAGACACAGCATGGGTTTGTCAAGGGAAGGTCTTGTGTCACCAATTTGATTGGATACTTTGATGTAGTCAGAAAGGAACTGGATGCAAAAAATAATTTTGATATCATATATGTGTACTTGGATTTCAGGAAAGCTTTTAATGCTGTTGCACATGGAACATGCTACTGTACAGATTTGAGCAGTATAGCATTAAGGGAAAGTTGCTACAATGGATAAAAGGATGGTTAAGTGGGAGAAGACAGAGATTGGTGGTCAATGGGTACTGCTCTATGGGGACTAATGTTATTAGTGGTGTCCTCAGGCCTCAGGGGTCGGTGTTGGGCCCATTGTTGGTTTGTATATTTATCAGCCGAGCCGGCCTGAGGCACGGGCGACCGGAGAAATCGCTCAGTGTCCCTCGCTCGCACAATACACCATAAAAAAATGATTAATGAGGTAATTATTATAAATTATACGGTTTTGCACAACAACAAGAAATGAAATAACTGTTCTTGATTGATGTGGCGGATTTTGATTGGTCGATGTGTCAGCTATGTGGTAATTACTAATTGGTGCTTACTGACACGTGACCAATTCCCTCATTGGTCTATGCTTGTCATGCGTCAGCTCAGCTGATGGTCTCTTTTAAAGAATATTTTGTGCAGTAGTAGTAATAGTAGTGGCATGTGATGCAAGAAAGCAAGTGTATGAGCTTATGCAGCATCAGCCAAAAAAAAAAAAAAAAAAAAAATCACACCGTTCCCTCCAAATGCCTGTCCAGTTCCTCCTTAAATTTATTTAACCTATCAACTTCCACAACGACAGATGGAAGTTTGTTCCAGCAATTAACCACCCGCTGGCTAAAGGCAAATTTCCGCACATCTAATCTACATCTGTCTTTTCTTAATTTGAATTTATGCCCCCTTAGAAAGGTAATCTGAACAAGTGGAAAGATCCCATCAGAATTCAGTGTGCTCAACCCATTAAAGGCTTTATATACACCTCAATCAGATCACCGCGCAGGTGACTGGTCTCCAGCCACTGCAATTTGTAGAACTTAAGCCTCTCTTGGTAAGAGGATCCCTTCATTCCCCTCATCAATCTTTTTGCCCTTCTCTGTACACCCTCAAGCAAATCTACATCCTTCCTAAAATGAGGCTTCCACACCTGTACGCAGTACTCAAGGCGCGGCCTGACCATTGCCTTATACAGAGGGACAATCACCTCCTTCTCCCTGCTAGCAAAATTCCTATATATCATTGACAAAACCCCATGACCTGCCCTGGCAGCCTCTCTGCATTGTTCAGAAAATCTGACTGCACAATTACTCCCAGGTCTTTTTCATTTTCTACCACCTTAAGAGTAGTACCACACAGTTGGTACTTTTCTCGCGGGTTACTTCTACCCGTATGCAGTACTTTGCATTTGTCAATGTTAAACTTCAGTTGCCACTTCTTAGCCCATCTGTCCAAATTATCTAGATCCTGTTGCAGTAGCACACTGCCATTACTGTCATTAACAACCCTGCCAACCTTTGTATCATCTGCAAACTTCGACACTAATCCTGATATACCTTCATCAATATCATTGATAAATAAACAAAACAACAGTGGACCCAAAACCGAACCGTGTGGGAATCCACCAATAACATTAGTCCACGAAGAGCAGCACCCATTAATTACCACCCTCTGTCTTCTCCTACTCAACAATCCTTTTATCCATTGTAGCACTTACCCTAATACCATTCTGCTCCATTTTGTACAATAGTCTTTCATGCGCAACAATGTCAAAAGCTTTCCTGAAATCCAAATATATGATATCAAAATTATTTTTCGCATCCAGTTCCTTTGTAACCACATCATAATATCCTATCAAATTTGTCAGACAAGACTTTCCCTTAAAAAACCAATACTGTGTCTGAATTATTGCTGCAGTCTTGTCTAGATGATCCTGCAATGCATCTTTAACCAGTGACTCCATTATTTTACCCGGAACTGAAGTTAAACTAACTGGCGTATAATTACTTGTGTCACCCTTCGATCCCCCTTTGTGAATTGGGGATACATTTGCACATCTCCAGTCCGTGGGGACCTCCCCTGAGTCCAAGGATGCTCTCATAATTATGGCTAAGGGTTTGCTTAGTTGCTTTGCCGCCTCCTTTAATATAACTGGATAGAGACCATCGACCCCAAGTGGATGGTCTCTATGAGATGAGACAGATGAGATAGATGAGAGCAAAGTGGAGGAGAAATTGTCGAAGTTATGTTTAACTTCAACAATTTCTCCTCCACTTTGCTCACAGTTATTACAAAATCATTAAGCACCCTGCTACAATTTGATAACCTTCTACCATTTTAAAATCTTAATAACTCCTCGTGTGAATGTAGATGCAAAATACTTATTTAGTTTGTTTGCTATCTGAGCAGGACCATCGATATCCAGTGGACCAATCAGATTCATCCCCCTCCTTTTAGAGTTTATATAAGTAAAGAAATCCTTGCTGTTTTTCTTAGCATCTTTTGCCAAAGATTTCTCGTAATCTGCCTTCGCCAGCCTAACGTCCTTTGTGACCTGAGTACAGGCTAGCTTATATCTGCCATAGGCTTCTGAGTCGCTTGATAATTTATATGCATCACATGCATTTTTCTTCTTTGTCACGAGTCTCATTAATTCATTTCATAACCATTTAGGCCTAAACCTTGAACAATATTTCTTAATATTCTTATCAAACTTTTAGTAGCATCCACGATTAATTCCTTCAATGCTTCCCACTTAGAATTTACTGTTGGTAACATCGTCAGTTGATCCCACTGTATAGAATTTAAAAACTGTCTGAGACCACAGTATTCATTTTTAACGAAAGCAAAAACTCTTTCCTTCACCCCTGATGGTAATTATATCTTTAAGTAAATTCCACATCAGTACACTGTGATCACTGCCACCTAGTGGTTCCTTTATCTGCAAATTCTTAATACACGAATGATCACTGCTGATAACCAGATCAAGAGTATTACCCTCTCTGGTTGCCTCTCGAACATGTGGCTGCAAAAAACAATCATCCAATAAATCCACAAAAGTTTTACTAGTGTGTTAGTAACCAACCCACAAGTTCCAGTCAATATCTGGGAAGTTAAAATCTCCCATTATAAGACATTCTGATTTACTAGCCCACTCTATTTCTCTGTACAATTGTTCATAGTACTCATTCCAGTCATTAGGGCTATAACACACTCCTACTCTTATTTTTGCTTTCGCAGTGCTTATGTCACACCAAACTGACTCAACAGTGCACTGTTCATCTCTATCAACTGTATGCACTTCTTTTGATTTTATGTTTTTCTTAATTAACAGCATAACACCTCCTCCCTTTCTATCCTTTCTGTAGACATTGTACTCTCCAAATTCCAGTTCTGCATTCCTTATATCTGTGTGACACCACGTCTCTGATATCCCAACAATATCCGCAATTGATGTCTTGACCAACTTCAAATTAATCAAATTTATTTACCAAGCTTCTAGCATTGGTATACATGTTCCTATTCTTATTATTAGTTACCCTAACACATCCCATATACCCACCTGTTTCACGATGATTGCCATCAGTCCCTGAAACACCCCCCGCGCTCCACGCCGTTGCTTATTTTAATAGAAGTAGTGCAAGAATCACTTCCACCTCTGCCTTCAGCTACTTTTAACCTTTTAGTCTGTGAATCCCCCCAAGCTAGCAGTTTTCCGACCCACCTAACACTGCCTCGATAGCATCAGCAAATATTCTTGCACCCTTTCTATTTAAGTGTATCCCATCCCTGTAGAAGCAGTCTCTCCTGTTAACAAGTACAGACCACGCTGAAAAAAATTCTACCCCTTGAGCCTTGCACATTCCCTCCAGGGCCGAAATGATTTACAAGGCTGTCATCATGTATTCCCTCCTATCGTGTCTGGGCAGAGTTGCAGACACTTTCAAATTTAACGGTAACTCGCGACTTTTTTGCAACATTGACCTGTACTTGTTAAGTAAATCTGCAGATCTTATACTCTTAATGTCATTGGTGCCAACGTATACAACAATATCACCCTTTGTGCCCTTAAAAGATGATATATGCTTTACAACGTCATCAGCTTTTGCCCCTGGCAGACATACCCTGGTCCTGTTCAATCTATCCTTTTTACATAATATATTCCCCTTCTCCCTGACAATAGACAATAATAACCTAGTCCCTTTGGGACCAGCGCATTCTGCCTTGGAGATTGCCGCTGTTTTGCCTGATGCCCAGGAGTGAACTCTGGCGTTCAGTTGGGCAGCTGAGAGCTTGATGGGCCCCTCATATTAATTTTTCTAGGGCATCTGCCCTACACCTCAAACTCTCATAGACACTCAGTAGAACGCTGTGTTGATGCCTAATTTCTAGACACTCTCTGCACCTGGCGCACACAAAGACATCCTCCTTGGCTAGATTATGTTCTATTAAGCCACTCCTCCAAAGTGGCTTAAGTTTTTGCGCTTGGTTTACTAAATACCTGTCTTTCGTTATTTATTAATAGTTCTTATTTAAATTTCTCTTGTGCCAGTGTGGTTCCTCTTTTGACGGTTGCTTTATTCCACATTTATTCCATATATAGATTGTCATAATTTGGTAAGATAAAGTGTTATTTTATGTTTATGTTTAATAAATTATTTAATCTGAGAATGACTATACCACGAGTGTGACGATCAAAAACTCATTTGCACGAGATTTAATAATATTATTAAGAGATTAATATTTAATAATATCATTTAATAATATTAAGATTTAATAATATCAAGAAAGGTTTTTTGCATTTACAGTACAATGGGGAAGCGAGATAGAGACAAGAATCGTAAATATCCTAGTGGATCTGAAAAAATAAAAAAAATTGGCAAAGAAACAAGAAGAAGCATCTAAATTTCAAAATGCAATATTGAAAATTGTTATTGTATGAAATTTGGAAACAACGTGGACTAATGTTATTAGCAATGACGAAAAGCTCATTGTCAAGACTATGCCAACGCACATGAATAGTTATTATTAAAGAAGGAAAATGCCAGAAGGTCATCAAATTGAAACAGGGTGGTTAATGATTTTGTAATAACTGAGAGCAAAGTGGAGGAGAAATTGTTGAAGTTAAACATAAGAAAGGCACATGGAGTGGATGGGATCTATCCAGTTATATTAAAGGAAGCGGCAAAGGAACTAAGCAAACCCTTAGCCATAATTATGAGAGCATCATTGGACTCAGGGGTGGTCCCCACGGACTTTAGATGTGCAAATGTATCCCCAGTTTACAATGGGGGAATCGAAGGTTGATACGAGTTATTACAGACCAGTTAGTTTAACTTCTGTTCCGGATAAAATAATGGAGCCACTGGTTAAAGATGCATTGCAGGATCATCTAGATAAGACTGCAGCAATAATTCAGACACAGCATGGGTTGTTAAGAGAAAGTCTTGTCTGACAAATTTGATTGGATACTAGGATCTAGGATGTGGTTACAAACTAGATGCAAAAAAAAAATAATTTTGATATCATATACTGTACTCTTGGATTTCAGGAAAGCTTTTGACACTATTGCGCATGGAAGACTACTGACAAATTGAAGCAGAGTGGTATTAAAGGTAAGTTGCTACAATGGATAAAAGGGTAGTTGAGTGGGAGAAGACAGAGGGTGGTAATCAATGGACGCTGCTCTTCGTGGACTAATGTTATTAGTGGATTCGGTGTTAGGCCCACTGTTGTTTTTCAGTGATACTGATGAAGGTATATCAGGCTAAGTGTTGAGATTTGCAGATGATACAAAGTTTGGCAGGGTTGTTAACGACAGTAATGGCAGTGTGCTACTGCAACAGGATATAGAAAATTTGGGCAGATGGGCTGAGAAGTGGCAACTGAAGTTTAACATTGACAAATGCAAAGTACTGCATATGGGTAGAAGTAGCCCGAGAGAAAAGTACCAACTGTTTGATACTACACATAGGGTGGGAGAAAATGAAAAAGACCTGGGAGTAATTGTGCAGTCAGATAAGAAGTTTTCTGAGAAATGCAGACAGGCTGCAAGAGCAGGTGATGGGATTTTACAGGAATTTTGGATATACAGGAGGTGATTATCCCTTTGTATAAGGTAATGGTTAGGCCACGCCTTGAGTACTGCGTACAGGTCTGGAGGTCTCATTTTAGGAAGGATGTAGATTTGCTTGAGTGTGTACAGAGAAAGGCAACAAGGGGGGAATGAAAGGATCCTCTTACCAAGAGAGGCTTAAGATCTGCAAATTGCAGCATCTGGAGACTATGCACCTGCGAGGTGAACTGATTGAGGTGTATAAGGCCTTGAATGTGTTGAGCACGCTGAATTCTGATGGGATTCTTCCACTTACTCAGATTACGAACCTAAGGGGAATATAAATTCAAATTGAGGAAAGACAGTTGTAGAATAGATGGGTGGAAATTTCATTTTAGCCAGCAGGTTAATTGCTGGAACAAACTTCCATCTGTCCTTGTGGAAGTTATTAACTTAAATAAATTCAAGGAGGAACTGGACAAACATTTAGAGGGAATGGTTGTGTGAATTAATTTTTTTTTTTTTTTTGACTGATGCTACATAAGCTTGTATCACATGCCTCTATTACTTTAAATGGCAGCTTGGCTTTTGTTTTCGAAAAAAGTAGTTTTTTATGTTTATAAAAGAATCTTACTGCCATTTTATTTATATGGCAATGAGATGTAGCTACGAACATACCTGTATCAAATGCAGGACCTTTCAGTGAATACTGAAAGGGATGCCCTCGAAGCTGAATAGCTTCGAGAGCATCCCTTTTCACCATCCAACAATAATCGGATAACATGGCGCCACTCCATTTTATTTTGTACAGGAACTCCCCGACTTAGGTAATACTCGATTTACCCAAATTCGGCTTTATGTAAGTTTTTGCCGGCCGCTGGAAACTTAAAAAATTCGTGGAAACGAATTCTGCATCCCGTAGGAATAACTGGGGGTATCGTGAAAATATCGTATGTGAACTCAATAACACTGTTTTTTTTTTTTTTTTTGTAATTCGTTCCAAGTCCTTGGAATTCGAAAATTTCGCTATATTACTAAACTATTTATCTCTCTAAAATGTCATATTTATAATGGAAATTGCACTAACCTTTTATCGTTATCATATGTTCCCGTTATAAGAATCAATTTTGAACGACTTTGTGATATTTTTCTAAAGCACTTTTCTGGAGGTCACGACAAAAAAAAAAAAAAAAAACAATAAAAACAAATTGCACTTTCCGATTTATTCGGCTTTTCTATTAGTGCATCTAATTATAAATGGGTAGTAAACTCGATCTTATTGCATTTACAATAATACCAATAACTGCAATTGTGTAGGTTTTTACGCTATTATGGTGAAATGTGTTCCCCTTCACTGAAATCTTCAATCATATAAAAAACAAATTTTTAGAAACTTCTCTTCGTTCCTATTTACGTATTACAATGATGAAAGGAAAGCGACCAGCGAAAACTGCAAGTGGTGGTGATGCCACTTCCAGGAAACGAAAGAAAATTCATTTAGAAATGAAGATGAAAATGATTAACAGCCGTTCCATCTTCGATATAGCACCTGAACGCTGTTTTGTGATCACTGTTGACCTTAAGTGCGTTGATCCTTTGACATGTTCTTTTATACGCGCACTGTCCTATAAAATAGTATTCACTGTTGAAGCAGCGAGACCTAATTCCCTTGTAGTAGATGACAAACTTTGTCCTGCTTCATACTTCTTAATAATATGGGTGGAAAATCAGATTCAGAAGCGAGTGCCCACGAGTCTAATGACCATTCAAACAAAAAGCAACAAGTATTTATAAAGATATTAAGGATAAGTACAGCGAACCCCACCCCAAGTTCGTGGCAAGCAACGAGTGGTTTAATAGGTTCAAGCATCGCGCTGGTTTCCACAACGTTAAAGTATGCGGTGAAGTCGCCAATGCCGATTCTGGAGCTGCAGAGAAATTTTGTAATGTGCTGGAAAAAATGATTGATGAATTCAATGCAGCAAATTTTTAACGTTCACTAGACTGCTCTGTATTGGTCAAAAATGCCGGATCAAACATACATTGACAAAGAGGAAAATACAATGTCAGTTTTTAAGGCGTCAAAAGATTGGTCCACGCTCTTGCTTGGGGCTAATGCAGCGGGAGATTACAGATTAAAACCACTGCCTGTGTACTATTCTGGAAATCCTCGTGCATTTAAGGGCATCAATAAAGCCATCCTACCCGTGCATTTTTGATCAAACCAGAGAGCATGGATAACAATATCTCTCTTTGAGGATTGGTTTAAATGCTGCTTCATTCCTGAGGTTGAAAAATATTGTAAAGACAACGACGTTCCTTTCACGATTTTGCGTCTATCAGATAATGTTCCTGGACATCCTACGCATCTAGATGATTTCAATTCGAACGTGAGAGTCATATTTCTACCGCCAAACACGACTTCACTCATCCAATCTATTCATCAGGGTGTTATTTCGAATTTAAAAGCATACTATTTACGCACATTTGCTCAGGAATTATCTACAGTAGATGCGATGAGAAAAATTTTATGTTGAGAGACTTTTGGAAACCTTACAATATTTACCACGGCATCTTAAACATTAATAAGGCCTGAATGGAAATTACTAAAATTTGTTTAAATGGTGCATGGAAGAAAATATGGCCACGGCACGTAAAAGGCTACGAAGGATTTGAAAAAGACGAATCATATGAAGATGTTGTTGTTGTTGTTATTTGGATTTTAGGAGCATTAGCAACTAAGGCCATATTGCTCCGGGATATGCAGTGGTCATTCCCTGACCTTCCCGCATCCCCCGTATTTGGTGGTGACGGGCTCGAACCCCGGTCTAATCAAGAAGCGTGTGCTGCGCACTGCTGCTCCTTCCCACCTGGCTACGGAGGCGCCGTTCATATGAAGAGGTTACAGATAAGATTGTAAAGGTTGCAGAGCTACTTCAGTTGGAGGTTGATGCCAAAGACTTGGAGTAGTTAATAGAGGAAGAAGAGAAGGAATTATCTAACGAATAACATATTGACTTGCAGGCAGAAATAGTGAAAGAAGAAAATGCTGACGAAGCTCAAGATGAACCAAATGAGCAGCTGAGACGCTTCATCACCAGAGAGATGGCAATGACATTTCGTGAAATTGCATCGGCAATGGCGAGGTTTGAGAAGATCGATCCTGACAGCGAACGATTCTTAAAAGTTAACAGAGGGGTGTATGATATGCTTGCTTGCTACAAAGAAATCTACGATGAAAAGAAAAAAAGCCACTGTCCAGTCATCCATTAATATTTTCTTTCGTAAGGTTGAGCTGCCGAGCATTTCTAAATTGCCACATTTAGTATGCAGCCTTCTTTTTTTTTATTATTATTTTTTTTATTAGTTGTTGGCGCATCAGCTTCTATGGCCATATTGCACCTCCCAAAGTTTTTGCATTTTACTGTGATCCAAACCCAAGGCGGGAATCGAACCCACGACCTTTGAGTTGCCAGGCAGGCACTTTACCTACCTGGCTAGCCCGGTCGGCGCCACAGCCCTCAACCCCCGCAGCGGCGTACTTATAAGCTGAAGACATTGATTCTGGCAACAATGCTCGAGAGGTAAAACTTACTGACAAATATGCCTGTCTCCTCTCTTTTTTTTGTAATTTTATAATTAAAATTTTTTTTTAAATTGCATGCTTTTGTAATTTTTTCCTGCGCATGAGATAAAAAATTGAATAAATACAATAAATAATTCTACTTATTTACATGTTCGTCGAACATTTCTTTTTTGATTCAATCAATTCAGAGAGCAGAGTTGCGAGTGCTGCACAATCATGGGGGAAATTCCCCGACTTACGTAGTGTTCCGCGAAACGCAACCCTTATGTAAGTCGGGGAATTCCTGTATTTTTGTTCCATTGAAGTGATGTCTTGATGGAAGCGCTCGGCATGTTTGTCGCTGACGGTATCACAGAGTGGCTGGAATTAATCCAGGTATGAGTGCAAGAAATGCATCTTCAATGACATGTTTTCACCCCAGTTTTTCGTAAGAAGTAATGAGATCTTCCACAAGCTGTCTGTAGTTGCTGGCTTTAACATATTCTAGAAAACGAGTCAAAACATTTTGAAAGGTTTTCCACGCTGATTTCTCGCTATCCCTAAGGCCACATTCGAACTGTTCATCTCTGAAAATTTGCCTTATTTGTGGACCAATGAAAACACTTGCTTTAATCTTCTCTGTACCAAGTCTTGGGAATTTCTTTTGCAAGTGTGTGAATGCATGGCCGTTCACTTCCAAAGCCTTCATGAAATTTTTCATAAGACCCAGTTTGATGTGGATTGGTGAAAGCAAAACTTTATTTAGGTCTACCAGATGTTCAAATGCTACATTCTTTATTCCGGTGTTAATGATTTTCGTTGAGGCCAACTCCTCTTCTCGTAGCGTATATCCTTGCCACAACTGTCCCACTTGCAGAGAAAGCAATAATCCTAATAAAATGGCAATTACACCTAAGAGATAGTGTACACTTAAGAGAATGACCTTATGTTTGCGCATGTTTATTTTTTGTGGACGGCATTAAAAACTACTACTTTTAGGCCTCCCGAATAATTAAATTCATCTGCTGTGCTGTGTCTTATGTCTGTTAATTGCGCGTGTTCGATCTACACCTGAGACTGACTAACTCAACCACAGAGTGAAAAAAGCCCATTAAAGTTCCTCTCATGGCTATGTAAGCACTTCTACTCTCTGGAATAGGTTAGGAACTAAAGAGAGTATGCAGTTAGTCAAATGAATAACACATTTTAGCAGTTATTTCTTTTTATACTCAGAAATAATGAATATTTAATAAATATTAATAACGGAATTAAAACCTTAGATTCTCTTGATCTGTTTCTGTAGCTGTTTCAATTTCGCTATCACTTTTATATATACAGTAAACCCCCACTATTCGCAGGGGTTACGTTCCTGAGAAATGCCGCGAATACCGAAAACGCGAATACTGACTTATGGCTCCCATAATAATAAAGGGGTTTCGTTCCAAAGTACGAAATATATAAGAAAAACTAGTATAAAATTTTGTCTATGTATGTATTATATGTACCTTCATAATATGACTATGTACATAGACAGTACATAGTGAAATGCAAGCTTATGGCATCGAAATGAAAATAAGAAACAATTTAATATTAAATGTAATATTTATTAGAAATTTCAAACTGCGCCTTTGCTAGCTAAAAAACATATCCCGCCAGTGCTATCACCAGTTTCGCTAAAGTGTTGAAAGGACTTTTGCATTTTCACGAATAATGAGTGAGCTTAAGGGAATTTTATTTTTGAGTTCGGTCTCCTATCCACAGATTTAAAGCTTTTTCCAATTTTTCTAATTTAACATCACGAGTTACAGAGTAAATTTTTGAAGCAATCAGCGCGTTTTCATGGACACAAAGGGGTTTTTTTTTTTTCCGATTTCTTGATTGATCGTACCGTTGACTCATTGATTTTATAATGTTTTGCCACTGAGAAGACACTTTCACCATTAGAAATTTTGTCTAATAACTCAATTTTATTCGCTAATGTCATCACCTTCTTTGATCTTTTCACAATTCCCTTGTTATTCGTAGCCATATTTTTGTACGGGTTAGAAAGAACTTGTCTACAATAAAGTCACTTTCTTCCGTTAACACACTCGAAAAAGTCTGTTTTACACTGCAAAACGGTAGATTTATCACTTTTGTAAGCATATCAATTTATAAATTGATAAATTTATAAGCATATAAATTAAAAGCAAACGACGAAACCTTCCATGACAAGCGCATAACACATACTGAACAAGGATTAGCGAGAAACATCCACGCTCGCGATTTTGTCACCCCCCCCACCCACTGAGCCCTGTTTTGACCGGGAAAGATAATTTTAGCCACGCTCATGTTTTTTTTATGGCGGAAAAAGTTCACAGCACTTTAAATTTCACATTTTTTTTAGGTTACATTTTATATTAAATCAGCGACCGCGAATACGCGAAACCGCAAATATAGATACCGCGAATAGCGGGGGTTTACTGTACTTTTTTATATTCAAAAAAATAAAAATATCTGAATTCGACCCCCTGTATTCCCAGGCGACCCCCTAGTCTATCTGTACCTAGATACAGCACTGTATACGTGTGTGTGTGTGAGTATATACTCGTGAGTGTGTAAATGTGTGTGTATACTCGTGAGTGTGTAAATGTGTGTGTATACTCGTGAGTCTGTATACATGTGTGTGTGTGTAAATGTGTGTCTGTATACGTGTGTGTATAAATGGTTGTATATATACGTGTGTGCTTGTGTACACGTGTGTGTACACATGAGGTGTACATGCCTGTGTACACATGAGTGTGTACATGTGTTTACACGTGTGAGTGTGTGTGTGTTTACACTTGTTTGTATATGTGTAAACATGAGTGTGTGTGTGTTTACGCTTGTGTGTATGTGTTTATACTTGTGTGTATACATGCATGTGTAACCGCATGTGTGTACATGCATGTGTGGGTGTACCCATGTCTGTGTGTGTGTGCGCATACATGAGTGTGCATACACACATGTGTGTGTGTGTATATGTACAGCTAAAACAGTGATTGCTGAGGTTTACTATTTTTTCATTACTGTATTAGGGCCTCCATGTTGTGATATTATTGCTTCGGCAGGCTGGCATTTGAGTGAATGTGCATAATTGCCTATTGCGATAATTTGCTTTACATTCAAAATGCAGTAATATTCATGGCTGTTGTATCCAGGGCTTTCCTGATGAGATTGGATACATAGGTCATCTATAATGTTTTCCTTAATATGTTAGTCCTCTATCTCTCTTTCTTTTGTGGTTGATTTATTGTATCATATTCTTGATTTATGACACTTTTTGGCCTTGAAGTGGTCATGCAGCATCAGTCTAAAATTATTTTTTGACTTGCAATATTGGTATATTTATTTTCAAAATTTTCAGATGCATATTAGCATTAGCTGTAGCATTATAGTGGCATATGATGCAAGGAAGCAAGCGTATACAGGCAAAGCAAGCTTATACAAGCTTATACATCAGGCAAAAAAAAATGTCCAAGTTCTTCATTGGATTTATTTAAACTATCAAATTTCACAACAATCAATGGAAGTTTGTTCTAGCTATCAATTGCCCGCTGGCTAAAGCAAATTTCTGCACATCTATTCTGCAGCTGTTTTCCCTCAATTTACAATTATGTCCCATCAAGTGTGTAATCTGAGCAAGAGGAAGAATCCCAACAGCATTGAGCTTGCCTAAACTATTCAAACCCTTATACACCTCAATCACTCGCCTCACAGGTGCCTAGTCTCCAGACTATTCAATTTGCAGAACTGAATCCTTTCTTGGTAAGAGCACACCTTTGATTTCCTCACCAATCTCATTGCCCTTCTCTGTACTCATTCCAGCAAATCAACATACTTCCTAAAATCTGGCCTCCAGACCTGTATGCAGTATTCAAGATGTGGCTTATCATTGCCTTATACAATGGGATAATCACATTATCTCTGCCAGAAAAATTCTGTATATCATTGACAAGATACCATGAGCTACTCTGGCTGCCTGTCTGTACTGCTCAGAAAACTTCATATCTGACAGCACAATTACACTGAGGTCTTTTTCATTCTCCACTACCCTGAGATAGTACTGCAAAATTGGTACATTACTTCGGGGGTTACTACTACCCATACGCAGTACTTTGCATTTGCTAATATTAAACTTCAGTTGCCATTTCTTAGCCTATCTGCCCAACTTTTCTAGATCCTGTTGCAGTAGTAGCATGCTGTCATTTCTGTCATTAAATACCCTTCCTAACTTTTTATCATCTGCAAACTTGGATATTAAGCCTGATATACTTTCATCAGTATCATTGATAAATATAGAAAATAACAATGGGTCCAATGTCGAAGCCCAGTGGGGACTCCACTAATAACTTTAGACCACAAAGAGCAGTGTCCATTTATTACCACTCTGTCTTCTTCCACTCAACCATCCCTTTTTTCATAGCAGCAGCTTGCCCCTAATGCCACACTGCTCAATTGTACAGCAGTGTAGCATATTATTATGCCACACACACACACACACGCACACACATGTAGAAAGGAATCATCAAGAAAGAGAAAAATGATGATATACAGCTCAGCGCCCTGGGTATGCCAAGCCCATACTCACCAGATGTGAGCCTGCAAGAATATCAAAAGCTCTCCAGAAATCAAGTATGTGATATCAAAACTATTTTTTGCATCCAGTTCCTTTTTTGACCATGTCATAGAATCCAATCAAATTGATCAGACAACATTTCTCCTTAACGAACCCTTGTTGTGTTGTGTTTGAACTATAACTGCAAACTTGTCTAGATGATCCTGCGTTGCTTTGTTAACAAGTGACTCCATTATTTTACCTTGGAATAGAAGTTAAAATAACAGATCTGTAATTATTTGTGCCATCCTTTGATCCCTCTTTGTGAATTAGGGATACATATGCACATTTCCAGTGTGTGGGGAACTCTCCCGAATTTAAGGATGCTCTCATAAGTATAGCTCAGGGTTTGCTTACTTCCTTTGCTGCTTCCATTAATTTAACTGGATAGATCCCATCCACTCCAGGTGCGTTTCTTATGTTTAACTTCAACTATTTCTCCTCCACTTTGCTCTCAGTTATTGCAAAATCATTTAGTTCTCAGTTAGAGTTTGATAAACTTCTAGCCTCCACTTCCCTGCAGAATTCCCATGTATGAATCTAGATACAAAATACTCATTCCAGTTTTTCAGCTACCTGAGCAGGATCATCAACATTTGAAACATCGATATCGAGTGGACCAACCTGATTCATCCCTTTACTTTCAAAGTTTACATAAGTAAAGAAGTCTTTGCTGTTTTTTTCTGCATGCTTTGTTAAAGATTTCTCATAATCTGCCTTCACTTGCCTAACCACCTTTGTGACTTGCTTACAGACTAGCCGATATCTACCATAGGCTTCAGTGCTGCCTGATGCTTTATATGGATCCCATACATTTTTCTTCTCTGCCACGAATACTGGTTCTGCTGATAGGAAAAAAGGAACCAGACGCAAATGAGTCTCTACTACAAAACAGGACCGCGTTTTGAAGCGCTTATGCCTTAAAAATTGTAAAGCTTCTTTGTCTGAACTGAAAAGAGAATGGGAAGAACATACAGGAGTGGTAGCAAGTGCAGTAACAGTCAGAAGAAGCCTCTTCAAAAATGGCCTTCTAGCCTGTCGTCCTAAGAAGAAGCCCCTTCTCACACAAAAAATGAAAAAGGCTCGATTAATTTGGTGTAAGGAGCATGTCAAATGGACCCCCCCCCCCACAAGCAGTGGAAGTCAGTGTTTTTCTCTGATGAGAAGAAATTCAACCTGCATGGCTCTGATGGGAGACAAATGATTCGCCATAGATGTGGTGAAGAATACCATCCAGAATGGTGTCTACAGTGAAATTCTCTACCAACCAAATGATATGGGGGTGTATTTCGTATCACGGAGTAGGTCACCTGCAGTTTATAAAAGATTCAGTAAATGCCAATGGATACCTGGCTATCATCATCATCAGCCATTTTCAATCCACTGCAGGATGAAGGCCTCTCCAGCAACTTTCCAGTTCCTTCTGTTTTGAGCACTGGCCATCCATTTACTATCCAAAAACTCATGAATTTCATCTATCCTTCTCCACCTTTGTCTTCCAGGTTTTCTTCTAGCTCCTCTTGGGTACCATTCTGTTATTTTCTTAGTCCATCTGTCATCATGTCTTCGAGCTATGTGTCCTGCCCAAGACCATTTTAGTTCTTTAGTTTTGATAAGAATGTCCTTTACTTGAGTTTGCTGCCTAATCCACGTGTTTCTCTTCTTATCTAACAGTCTGATTCCCAATATAATTCGTTCCATTCTTCGTTGTGTAGTTCTCAGCTTCTCTTCCATTCTTTTGGTGAGTGCCCAAGTTTCACTTCCATAAGTCATGGTGGGGAGTATACATTGATTCATTACTTTACGTTTCAGATAAACTGGGATATTGCTCTTCAGTATGTGACTATATTTCCTGAATGCTATCCATTCAAAATTTATTCTTCTCTTGACTTCCAGGCATTTATCATTATTACAGCTAATAACTTGTCCTAGATAAGTATATGACTCCACCTTTTCAATTACTGCTCCTTCAATCATTATTTCCCTTTCCGTGGCATACTTGTTCATCATTACTTTTGTTTTAGCCATATTCATCTTTAGTCCAAAATCCTTACTAACTGTGCATAACTGATTAAGATTTTCCTCTAATTCTTTGGGATCGTGGCTTATGACCACAATGTCATCTGTAAATCGTAAATGGTTTAGGTACTCTCCGTTCACATTGACTCCTTTCTGCGACCAGTCTAATTTTCTGAAAGCTTCCTCAAGGGCAGCAGTAAACAGCTTCAGAGATATTGTGTCTCCTTGTCGAACTCCTTTCTCGATTTTAAATTTGCTACTGTCTTTGTCTAGTCTAATAAAGGAGGTAGCACTCTCATATATTTTCTTCAAAATCATAATATATGGGGTATCTATGCCTTGTCTTTCCAGTACCCGAAACATTGCCTTATGCTGTATGGAGTCAAATGCCTTTTCATAATCCACAAATGCCAGGCATAATTGTGTTTTATATTCATTTGCTTTCTCCATTAGCTGTGATATTACGTGAAGGTGATTCATAGTTGAGAATCCTGTCCTAAAGCCAGCTTGCTCTTTCGGTTGATTCTCATTAAGTATTCTTTCTAATCTGTTATTAATGCCCCTTGTGAACAACTTGTAGATGTGGGATAACAAGCTAATTGGTCTATAATTTCCAATTTCTGATTTATCTCCTTTCTTATGCAGCAAAACTATGATTGCATTATTCCACTGCTTAGGCATCACACCTTTTCTAATGCACTTTGTGAAGAGCCTTGCATTTTTGTGTTGTCTCTTCCTCCCAATTTTAACAACTCTACAGTAACTTCATCTTCCCCTGGGGCTTTCCAATTCTTCATTTTCTTCAATGCATGTTCTACCTCATCAGGAAGAATATCGGGTATGTCGTATGTGTTGCTACTTTGCAATCCATCTTCCCCACTGCTGGCATCATTCCCTCGCTCCTTGTATAATTCTCTATAGGAGTCTTCTGCTATTTGAATTATGCCTTCTCTGCTGTTTATAAGTACACCATCGCTATTCTTCAGTTTCAGTATCATTTGTCTTTCTGTATTACTGCTCATGGCTGCTGATTTAAATCCTTTGTTTTTCCTTAATGTTTTTTCTACTTTTCTTGTGTTAAATCTTCTTATGTCCTCTCTGAGTCTCTTTCTTATGGCTTTGCATAACTCAGTATACTCAATTTTTTCCCTGTCAGTGTTTTTCTTGCTCTTCATTTGTTGTCTTCGGTTCATCACGACAAGTGTTTCTTGACTAATTTTTTCTTCTTTGGATTTCTGTTTCCCTATAGGTTTCTTGGGCTTTATCACTTTCAGTAAGTTGTAATATTCCTCGTCGATATCTTGGTCCTGAGCAGTCTGCAGAAGCTCAAACTTGTTCTTAAGTTCCAGTACATACTGCTTTTTCTCCTCCTCTGTTATCTCAAAGACCTTTGTATTATTTACTCGAGTCAGTTTTTTCCTTTCCTTTCCTACATCTATATCAAGTGTACATCTTACCATTCTGTGATCACTTCCAACATTTACCTTATTCAGGACGGTAACATCATTCACAATATATCTTCTGTTAGTGAGGATGAAGTCGATTTCATTAGTTGTTAATCCATTTGGACTCTTCCATGTCCACTTTTTGTTCACCCTTTTCTTGAAAAAAGTGTTCATTACTGACAGTCCTTGAGATTCTGCAAATTCCACAAGTCTTTCACCTCTTTTATTTCTTTCACCAATTCCAAAATTTCCTATAGTTCCTCTTTCTGCGCTGTTTTGCCTTTTTCGAACCTTAGCATTGAAGTCCCCCCATAATAATAGTGTAGTGGGTTTTCTGCTCATCTAGAAGACTCTCAATTTCGGTGTATATTTCTTCAACCTCTTCATCATCATGGCTTGATGTTGGTGCATAAATCATCATAATCTTTAGCTTGTACCTCTTAGAAATCTTGAGTATTAGTCTTGACACCCTTGGTGATGTACTTTTGAATTCCAAAATGTTTTTAAAATCTTTATGGACCAGAAACCCAACTCCACCTTCACTCTTTTCACTGTTTCCATTGGTGTACAGCAGATTTCCACTTGATAAACTTATAAGTGATTCATTTCTTCTTCTTGTTTCAGCCAAACCGATGATATTCCAATTCACATTTTCTAATTCCTTTTTCAGCTCTAATATCCTGTTCTTCACCGATGAGTGATCGTACGTTATAACAGGCCAAGTTCAGTTTCCGTGCATGGCAGCCTGGTCGTACCCAGAGATTCTTAGCACCCTCTGCTTCCACTCTGATCCTTTCGCTGCCGTAAGAGGGAGAGTGAAAGCTGCTGGGGACTGAGGGCCATTTGTATTGTTGTGCTCTCATATGCTGGAGGGTTTGGTCTTTTCCTCTTCACGCTGACCAGGCGTCTTGAAGAGAACCCCTCTGCACGTTCTTTGCCACCTAAGTGACATAACAGGGCTTACCATCGAGAAGGTGTGCATGAGTGGATTTTAGGGAGTCAGGCCAACCGGACTTCTCCTAAATATTCTGTAATAGAGAGATATTGGATCCATCAGTGTTTTAGGCTGAGTGTCTGATAACACACAGGATACCTGTTCCCCTCTATTGGAAGGCAAATTACTGCCAACCATTAGAGACCATTTCAACCTGCCAAATAATTGTATCTTTCAGGACAACTCTGTTCCTTGTCATCGGGTGAAAAGTGTAAGTAGGCACTTCTGTAGTTACTTTAGCTTCATTTCTGCATTAGAGGTTCGACAGTAATGTGTTTACATTTGTTACAGGTGAAAAAATGGTGGGAAGAACGGTCCATTACAACTTTTAGCTGGCCAGGAAAAGCCATGACCTGAATTCTATAGAGAACTGTTGGCATTGTGTGGAATCTGCAGTTGCCAGAAAGAAACCAAAGACCCTTCATGAACTTCAGGAATCCATAATTTGTGTTTGGAACCACGAACTATCAGTTGATTATCTTCAGAAATTGATCTTGTCTATGCCTCGACGGTGTGCTGCTGTCATCAGGGCCAGAAGCAGTTCAACTAAATATTAGTTTGCACCTGGTGAACTTTTCATTTTGTTTTCCATTTAAAATGATAAACTGAAGCAAATTGATAACATTTCAGCCATAATTGTCATGTTTACCAAAACTGTTGTAAAAGGTTGCAAATGCTCGTTTTGGAATATTTTGAGAGCACCTGTCAAATATTGCTTAGCTTTGCCTTAACTATTAATAAATATCGTTTGTTTATATTTCTATTGTGATGCTAGTCATTAATGTAACATACGGCCTCCGTAGCCGAGTGGGCAAGAGCGGGAGTGCAGTAGCACACGCTCTTTGAGTAGACCGGGGTTCAAGACCCTGACTGCTGAATACGGTCGATCTGCCAACCCGCACTGGACCAGCGTGGCAGATTATGGTCCATTTCCCTCAGCATGAATTGTTGAGGAGGCTTCCATCCTGCAGTGGGTTGATAATGGCTGCACTTTACTTACTTTTACTTTTTACCATTGCAAAAAAGGGTTAGAAATGCGAAATTCCTAGGTGATGCACTTTGTTTGAACACGTGTGTGTGAATGAGTGAGTGAGACTATGGGAAAATGCATAGGTACCTGTGAAATAAAAATAATATATTAAAAGAAGTATTTAATTCTGTTAGTCTGATGATTTTAATGTCTTCTTCAAGGGTCAGCCATCAAAACCAAAGGAAAGACAGCAACAAGTAAGCCCTCTGTTTCTAACATGAAATATAAGTAGCACGTGGTTGAACCAGCAAAACCATGTTGCAGTTTGAAATTTGAAAGTATATAGAAGCCAGGTTAAAGGTAGCAGTAAGCACGTGGAATGCTGACATATATTTCATGGCTGACTCGATGAAGGCAGAGACAGGGAAAAGAAAGGAAGATAAAAAATAAATGAAAGAAATAAAATAAAAAGCCAAAGTGGAAGGACAAAGATGCAACTTACTGTCCTACCATGCCAGAGACATAGTGTGGATGTGAGGCATGGACCATGCTGCATTGGAGCTGATGAAAAGAACTACATGCTGTTATCAGGAGAAATTTATAGTATGTTTTAGCAACCTCTAGTGTTGGAAAGAGAAGGCAGTAAGTCGGTCGAGATTAAGATTACTAGATGGGAAGATTGGCATTAAATAAATGGAACAGAATGTTTCAGGATAGTGAAGAAACGGTAAACTGTCGGCCGACCGGGCTAGCCGAGTGGGTAAAGTACCTGCCCGGCAACCCAAAGGTCGCGGGTTCGATTCCCGCCTCGGGCTTGGATCAAAGTACTGCAAAAACCTTGGGAGGTGCAATATGGCCACAGAAGCCGATGCACCAAAAACTACCAAATCAAAATCATGTAAACTGCCAAAGTGGCATAATGTTGACGCTGAACTTTGTATAAGGTGAAAAAAGCGAGTTATAGTAGAAAAATAGCATCTTGATATTGTGTTCAATAAACTAATGGCTCACAAAAAATAAGATATAGGGTGCTAGGACAGTGGGAAGTGATTGAAAGTAGAGGGAATATAGGTGTGCTGGGTCATTCTGGGGTTGAGAATCCCATTCCTATAGTAGGACCCTGAACATAGTTCTGGGAGTGCACTTCATGTGTTTAAGTCAATTATGCTAATAATAGTAAGAGATTGCCATTTAAAAATGATAAATTAAGAAAATTAAAATAATTCAAAATAATAAGCATAATATAATATTATAAAACTAATACCCCTTTGGTAGCCAGTTGGTGGGCACAGGGTTTCCAGACTGTGCGACACAAAAGGGGCTAGGGGATATTATCTGTACATTATGTACACAGCCTGAAAGCAGAGGATGTCAGTTAGCTATTATACTATTAATATAACAGAGGTGGTTAAGCAACTTTTTGTGTTTTAATATAAGGAGTGCTTTATTGAAATCATAATAAAAGTCAGCTGGAGGAAACTTATTATTCAGTAGTTTATTGTAGTGAATATTGATATTGTGTATAATCATATTGTTATTACTGCATCTGGTGGCTATCCTGATGCACTGGGAAAGAATGATTTTGGAATACACTTTTTTTTTGAGATGTTGGAGTGCCAGTGAGTGAAGTTGACTACATTAAAGTTAAAGGCATCTCGTTTGTTGTAAATATTTATTGTAGTATGTGAGCTATTGATGTCAATTTCCAGATCTAAGTAATTGGCTGCAAGGTTATTTATTGCTATTGGTTCTTTCTAGTGTGAGTTCTGGAGGATAAATATTAGCCAAGTCATGTAGAAAATTGGGGCAGATTATTACAAGTAAGTCATCTACATTCAGAACTATGTATGTATAGATACAATATCTGGGAAGTTAAAATCCCCCATTATAAGACATTCTAGTTTACTGGCCCACTCTATTTCTCTGCATAGTTGTTCATTGTACTCATCACAGTCATTAGGCCTATAACACACTCCTACCCTCCTTTTTGCTTTGCCAGTGCTTATGTCACACCAAACTGACTCAACATTGCACTGTCCACCAATGTCTGGATGCACTGCCATAGATTTTATGTGTTTCTTAACTAACTGTATACCCCTCCTCCCTTCCTAGCCTGTCTATCCTTTCTGTACACATTGTGCTCCCTAAATTCCAGTTCCGCATTCCTTCTATCTGTTTGACACCACTTCTTTAATGTCTTGACTAGCACTTCAAATTGATCAAATTTATATACTTCTTAGTTACCCTAACACAGCCCATGTATTTACTTGTTTCATGATGGCCAGCAGCAGTTCATGAGATCCCCAGCAGCTTGCCTTCCAGGCTGTTGCTCGTTTCAATAGAAGTAGAACAAGAATTACTTCCACCTCTTCCGGCAGTTACTGTTAATTTATTAGTCTGTGTATCCCTCCTTAGCTAGCAGTTTTCCAACCCACTTAACATTGCCTCGATAGCATCATTAGCATTAGTAGAGGCATATGATGCAAGAAAGAAAGTTTATGCAGCATCAGCCAAAAAAAACAAAACAAAACATGCTCCCATTTCACCCCTCTGTTCGTTCCAAATACCTGTCCAGCTCAGCCTTAATTTTATTTGGGCTATCAACTTCCACAACAAAGGATGGAAGTCTGTTCCTCCAACCAACTACCCGCTGGCTAAAGGCAAACTTACGCATATCTAGCCTACATCTATGTCTTTCCTCAATTTGAATTTATGCCCTCTCAGATGATTATTCTGAGCAAGGGAAAGAATCCCATCAGCATTGAGCATGCTCAAACCATTCAAGGCTTTATACACCTCAATCAGATCACCTCACAGGTGTCTAGTCTCCAGACACTGTAATTTGCAAAACTTAAACCTTTCTTCATAAGAGCAACCATTTGTTCCATTCACTAATCTTGTTGTGCCCTTCTCTGTACTCATTCCAACAGCTCTACATCCTTCTTAAAATGAGGCCTCTAGACCTGTATACAGTACTTAAGGTCTGGAGTACTCAAGGTCTGAACATTGTCTTATACAAGGGGATAATCACCTCCTTATCCCTGCTAGAAAAATTCCTGTATATCATTGACAAGACACCATGAGCTACTCTTGCAGCCAGTCTGCATTGCTCAGAAAACTTCATATCTGCATGCACAATTACTCCCAGGTCCTTTTCATTCTCTACAATAGTCAGTGTAGTACCACAGAGTTGATACGTCACTCTGGGGTTACTGCTTCCCATATGTGGTACTTTACATTTGTCAATGTTAAACTTCATTTTCCACCTCTCAGCCCATCTGCTCAACTTTTCTAGACCCTGTTGCAGTAGTGTACTGTCATTAGTGTCCTTAACAACCCTGCCAACCTTCGTATCGTCTGCAAACTTGGACATTAAGCTTGATAAACCATCATCAATATCATTTATAAATACAAAAAACAATAATGGACTCAACACTGAACTCTGAGGGACTCCACAAATAACATTAGTCCATTGGTTACCACTCTCTTGTCTTCTCCCACTCAACCATCCCTTTATCCATAGCAGCAATTTGCCTCCAATGCCACACTGCTCGAGTTTGTTCAGCTGTCTTTCACCCCTGGGGCTCACATCTGGTGAGTATGGGCTTGGTACATACCCAGGGTCACGAGCTGGATATCATCATTCTTCTCTTTCTTGGTGATTCCCTTCTACTTTTGACATTCTCTCTCTCTCTCACGGTAACTCGGGAACTTTTTTTTTTTCCTGGTGCAGCATAAGCCACAGGCTTCCTTGCACCATATGGCTATTAATACTAATAATAATAATAATAATAATAATAATAATGTGCAACAGTATCAAAAGCCGTTCTAAGATCCAAATATATGATATCAAATTTATTCCCTGGATTCCAGTTCCTTTGTGACCACATCATAGTATCCAATCAAATTGTTCAGGCAAGACTTTCCCTTAACAAAACCATGCTGTGTCCGAGCTATAACTGAAGTCTTGTCTAGATGATCCTGCAGTGCTTCTTTAACCCGTACCTAACAGGTCTGTAATTACTTGTTAGCATTAGCATAAGTAGAGGCATATGATGCAAGAAAGCAAGCTTATGCAGCATCAGCCAAAAAAAACAAAAAAACTCCCATTTCACCCCTCCGTTCGTTCGAAATACCTGTCCACCTGAGTTTTAAATTTATTTAGGCTATAAACGTCCACAACAAGGGACGGAAGTCTGTTCCACCAACCAACTACGCGCTGGCTAAAGGAAAATTTACGCACATCTATCCTACATCTGTCTTTCCTCAATTTGAATTTATGCCCTCTCAGGTGATTATTCTGAGCAAGAGGAAGAATCCCATTGGCATTGAGCATGCTCAAACCATTCAAGGCTTTATACACCTCTATTAGATCACATCGCCGTTGCCTGGTCTCCAGACACTTTAATTTCCAAAACTTAAGCCTTTCTTCGTAAGAGCAACCCTTTGTTCCATTCACTAATCTTGTTGCCCTTCTCTGTACTTGTTCCAGCAGCTCTACATCCTTCTTGAAATGCCTCCAGACACGTATATAGTACTCAAGGTGTGGCCTGACCGTTGCCTTATACAAGGGAATAATCATCTCCTTATCCCTGCTAGAAAAATTCCTGTATATCATTGACAAGACACCATGATCTACTCTTGCAGCCTGTCTGCACTGCTCAGAGAACTTCATATCTGTCTGCACAACCACCCCCAGGTCCCTTTCATTCTCTACCACTGTCTGTGTAGTACCACAGAGTTAATACGTTGCTCTGGGGTTGCTGTTTCCCATGTGTAGTACTTTACATTTGTCAATGTTAAACTTCATTTGCCACCTCTCAGCCCATCTGCTCAACCTTTCCAGATCCTGTTGCAGCAGCATAGCATCAGTAGTGTCCTTAACAACCCTGCCAACCTTTGTGTCGTCTGCAAACTTGGACATTAAGCTTGATATAACATCATCAATATCATTTATAAATACAGAAAACAATGGACCCAACACTGAACCCTGAGGAATGCCACTAATAACATTAGTCCACGAGGAGTAGTGTCCATTGATTACCACTGTTTGTCTTCTCCCCCTCAACTATCCCTTTATCCATAGCAGCAATTTGCCTCCAATGCCACACTGCTCCAATTTGTGCAGTATTCTTCCATGTGCAACAGTATCAAAAGCCTTTCTAAGATCCAAATATATAATATCAGAGTTATTCCCTGCATCCAGTTCTTTTGTGACTGCATCATAGTACCCAATCAAATTGGTCAGGCAAGACTTTCCCTTAACAAAACCATGCTGTGTCCAAGCAATAACTGAAGTCTTGTCTAGATGATCCTGCAGTACTTCTTTAACCAGTGCCTCCATTAATTTTCCTGGAACAGAAGTTAACTCACAGGTCTATAGTTACTTGTGTCACCCTTTGATCCTCCTTTGTGAATTGGGGTCACATTTGCACATCTCCAGTCTATGGGTACCTCCCTTTAGTCCAAAGAAGCTCTCATAATTATGGCTAAGGGTTTGCTTACTTCCTTTGCTGCCTCCTTTAATATAACTGGATAGATCCCATCCATTAATTTTTTATGTTTATCCTCAACAATTTCTCCTCCACTTTCCTCTCAGTTATTACCAAATCATTCTAGCTCACTGCCAGAGTTCTTCACCTCTGGCATTTCCCCTCCTGAATAACTCCTCATGTGTGAATGAGGAGTTATTCAGGAAGGGGAATGCCAGATGCAAAATACTCATTTAGTTTGTTAGCCACCTAAGCAGGATCCTCAGCTGTTGAACCATCAATATCCAGTGGGCCTATCTGATTCATCCCATTCCTTCTAGAGTTTACATAGGTAAAGAACTCTTTTCTGTTTTTTTTTTGCATCCTTTGCCAAGGATTTCTCATAATCTGCCTTTGCCTGCATAATCTCCTTTGTGACTTGGTTACAGACCAGCTTATATCTATCATAGGCTTCCATGTCACCCATTAATTTATATGTATCCCATGCATTTTTCTTCTCTGTCATATGTCTCATTAATTCATGTGACATTCATTTAGGCCTAAACCTTGAACAATATTTCTTAGTTGGTATGTAAATCCTAGGAGCTTCCAAGATGAGTTCTTTGAATGCTTCCCATTTTGAATTTGCTCTTGGTAACATCATCAGTTGGTTCCACTGTATAGAATTTAAATACTGTCTCAGACCATCGTAATCGCTTTTATGAAAGCAAAAACACTTCCCTTTATCCCCTGATGGTAGTTACCTCTTTGAGTAAATCCCACTTCAGCACACTGTCATCACTGCCACCTAGTGGTTCCTATATGTGCAGATTCTTAATGCATGAAGAATCACTACTGATAATCAGATAAAGAGTATTGTTCCCTCTAGTTGCCTCCCGAACATGCTGATGTAGAAAACAATCATCCAATAAATCCAAAAAAATCTTGCTAGTGTGTGAGTGACCAACTCACAAATTCCAGTCAATATCTGGGAAATTTAAAATCCCCCATTATAAGAATCTCTGATTTACTGGCCCACTCTATTTCCCTGTACAGTTTCTTATTATACTAATCAGAGTCATTAGGCCTATAGCACACTCCTACTCTGAATTTTGATCTCCGAATGCTTATGTCACACCAAATTGACTCAACATTACACTGCCCAGCGATGTCGACTGGGTTCACTTCCTTGGATTTTATGTGTTTCTTAACTAATAGCATAACTCCTCCTCCCTTCCTATCCTGTCTATCCTTTCTGTACACATTGTACTCCCCAAATTCCAGTACTGCATTCTTTATATCTGTGTGACACCATGTGTCTGATATCCCAACAATATCTGCCTTGGATGTTTTGAGCAATACCTCAAATTCATCAAATTTATTTACCAAACTCCTAGCATTGGTGTACACGCAAGTATACATGCACCTGTTCTTTTTCTTAGCTACCCTAACACAACCCATGTGTTTACTTGTACCGCAATGACTCCCAACAGTCTCTGAAATACCCTGCATCTTGTTTTCCAGGCTGCTGCTGCTCATTCCAATAGAAGCAGTGCAAGAATCACTTTCACCTCTGCCAGTGGCTACTGTTAATCTATTAGTCCTTGTATCCCCCCAAGCTAGCAGTTTTCCAACCCACCTAACACTGCCACAATAGCATCAGCAAATATCCTTGCACCCTTTCTGTTTAAGTGTATCCCATCCCTGTAGAAGCAGTCTCTCCTGTTAACAAGTACTGATCAGGCTGAAAAAAATTCTACACCTTGAGCCTTGCACAATCTTTCCAGTGAATCTTTCCTTTGACAATGAAGTTTAATAAGATTAATAGATTTTACTGATTAATTGATAATATTATATTATATACTATACTACTACTACTATATATTATATTATATACTATACTACTACTACTATATATTATATTATATTATATACTATACTATACTACTAAGCTAATGCTATCTAGTGCGGGATATAACGTATCATATAACAATAGTGGCAAGTTACAAACAGTAAATCTATGGACACTTAAGTATTAATTAACTTCCAAATCTCACCGTCTCAATTCAGAATAAATTAAGAATCCTGACTAGGCTATAAATTACTTATAGAAAATAAGTTAATGTAACAACTTGTCAATAAAGGGCTAAATATGGCTAAAAAACTTCTCGTTCAGCAGAGCTGCAACTTGTATCATGTGGATTTGATACTCTTACTGATACTAAGTAATACCTACAAAATCTCTATCTAAGTTAAACTTTAAACTAAGTATCGTAACTAGGCATATAAAGCTACTCTAGAAAATAAGTTAATATGCCAATTTAAGCTAATAAAACAGAAAAAACTGGTCTATTCCAGGAGCAGTAAAAACGTTGCCTGCACAAGGCTACTCTTGTTCTCAGACTGCCTTTGTGTCACCCTTTTTGTGCCATCCTTTGATCTTCCTTTGTGAATTGGGGTCACATTTGCACATCTCCAGTCGACAGGTACCTCCTCTGAGTCCAGAGAAGCTCTCATAATTATGGCTAAGGGTTTGTTTACTTCCTTTGCTGCCTCCATTAATATAACTGGATAGATTCCATCCACCCCGGCATTCCCCTCTGGCATTCCCCTCCCTGAATAACTCCTCATGGGTGAATGTAGATACAACATACTCATTTAGCAAATATTCTTGCACCCTTTCCAATCAATAGTATCCCTACTGTAGAAGCAGTCTCTCCTGTTAAAAAGCACAGATCACACTTAGAATAATTCTACCAAACTAGCCTTGCACAATCTCTCCAGGGCTGAATTGATTGACAAGTCTCTCATCATATACTCCCTCCTATCGTGTGTGGGCAGAATTGTAGACACTTTCAAATTCAACCCTAATTCATGGTTTTTTTTCAACATTGTCTTGTACTTGTTAAGTAATTCTGTCGGTCTCCTACTCTTAATATTATTAGTGCAAACGTGTACAATATCACCTTTCATGCCCTTAAAAGATGATATCTGATCTACAATGTCATCAACTTTTGCCCGTGGCAGACATACCCTGGTCCTGTTCCACCTATCCTTTTTGCACAATATATTTCCTGTCTCCCTGACAATAGAGCCACTGACAACAACTAGTTTCTGTGAGACCAGAGCATTCTGCCTTGGGGATTGCTGCTGTATTACCTGATATCAAGCGCAAGCTCTGATGTTGATGTGGGCAACTGAGAGCTTGATGGGCCCCCAATTTTAATCCTTTGAGGGCATCCACCCTGTTCTTCAAGCTCTTATAAAGGTCCATAACGATGCTGAGAAGGCACCTAACTTCTTCACACTCCTTATGTCAAGCACACACAAATTCATCCCCTTTGGCAATATCATGTCCCATTCCTGATTGTTCCACAAACATCAAACAAGCGGAACATTTCAAAAGGCTGTGATTCAGAGGACAACTAGCCCTCTGAGTTCTCCCCTAAGCCACAGCGCTCCCACTACCTTGAACCTTTTGTTTTGCTGCTCTGGTCTGAGGCATAATTTTGATTCAATTTCAATACAATTAAAAATACTACACTAAACTTATATCTCAATTCAGTAATAACACTATATATGTATTTTAATATCGAGTTTACAGTATATGTATTTCATATCTCCTTCGAAGTTTACATTATATGAATTGTAAATCTCATATCAAGTTTAATTTTTATGTATTAAGTTAGAATGTTACATTTGTACTTTCTAATTAGTTATAATAGATAATAAATTTATCTATCTATTGCCAACCTATGTGATTCAAACTCTCGCACAAGATATTTGCGATACTATGTCTATGCCAAGACACTGAACCTAAAAGCTCTATGAATATTAATGTTGTATGTTACAGACTACGTCAGAGGTTCCCAAACTTTCTCAGTTCATCCCTTAGTGACTGAGTAATTTTTTTCACGATGCCCCTAGGCCAAAAGAAATACCTAACAGTACTGTTTATTAAGTAGTTAGGTTGAAACACGTTAATAAGTAATGTAGAAACTGTGATAATGTTTTGTGAAACTCTGAACTACTTCGATGGGCACTGTGGTGCACAGTTTGGAAACTGCCGGACTATGTGATAAAGTTAAATTATTAAAGCACATAAGTAGTACTATAAATTATAGTTTATAATCCTCTGCTGATATTGATTACATTGCTACAAGTCACATAATTTCCTCTGTGTTGTGTGATGCACAATTGTGAGCTCTGGTGTTAATGGGCCCCATTTTATTTCCTTCAAGGGCATCTACACTGCTCTTCAAACTGTCATAAACTCTCTTCAAAGTGTGAGGCTCTTATTCTAAATATGTTGCCCCTGAGAGAAGAAGTAAATCCAATTTTATATCCATAACAACTGATGCTTCCAATAGAAAAGCAGTTAAAATTGTAGCAAGTAAAAGTTAAAGTTTTAGATTTTTCAGTAAGTTCCTGAAATTTAAGTAACTTCAGAAATATTGACAGACTATTTACTGTCAGTTATCAAAAATCATGATTTATCAAAAAAAGTTGTTGGGTTTTGTGGTGATAACTGTAACACCAATTTTGGAGGTGTAAAATGGAAAGGGGAAAATAATGTTTACAGCTGATCAAGGAAAGAATTGGGATGAAATACTGTAGGTGTTGGTGTGGTGCCCATATCGTTCACAGCTGTTTTCAAATTGCAGTTGATGTCTTACCTATCGAAATAGAAGCCTTTGCAGTAAAAATTTATAAATATTTTCACATTTACACTTTGTGCATAAACTCAGCTGAAAGATTTCTGTGTGTTTGTAGACATTGAATACAGAAATGTTTTGCAATATGGCAACACCTGATTTCTTTCTCTACTGCCAGCTATTGAGAGGATCTTCCAAATTTACGATGGACTAAAGTCTTACTTTTTCTCCCAGGAACACTGCCCGGTGAAAATAAAAAAGTTCTTTTGAGAATAATTGTGGGGAAATGTATTTGTGGTTTGTTCAGGGACAACTCACTTTATTTGACAAAGCAATCTTGGCAATGGAGAAAACAAAAGTAAGTGCGATTGTTATTGAGCTTAAAAAAACTGAAAAGAAATCTTGAAGAAAAGCAGGATAATAAATTTATACCTCAAGGAGCTAAAAACTGTTCAGGGCACTAGAGGAGAATGGAAACATTAATGCTGATATGATCACGAAATAAAATCTCATGTGTACCCTGTATGCATAAAAGATGTTTTACGTGTAAACATCTTTGCTGACGTCTACTAAATTTTGAACAGCTATAACCGAAATCATGAACGATGTAATTTATGCTCAATCCCGCTACTTATCTACCAAATCAATGTTAGTGATAAATAGGATTCACATGCCTGCTACTTAATCTACCAAATCAATGTTTGGAGGAGTTTAGGCCAATAGCCTAATTACCCATTTGATTGTAGCCTTTTGTTGAATAGTATGATTGCAACAATACAAGTATTTGTATTGTTACAATCATACTATCATGTCGGCTCATGTTACTCTGTCATACTTTGTTGCAAATTACGCAGCAGCATTATGAGATCTGCAAGAAATGACAATATCCTCACATAATATGCTATTGAAACTATGACGGCTCAGGATCTCAATGAGTACAAGCACGAGATGGTAACACTGCACATTCCACTTCGCAATGAGGAAACAGAGATACTGTCAGAGATGAAATATGTCAAGATCTAAGATGACAATGAAGAGCTCATACTAGATCGTAAATTGTATGAATCAGACTTGGACATGTGCAAAACGATTGAAATATGTAAGACGATGTGTCAAGACAGTGATGACATTGACCCTGACGAAGCATGCAGTAACGACGTGCATAGCCTTGTAACGCGACTGCAAGAAGAAGAGGAGATTTTTGAGACTTTTACAATCATCCAAACAGCAAGATGAATGAGGATCTAAAGCTCGCCATGCTCAACTGACTCAGTGCAATTGCAAAGAAATGCAAAAACTTCATGACCAACGAGGACTTCTGCAACTTAATGAGATTGGCCAATAACAAGCAAAAGATTCTAATTTGGAGTGAACTGATTCAAATATACCCAATCGTGATCTGATTCAAATATTATTCCCATCTGGTTGCCGAAAAACGTTTATGATTCTCCTCTTGATGGAAATATACAACTGTTTCAGTAATACAGACGGGTACTGTAACACCTACATTACATGTGCTTCAACTGGTAAGGCTGAAGTGCATGTAATGTAATGATCTTGGATGTGTTCAGAGCTGGTTTATGCCAGCTCTGAGCACATCCAAGATCACTGTCCTTAAGATATCCATTCCTATGATTACCAAAAAGTTTTTGCCATGGGTGGCAATGGTTAGCCGAAAGCCACCTAAGTGGTATGCCCCCGAATCATAAACGTTTTTCGCAACCAGCTGGTTTATGCCAGCTTTGAGCACATCCAAGATCACCTCCCATGATCCTTTGCGCGATCTCCTCTCCTGACTCCATTCGTTTTGCCTTTCCCATGTTTTTTCCACAACCAGCTGGTTTATGCCAGCTCTGAGCATATCCAAGATCACCTCCCATGATCTTTTACTTTAAATGCTTCACTTTATTTTAAATTTTGCAAGATATCCATTTCTGTCATTACCAAAAGGTTTCAACTACGGGTGGCAATGGTTAGCCCAAAGTCATCTAAGTGGTATGCCGCGAATCATAAATGTTTTATCCCCACTAACTGGTTTATGCTAGCTCTGAGCACATCGAAGATCATCTTCCATGATCCTTTGCGCAATATCCTCTTCCGACTCCATTTTTGTTTGCTATGAAATGGAAATTATGTCATTTCCACATCACAATATCGTGACAAATTGATTTTACTACCGTCCAAAATTTAGTAGGTGCCACCAAAGATGTTTACACATCTTTGGTGGCATCAAAAATCAAAAATTTACAAGTTTTTATGAGTGATGTCTCTCTTACATTGATCTTTTGGTGGAGCAGAATCTTTTTGTTTGGATAAATGCAGTGATATTGCATGGTCCAAAATTGAAAGTTCAGCTGAAAAAAATCAATGACACATTCAGAAATTCTGCAAATCGATTGGATGAACTGGTTGCTAAAGTGGTAGTTGCCATGGCATTGTGGATTTCAAACTGTGATACCTGCAAAACCAAGAATATAAATTGTGAAAAAAAAAAATGGGTTCAACTCTTTAGTCATTTCAAGGACCAGAACATTTCTGTACCCAACCTCAGCTGAGAGTATACTTTGTGCCTTCCGGGCACTTCTGCTATAGTTAAAAGAGTGTTCTCAGTGATGAACAGTGTATGGTCAGAAGAAAGAGGTAGAATGGCTGAATCAACAGTGAAAATTTCTAATTTTGTGCAAACTAAACATTGAATTAGGCTGCACTGAATTTTAGAAAAAATTAAGAATAACAAACCACTTTTAAAAAAGGTTCATGCTAGTTAAGAAACAAAAGATGCTAATGTTTTTAGCAGTAAGTTTGTTACACCCACAATAAATTGTATTTTATAACTTTGTATTTATGTTCATTCTTTTCTCTGTATGAGATTCAAGTACAGTCCTTTCAGTGAGTTGACTTCAGTTTTTAGGTAAATAAATTATAAACATTGCTTTAATATTGCCATCATTTTTAAAACATTTCTACCCTAGGGCCTGTTTGTCTTAGTTTTGTTGCATGAAAATATGGGATAAAGAAATGATATAATTTAAGAGGCACCTCCGTAGCCAGGTGAGAAGGAGCAGCAGTCCGTAGCACACGCTTCTTGATTAGACTGAGGTTCGAGCCCATCACCACCAAATACAGAGGATGCGGAAAGGTCAGGGAATGACCACCGTATATCCCGGAGCAATATGGCCTTAGTTGCTAATGCTCCTAAAAACCAAATAACAAACAAATAACAAACGATAGAATTTACACTGATCCAACTATTTTATAATAGTACTGTAATAATTTGATAATATAATTTAGAAAAGCTATCCAGAATTTTGTCTCGGTTTTCATTCTTCAGAAAATGTTTTGTCCAGGTTTTCATTTTTCAGAACACATTTTGTCCCAGTTTTGAACTCGAAAAATTGGTAACCCTAGCTCAATGGTTAGATTGGTTTATGTTTGCTAAATAGAAAGAGTGGGGTGGCATTTGAGAATCACAGATGATACCCAAATCTCACAGATGGTACCCAAATTTAGTTTTATTAGCAATATATCCTACTAGTCAAAGAAGCAGTTTGTTCTGATAATAAACAGATAATCATAACAATGATCAGAAAAGTTTTAGAAAGAATTTGATATTATTATAAGACAACTTGAACAATCCAAATTTTTGAGGGTGATTACAAGGATTTTTCAGCAAACAATTTTTATGAAATTCTTTTGCTTACTTTTGAATTCTCACTTCAGATTGAATTTAAAGTGAAATGTTATACATATGCATAACTTATGTAAGAGATAAACTGTCCCAGATTTCGTATTCATCTGTTCAGCAGGTAAAGTGAATAAACAATACTCCTTGGTAATATAAATAACTTTGCTAGCAGGAATAAGGGGGTGATTGTCCCTTTGTATAAGGTAATGGCCATGCCACACCTGAAGTACTGTATACAGGTCTGGAGGCCTCATTTTAGGAAAGACGTTGAGCTGCTGGAACAAGTACAGAGAAGGCAACAAGATTGGTGAGTGGAACAAAGGGTTGGTGTTACCAAGAAAGGCTCAAGTTCTGCAAATTGCAGCTTCTGGAGACTAGGCACCTGCGAGGTGATCTAATTGAGGTGTATAAGGCCTTCAATGGATTGAGCAAGCTAAATGCTAATGGAATTCTTCTTTTTGCTCAGATTACTCACCTGAAGGAGCATAAATTCAAATTGAGGAAACACAATTGTAGAATAGATGTGTGGAAATTTGCCTTTAGCCAGCAGGTGGCTGATAGTTGGAACAAACTTCCATCTGTTGTAGTGGAGGTCAGCAACTTAAATAAGTTCAAGGCAGAACTAGACAAACATTTGGAATGAATGGATGGGTGAAATGGGGAGGGGTTTTATTTCATTTTATTTTTTTGGTTGATGCTATATAAGCTTCCTTTCTTGCATCATATGCCTCTACTAATGCTAAAGTTTTATTTTTTTATTTATTTACTCTATTTGAAGTTTACAACTTTAATCTGGCAGTATATACTAGTCGGGTAGATAAAAAGTACTAACGTGAATAATAAATACACAGCAGAGGAATATATATACAATAAATTAAGTACAGTACAATTTATATACAATAAATGTAAAAATGACTATTGCTGGTGCTGTGACACATGCATCTATCAAAAGGTTCTACATGGCAGGTGAGTTTGCTGAAAAATGGCAGTTCTGTAGGTCGTATTGGTTCCAATATCTATTCCCAGCTGGTTCACAAGATTTACTGTATTAGATGGGAATATCCATTTTAGACTTCTCAGCTGGTCATAGTTGGAGTGTAGTGACATTGCCTTGGTTCCATGTACTATCATTTGGCTACAAGGTAGAGAAATAATTTCAGAAAGGTTTGGTGTGTCTATTCTGAATGTAAGAAGTTTTGCCAGGGTGATGACGTTGGTCTTGATTATGATTAATTGCCAGGGTCCAGTTAAGGGTGGTATATAGGATGCTTCTTGAGATTGTGAAAGGTTTTCTTAGTGTCCTATTTAATCACCTTAGGATCCATTATTCTGTACTAAGGAAGATTTTGAGTCAAGTAGACAATGCAGAGGACTGAACAACAGAAGTGTAGAGGGCAACTGGAGAGGGCACTAACTTCTCAGTACATACTGTATTATGTGGAACTGGAGAGACACTTCTCAGAACATATTGCATTATGTGACGCTTAACTGAGAAACAATTAATAAAAATGAATTATTGAGGTATTCAATATTCACATTGTAGCTTGAGACATTAGTTTTCCTAAGAAAATTATTGAGAACTGTGTTGATGAAATATTATGTTTCACTGTTTGTTTCAACATATCTCATAGATGGGGTAAAATGAAACACTGTTTTTTTTTTATTTATTTATTTATTTTTTTAATTTATGTATTGAGAATTCTGAGTGAATTAATGTTAAACATAGGAGTGCCCAGGAGCTTTATCATAAATCATGTTTTACAGGAAAAATGAATCTCGACAAAAAAAATTAAACACAATAGTAGTTAAAAAAGAAAAAAAATATCTACTGTTCCAAATTTATGTCTAGACAAGTTAAGCAGTTATTAACCAGTTGTCTAGTCACTTAGACAGGTCTAAACAGTTGCTTTTAAAAACTGTACATGTCATTATATAATTTTTTAAAATTAAAAATGACCTTAAATTAGTGTTTCAAGAATCATTATTTTAAAATTTTCAACCAAAATACCTGTATGCCATCCTATGGAGGAAACCTCCATGGTAAGTCAAACAGGTATTTTATCTAGGGTCCACAGTTTTGTAACTGTGGCCCTGGAGAAAGAGTGACATATTTTTGTTTGCATCCAGATGCGTAAACATTTTGTTCTACCTGTGTGGCATATGTGTCATTCATTAATCAATAATTGTGTGGAAAACACTCAAGAAGAAAGGGACTACTCCTTTCAAGTCATGATTAATGTGCCTCATGATTTTTATATTTTGTCATCCTTGTTACGGTATGTAGCATAAGAGTATTGTTTTAATTATTTTAGGGATGTCAGAAGTGGTTTGAGAAATTGGAGTGCTTATTAACTTTTAAGCAGGATTATGTATGTGTGCTTGCTTTGTGAGAGCACTGAAGTTTATGTGAAAGTACAAGGGTGGCCTGAAAAGTAATGACTCTTATTGCATAATATTTGAAGGGATAGAGATAAAAAAAAAGAGATGTAGATAAAAAAAGGAAGAAAAGTAGTTTTCAATTTGACGTATTAGTTTCCTACATATCCTACCCAACCCAAAAACTGCTTTAACGTTTTTATTGAAGCCATATCTGTTTCCTCAGAGATATTTTTTAAACTTTGGTAACAAAAAAAGTTACTTGCCAACAAATATAGACTATAGAAGTAGTGGAACAACTTCAAATCTCAGTGGCAAAATTCCTACATGGCTGCAGTGAGGTTGCACATCATCATGCTGAATCAGCTTTACAGTAATGTGTCTTCAGTAGCATTGCTGTTTTTCCAGGCCTTATTTATTTGATTATATTTTTGACCTTGTCAGATGTCTCACTGTAGCAGGCTTAATTGATTGTGCTCTTCTTTTTTAAATGTTCTGTGTGGATAACATACATAGATGCTTGGATTTCAAATTTTTGAGACATGGAGATGTGGTAAATTCTTTGAACCTTCTCCTGTTTTCCAATACATAGGAAAATAGGAGACAGTTAAAAGAAATGATGAATCTAATCATAATAGTATCTAAAAATGCATCCTATGGTTATAACATTTTTGGCAGTCAGAAACTCAATAACTGCAATTTTTGGGACGTGAAGTTAGTTCCTTGGACTTTCTCTCTCTCATTTGTCTAAAACATAGTGGTGAATCCAATCACAGTAGTGTTTAAATATGCATCCTAGAGGAATAACATTTTTTGGCAGTCAGAAACTTAATAATTGCACATTGTGAAACAGCAGAATATCTGCCATAGATACTTCCAGTTAAAGCATTGTAAATTGTGAATAAATAACTGCACATACTAAGTAGAATTATTAGATGGAGAACTTAGTTGTATTTTGGTGTGCACCCGGTGCAGAGATTATGAACTGTGGCATTATTTTCAGTCTACCCTAGTATGTACCGTATTTCCCCATGTATAAGACGCACCTTAATTTTGGGGCACAAAATTTGAAAAAAAAAAATGTATTACATAAAGTTATTGAACTCAAGTTTTATTCATACAACTCCTCATCACTGTCAAAACTCCCATCCATTAACTTGTCCTCATCTGTGTCTGATGAAGAATCACTGTCTTCATATTGCCTCGTCCTCAGTTCTATCTATGGCATTTGAAATGCCACACTTCTTAAATGACTTGACAACGATCTCAATCTTGATATTATCCCAGGATCTTTTCACCCAGGTACAAACTTCTCCTATAGTTGGGTTCTTCGCTCTTCCTGCTGGTGTCAAATTGTCCCCAGAAGACTTCATCCATTGGTTCCATTCGTCTCTCATGGTAGCTTTGAAGGGTTTGTTAATGCTAACATCAAGTGGTTGGAGCTGGGATGTCAAGCCTCCAGGCATGACTGCAAGTTTTGTTTTTTGCTCTGCAGCAATCTTCTTTGTGTTTTTTGTTATGTGTGCCCTGAACTGATCAAGCACTAATAGGGCATGTTTGCTTAAGAGCCCACCTGGTCTTCTGCTCCAAACTTTCTCAAACCAGATCTTCATCCCATCCTGATCCATCCAACCCTTGTCATGAACGTGGACAATCACTCCTTGAGGAATGTCTTCTTTTGGCATTGTTTTGCGTTTGAAAATCAGCATAGGAGGCAGCTTGGTTCCTTCTGCACAAGCTAGAACAACTGTATAATGGCTCTTTTCATGTCCACTTGTCTTCACAGTTACAGTTTTCACCCCTTTCTTATCAACAGTTCTGTTACTTGGGACATCAAATTGAAGGGGGACTTCGTCCATATTTGCAATCTGTCCCAACTCAAACTGATGTCTTCCGACATTGAATAACAAAACGATGAAATTCAAGGACCTTCTGCTCATAGCTTTCAGGCATCTTTTGGGCAAGTCTTGTGCGTGTACGCATGCTTATTCCGTTCCATGAACCTGAAGCACCAATTGTGTCCTCGTTTGAAATCAGTAACTTCTTTTTCATCAGCAATTCTTCTTGCCTCATACTGAAACCATCTTTGTGGACACGAATTCCAATTGCCCTTTGCTCTTCAATCATATTTCAATTCCCTCTATAAATCAGGCCATTTTGCTGACTTGCCTCTCATGGCCTTCTTCTGCTGTGGCGTTTTCAGTAGGGTTTCTTCTTCCCATAGCCAGTCTCGGATTGTTTTCTCAGTTGGAGGAGGACCAAACTTATGTTCAGCAGCACGATTTCCATTCACTTTTGCAAACTGGATCACTTAACTTGAATTCAGCACTGTATGAAAATCTTTTCTGAGCCATTTCTGGGCAGAACATGGCAAAACGTTACCTAATATACCGGTAACAAGTGCGAAACAATGAGGGCAAAGACAACAAGCAAACGAAAAAGTGGGAAATGCAAGTAAAAAAATCTACAACCACTGTATAAGATGCCCCCAGTTTTTAGACCCTAAATTTTTCGAAAAAAGGTGCGTCTTATACACCGGGAAATACGGTAATTCGGTTTTGGGGGAGGTTGTTTCCTCTTCCCTAGAGCTCCACTTTCGACATTACTTTATTTATTTGTGTATAATTTTATATCTCAAATCCTTTACACAGGTAATCTGGAAGCCATATTTGAACAGTGTTGTAGTATTGGCACTGGATGGGCACGTAGTCATATCACTTGCACAGGATATCCAGTCCCAGTGCTGGGTGTCCCCAATGAGCAGCAGCTTCCTTGCCTTTCAGCTTTAGAAGTATGTTGCATCCACACTCATCGTGTTCAGAAATGTGAAGCTGGAAAAGAAACTGCTCGTCTGGGACAAGAATGCACTGTACTTCATACAGTAGCTGGAGAAGCCCACAAGGTAAAGTGTATTTCTTCAGCATTTTTAAGAGAACATAGATTTCAGGTTAAAAATTTGATGAACAATATATTAACTTATCAGGGCAGTCTCTCCATTGGGAGTCTGAGTAATAATCCTCCGGACCCATCTTTTAAGCTTGATGAAATGAGGCCAGCCATCTAATTTTTTAAAAAAAATTATTCATAATGAATATTGCAAAACTATATCCAAAAATTCTTTTCACAGTGGAAACTTCTCTAAAGCAGACACCATTGGGTCAGAAAAAAGTAACCACTATACAGAGATATCTGCCTTGCAGAGATCAGTGTAGCCAGGTTTAATAATTCAGAAGACAAAGTTCACTGTAACTGGTTGCTTATTTAGTTTTTTTGATGTGAAAGTGTTAACGATCTAACTCATTCATAACGTTGATTCGGGAGAGTAAGTAGTGGATGGTAATACTATGCAAGAATAAAAGCTTTTCTTGCTTAACCGAGCCTGACTCGAAGTCTAGATGGCCTGACATGATCTGAGCCGGAATTTGTTTTTCAAATTCATTACCTATACCCAACTCCACACGAACCGATTTTTATCCCAGCCCGATTGAATCTTTTTATATAAATAAAATTGCTAGCATTAGTTTCCGAAATTTCATAATAATAAAAAATTAAACTTCAGATTCAAAATTCAATATTTTTATAATTATCAGTATTAATTATAAACAAAGAAAATGTAATAAATTTTCAATTTAACATACTTAATATAATTCCAAAATGAAAAGCATATCCACCTCTACCACCAGCCACCTTCTCTTCACATGCTTTTTATTGCAGATTGTTGTGCAGAAATAAAATAAGGTCAACACTGTTACTACTTTTGGTGCTCTTGCACTGCTAATCCAGCTGCACTAAAATTTCTTTCGGAGCTTGCACTGCTGGCGGGTTATTTCCACAAAAGAGTACAAATTTAGGTGAAATTTGGAGTCATTGGTGAAGTGCACATTATTGGCCAATTAAAAGTGTCAATAGACAAATAATACACATTTTTTCTAAAAAACCTTTAAAAATTTAAATACATAAAAAAAAGCATTTAAAAAATGTAAAAAATAGCCCAAAATGTTTGAAATAACAATTCATTTTGATTATTTGCCTGACCCGACCTTGAACATTGTTTGTTTGTGTTACCCGAGTTCGTGCAGACCTCTAGTATATAGTACAGTAGAGTGTCGATAATCCAAACTATTTGGGACCGCGGATGTAGTTCGGACTTCCAATTTGTTCGGATTTTTGTACTTATCAAAACACTGTGCTGGAGACTAAAAAAAAGGATTAATATTTACAAGCTGGTACCCCTTCCAACTGATTGTTGTGAGAAGCAGTAATTGACATGCCTAACCCGCTATGGTTAGTCTTAGGGTGTTTATCCCCCCCACCCTTCCTGTTATTTTAAAATTGAAAAATGAGTTCCCGATTTTAAAACAGCGGCAAGGGGGAAGAGATAAACACCCTAACTAAGACTAACCATAGCTTAAAAAATAAATAAATTGATGCTGGCTCATTTGGATTATTGATATTCGGATTTTCGACGCTCTACTGCAGGGGTCAGTAACCTGTGGCTCTCTAACTTTTAGCCCACACGAAGCACAATATGAAATGCAGTTAGAGGACTTAAAAATCGCCGACCGGGCTAGCCAGGTGGGTAAAGTGCCTGCCTGGCAACCAAAAGGTTGCAGGTTTGAATCCTGCCTTGGGCTTGGATCACAGTAAAATGCAAAACCTTTGGGAGGTGAATTATGGCCACAGAAGCCAATGCGACAACAACTAACAAAAAAAAAAAAAAAAAAAAAAAAAAAGATTTAAAAATCAAGGATGTGGAGTGCAAAACTAAAATGCCTCAAAACTGAAATTGAGGATTTGGAGAGGCAAAAGGCTGCCCTTGCATTTCTACACAAATGGGCGGCGATAAATGATTTGAAAAAGCAAGACCAAATTGTGTTCGATATGTGGAGTAGCTTACCGGACACATATATAAATTTGAAAATATTTGCATTTGGACTCGAAGAAAAAATGAGTTTGGACTCAAACTCATTTTCTCTCAGTGTTTGGCTTGACGTATTTCTGCTGCAAATATTTTTGAACATGAACTTGCAAGTCTCTCAGCGTGTTTAAAGATGAAAATTACAGCAAACTCGCCTGATGTTGAGAGACTCGCTCAAGAAGTTCAGCAACAAAAGTCACATTAATTCTTAGCTAATTGGATGTTTGTTACGGTTTTTCAGTATTAATGAATAATATTTCAAAAAATATTATAAAAAACCTTCCCACTCTATTCCATTTCTTAAAAAACTCCCCCCCCCTTCCTCCTCCAGCTTGAGCTGATGTGTGGCTCTTCGGATTCTGTTTTTTTTTTTTTTTAATTAAAACAAAAATGCCTCTTCACTCAAAAAAGGTTGCTGACTCGTGCTCTACTGTATATGGTTAGTAGTTATACTGTATAGTGTAGCTACTAATATACTATATAGTATATGGTTAGTATAACTAATAACCATATACTATATAGTAGTATATGATTAGTAGTTATAGTATTTAGTTAACTATGAATAGGAGTATATAGTAGTATATGGTTGGTAGTTATACTCCTAAAACTAGTAATGCATAGTATATAGTTAACTAATAACATTAAATTTATAGTTAACTGTGAGTATAACGTTAGTAGTAATAACTACTAACATTAACTGGTTAATAGTTAACCACTTACTATTACTGGTTAATTTTAGTAGTAACACCTACTAACATTAATTAACAGTGAATAGTCGCTGGATCATTAACAGTAGTTAGTAGTAATAATAGTTAACATTTTAACTGTTGTAGCTAGAAGAGTTAGTAGTAATAATAGTTAACATTTTAACTGTTGTAGCTGGAAGAGTTGGTAGTAAAAGTAGTCATCAACTGTTATTACTACTAACTCTTCCAGCATTGGAGTAAGATGGCGAAGAACTTCATTGCCGCTGTGGCATTGTCATCCATAAATTGGTCATCACCTTCAGGATAAAGAGTAGGTTTATTGACATTCGACCCTCCACCGATACTATTCACCAGTAAGTAGCTAGCGGGCTCGTGCCTGCTCCTTACTCTACCGAATCAACGTTAGTGATTGCATTATTGTCATTTATGAAGGGACGTAATTTGCATCAATTCCGTTTCACATTTTCATCAAAGATGTTTCACATAAAACATCTTTTGTGCGTACAGGGTACACATGCACTTTATTTATTTTTTTATTGAATATCATTGTACATAATTGTGTTTCATTTAACTAACTTTTAGTATATACAGCTTTTTATTGTACACAACTTTTAGTAAAAGTCATAATTCATTTTGGCTATGGTAAAGAAAGCCTGCACGAGAAGCATGCAAAAGTTTGATGAAATTTACCGGTAAAAGTACTTTGCCGTAATGGCATTTGTATTGTTGCTCGCTTGGTAAACAGATGGTGGGTGTTATCTGTCTGGAGTAGAAGTTGAATCCCACAGGAGCTTGAAACTTTCCCGAAGTGGAGGGAGAGTAACCTGACCTTTTTTTTTTTCTTTAGAATCACTAATTGAATCACGAACAGAGCCATATTGGAAGTTCTGGTGTTGTAAAAAATTTTTGTAACGTAGTTTCACCAGTAAACCTTTTCGAAGTTTGCCATGCTTCTCGCGTGGGCTTCCTTTGCCTTATTTTTTTTTTTTTTCTTAATAAACAATTTATCCACCAGTGATTCTAAAGAAAAAAGGTCAGGTTATCCTCCACTTTGGAACCCTCCACTTTGGGAGGGTGTCAACCTCCCATGGGATTAAATTTCTACTCCTGACCAATAACACCCACAGTCTGTTTATCGAGTGAGCAACAATACAAATGCTGTTACGGCAAAGTACTTTTACCAGTAAATTTCATCGAACTTTTGCATGCTACACTGATATATTATGGCCCACTCCTTTCTTTAATGACTCCTACAAATCATTGTGGCATTGACTGGATAAGGTTCTGATTGTATTCCTCGGAAAGCTCATGCTAACAAATATGGATTAATGTCTCTTGCAGCTCCCTAAGTGATTTTAGTTTCTTTTGCATTACCGAAACAGCTGTTTTATTCCAACAGTTTTCAATTGTTGGAACAAAATGGTTAAAAAATTTGCACAATAACATGGCCTGTTCTCAGGCCATGTTATTGTGTGAATTGATTTATCTTTCAACCAATTTTGCACCTGTGGAAAAAAAGACAGTGAAATAAATTCCATTTATTTAAGCAAGAGTGTGACTTTTCATAAATTTAAAATGTGATTTTTTTTTTGGTTTTGGCTGTATGACATGGAGCAGAATCATCCTGAAAAATGCAATTTCCAGTATCCCCATAGTGATCTCTAATTGTGGAAAGTAATTTTGTCTCAAGAATGTCCTTATACACCTCAGCATTCACTGTACCCTTCACAAATTCAAGATGACCTTCTCTATATGAAGTACAGCTCCATTTAATTTGAGATGCTGGATTTTCTGTTTATTGTGGAGAGAATACAATCAGGCAGAAATTCTTCTCATCTTCTTTGTCTAACAGTTTGTTGGCCATCTGAACCAATCAAGGTTCAGATTGATAATTTTGATTCATCAGAGAGAATAACACGTTTCCACTGATCCTCAGACCAACTAGCATGCTCTTTTCCCCACTTTAGACAACAGTGAACTTTCATTTTTTGCATTAAAAGTGGCTTTTTTCTTGTGCGATGTGCTACTAATCCTGATGAGAAAAGGTGTCTTGTGTAATGTAGTAGTACTTGTCTTTATCCCTGTATCCTCCTCCTATTCTATTTTGAGATCTGTTGATGAGGATCTTCTGTTTCGGAAACACAGATGGACAGGAAATCTGTCCTGCACCGCAGAAGATATTTATGGACATCCACTTTCATTCTTTCTGTTTAGATTGCCAGTTACTGATAATTTTAATATCAATATGCCACTGTTGATGGTTAAACCAACGCACCCTGTCATTGTTTTATAAAACAACCTTTCTACCGATCATCACTTACGCCTCAGTGATATGGTTTCCTGAAACAGCAACTGTAGTAAACTGACGCATCCTTGATACAACACAAAGAACCATCCTGACAGTTACACATGTACCCATGCACTGTAGGTTTTGGCTGGAGCTCTTCCCCTTGACTTAGAGATCACGCGCAGCGGAATAAACTACCACATAAAGAAAGGAATACCCTGTACATTAGCATTAGCATTAACATTACTAGAGGCATTTGATGCAAGAAAGCAAGCTTATGCAGCATCAGCCAAAAAAAAAAAAAAATAAAAATAAATAAATAAAAAATAACCACTTCCACTTCACCCCTCTGTTCGTTCGAAATACCTGTCCAGCTGAGCCTTAAACTTATTTAGGCTATCAACTTCCATGGCAAGGGATGGAAGTCTGTTCCACCAACCAACCACCCGCTGGCTAAAGGCAAATTTCCTCACGTCTATCCTACATCTGTCTTTCCTCAATTTGAATTTATGCCCTCTCAGGTGATTATTCTGATGATTCTGATCTGATTATTGTGATGATTCTTCCTCTTGCTCAGATTATTCTGAGCAAGAAGAAGAATCCCATCAGCATTGAGCATGCTTTATACACCTCTATCCGATCACCTCGCTGGTGCCTAGTCTCCAGACACTGTAATTTGCAAAACTTAAGCCTTTCTTCGTAAGAGCACCCCTTTGTTCCATTCACCAATCTTGTTGCCCTTCTCTGTACTCATTCCAGCATCTCTACATCCTTCTTGAAATGAGGCCTCCAGACCTGTATACAGTACTCTAGGTGTGGCCTGACCATTGCCTTATACAAGGGAATAATCACCTCCTTATCTCTGCTAGAAAAATTCCTATATATCATCGACAATACACCATGAGCTACTCTTGCACCCGTCTGTACTGCTCAGAAAACTTCATATCTGCCTGCACAACCGCCCCCAGGTCAATTTCATTCTCTACCACTGTCAGTGTAGTACCACAGAGTTGATACATTGTTCTGGAGTTCTGTTTCCCATATGTAGTACTTTACATTTGTCAATGTTAAACTTCATTTGCCACCTCTCAGCCCATCTGCTCAACCTTTCCAGATCCTGTTGCAGTAGCATAGTGTCAGTAGTGTCCTTGACAACCCTGCCAACCTTCGTATTGTCTTCAAACTTGGACATTAAGCTTGATATACCATCATCAATATCATTTATAAATACAGAAAACAATAATGGACCCAATACTGAACCTCGAGGGACTCCACTAATAACATTAGTCCACGATGAGCAGTGTCCATTGATTACCACTTTCTGTCTTCTCCCACTCAACCACCCCTTTATCCATAGCAGCAATTTGCCTCCAATGCCACACTGCTCCAATTTGTGCAGCAGTCTTCCATGTGCAACAGTATCAAAAGCCTTTCAAAGATCCAAGTATATAATATCAAGGTTATTCCCTGCATCCAGTTCTTTTGTGACTGCATCATAGTATCCAATCAAATTGGTCAGGCAAGACTTCCCCTTAACAAAACCATGCTGTGTCTGAGCTATAACTGAAGTCTTGTCTAGATGATCCTGCAGTGCTTCTTTAACCAGTGCCTCCATTAATTTTCCGGGAACAGAAGTTAAACTAACAGGTCTATAATTACTTGTGTCGCCCTTTGATCCTCCTTTGTGAGTTGGGGTCACATTTGCACATCTCCAGTCCATGGGTACTTCCCCTGAGTCCAAGGAAGCTCTCATAATTATGGCTAAGGGTTTGCTTACTTCCTTTGCTGCCTCCTTTAATATAACTGGATAGATCCCATCCACCCCAGGTGCTTTTCTTGTATTTATCTTCAACAATTTCTCCTCCACTTTACTCTCAGTTATTACAAGATTCTCTAGCTTACTGCCAGAGTTGAATACACCTCTGGCATTCCCCTCGCTGAATAACTCCTCATGTGTGAATGTCATTGCAAAATATTCATTTAGTTTGTTAGCTACCTGAGCAGGATCATCAACAGTTGACCCATCGATATCAAGTGGACCAATCTGATTCATCCCCTTCCTTCTAGAGTTTACATAAGTAAAGAACTCGTTGCTGTTTTTCTTTGCATCCCTTGCCAAAGATTTCTCGTAATCTGCCTTTGCCTGCCTAACCTCCTTTGTAACTTGGTTACAGATCAACTAATATCTATCATAGGCTTCTGTGTCACGTGTTAATTTATATGTATCCCAAGCATTTTTCTTCTCTGCCATATATCTCATTAGTTCATCTGACATCCATTTAGGCCTAAACCTTGAACAATATTTCTTAGTTGGTATGTAAAGCCTAGTAGCTTCCAAGATAAGTTCTTTGAATACTTCCCATTTTGAATTTGCTGTTGGTAACATCATCAGTTGGTCCCACTGTATAGAATTTAAATACTGTCTCAGTCCATCGTAGTCGCCTTTATGAAAGCAATAACCCTTCCCTTTACCCCTAATGGTAGTTACCTCTTTGAGTAAATCCCACTTCAGCACACTGTGATCACTGCCACCTAGTGGTTCATTTACCTGCAGATTCTTAATGCATGAAGAATCACTACTGATAATCAAATCAAGAGTATTACTCCCTCTAGTTGCCTCCCGAACATGCTGATGTAGAAAACAATCATCCAATTAATCCACAAAAGCCTTGCTAGTGTGTGAGTGACCAGGCCCCAAATTCCAGTCAATATCTGGGAAATTAAAATCCCCCATTATAAAACTCTCTGATTTACTGGCCCACTTTATTTCCCTGTAGTAGTAGTAGTAGTAGCAGCAGTGGGATTTGATGCAAGAAAGCAAGTGTATGAGCTTATGCAGCATCAGCCAAAAAAAAAAAAAAAAAAATCACACCATTTCCTCCAAATGCCTGTCGAGTTCCTCCTTAAATTTATTCAACCTATCAACTTCCACAACGACAGATGGAAGTTTGTTCCAGCAATTAACCACCCGCTGGCTAAAGGCAAATTTCCGCACATCTAATCTACATCTGTCTTTTCTTAATTTGAATTTATGCCCCCTTAGGTTCGTAATCTGAACAAGTGGAAGGATCCCATCAGAATTCAGCATGCTCAACCCATTTAAGGCCTTATACACCTCAATCAGATCACCGCGTAGGTGCCTAGTCTCCAGCCACTGCAATTTACAGAAATTAAGCCTCACTTGGTAAAAGTATCCCTTCATTCCCCTCACCAATATCGTTGCCCTTCTCTGTACACGCTCAAGTAAATCTACATCCTTCCTAAAATGAGGCCTCCAGACCTGTACGCAGTACTCAAGGCGTGGTTTGACCATTGCCTAATACAGAGGGATAATCACCTCCTTTTCCCTGCTAGCAAAATTCCTATATATCATTGACAAAACCCCCATGACCTGCCCTGGCAGCCTGTCTGCGTTTCTCAGAAAACTTCATATCTGACTGCACAATTACTCCCAGGTCTTTTTCATTTTCTACCTCCTTAAGTGTAGTACCACCCAGTTGGTACGTTTCTCTGGGGTTACTTCTACCCATATGCAGTACTTTGCATTTGTCAAGGTTAAACTTCAGTTGCCACTTCTTAGCCCATCTGTCCAAATTATCTAGATCCTGTTGCAGTAGCACACTGCCATTACTGTCATTAACAACCCTGCCAACCTTTGTATCATCTGCAAACTTCGACATTAAGCCTGATATACCTTCATCAATATCATTGATAAATATACAAAACAAAAGTAGACCCAACACTGAACCCTGTGGTACTCCACTAATAACATTAGTCCACAAATAGCAGCACCCATTGATTACCACCCTCTGTCTTCTCCCACTTAACCGTCCTTTTATCCATTGTAGCAACTTACCCTTAATACCATTCTGCTCCAATTTGTACAATAGTCTTCCATGCACAACAGTGTTAAAAGCTTTCCTGAAATCCAGATATATGATATCAAAATTATTTTTTGCATCCAGTTCCTTTGTAACCACATCATAACATCCTATCAAATTTGTCAGACAAGACAAATATCTTACAATTTCTTACAATCTGTACAATTTCTTATTATACTCATCAGAGTCATTAGGCCTATAGCATACTCCTACTCTCAATTTTCATCTCCCAATGCTTATGTCACACCAAACTGACTCGACACTGCACTGTCCAGCAATGTCGACTGGCTTCACTTCCTTGGATTTTATGTATTTCTTAACTAATAGCATAACCCCTCCTCCCTTCCTATCCTGTCTATCCGTTCTGTAGACATTGTACTCCCCAAATTCCAGTTCTGCATTCCTTATATCTGTGTGACACCACGTCTCTGAATTCCCCACAATATCTGCCTTTGTTGTTTTGAGCAATACCTCAAATTCATCAAATTTATTTACTAAACTCCTAGCATTAGTGTACACACAAGTATACATGCACCTGTTCTTTTTCTTAGCTACCCTAACACAACCCATGTGTTTACTTGTACCCCAATGATTCCCAGCAGTCTCTGAAATATCCTGCATCTTATTTTCCAGGCTGCGGCTCATTCCAATAGAAGCAGTGCAAGAATCACTTTCACCTCTGCCAGTGGCTACTGTTAATTAGTCCTTGTATCCTCCCAATCTAGCAGTTTTCCGACCCACCTAACCACTGCCTCGATAGCATCAGCAAACATTCTTGCACCCTTTGTATTTAAGTGTATCCCATCCCTGTAGAAGCAGTCTCTCCTGTTAACAAGTACAGACCAGGCTGAAAAAATTCTACCCCTTGAGCCTTGCACAATCCTTCCAGGGCCTAATTGATCGACAGGGCTCTCATCATATACTCCCTCCTATCGTGTCTGGGCAGAATTGCAGACACTTTCAAATTCAACCCTAATTCACGGCTTTTTTTCAACAGTGACCTGTACTTGTTAAGTAATTCCGCAGGTCTCCTACTCTTAATATCATTAGTGCCAACGTGTACAACTATATCACCTTTTGTGCCCTTAAAAGATGGTATCCGCTCTAAAACGTCATCAACCTTTGCCCCTGGCAGACATACCCTGGTCCTGTTCCACCTATCCTTTTTACAAACCATGTTTCCCGTTTCCCTGACAGTAGAGTCACCAACAACTACTAGTTCCTTTGGGACTAGCGCATTCTGCCTTGGGGGCTGCTGCTGTGTTGCGTGATGACCAAGTGGAAGCTGTACTTTGTCATCACGGGTACATACCATGGCTATACTGTGGACGTTAATGCACTACAAAAAAATGAAAAGTAAGACTGCAAAAACACCTGATGCAAGTTTGGCAGGAGCACTGGGCCAATTGAAACAAGGGAAATATCACCAGAAAATTCCTTCCGAACATCGACAGGATGTACACCAGTCCCCCAACTTGGTTTCAACCCAGATTATACACCACCTATTTACTGACTGGACATGGGGCCTTTAAAGCCAAGCTGATAGCACTGGGAATTGAGGAGGATCTGAGCTGCTCCTGTGGGGAACTTGAGTGCTAGGAGCACATTATGTATTATTGCACACATTATGTGGACCTCAGGTGCAGACTGATCACCGTGATACACTACCTCCCCAAGAACCTGGAAACACAGATGGACAGGAAATCTGTCCTGCACCGCAGAAGATATTTATGGACATCCACTTTCATTTTTTCTGTTTAGATTGCCAGTTACTGATAATTTTAATATAAATATGCCACTGTTGACGGTGAAACCAATGCATCCTGTTATCTACTGGACTCACTAGAGGAATATAGTGTGCTAAAGGAATATGCCCAAAAACTATTTGCTAGGTGTAAAACACTGATAGCCATCAACAGAAGAAACAGATAAAAAAAAAAAAAAAAAAAAGAGAGTGATAGAACATGCATGGAGAGGACTCAAGGAGAACATCCCTCGGGAATCTGCTCGCTACTAATAATCTCTAATACCTAGCGAACGCAAGAATAACCCAATGGAGACATATGCGGATCTTCCCATGATGAAGAGAACCACAGTCATTGATAATAGACTGACAATGGACCTGACCAGTGTTCATAGCTGAGGAGGACAAAACTGGATGCTAAAGACTACTGATGACAGAGTAAGACCAACGAAGATCTCATACTGCATAGAAACTCCAAGTTGCCACCTTGACAGAGCCATATTGACTCAAGGCTCTGCACTCTCTTGTGTGGTGCAACCCTTTTTCTCCCACACCCGGCAGGTGGGGAGGTGATGGTTCGCTTTCTCCTCTCTCCCCTGCCACACCATTCCTTCCCTCTTGTGGGGCATAGGCATGCCTCACTGAATAATAGGGGATCACCTACCCTATCGACTCTCTTCTTCCTATTTCACCCCCAGCCTTCACTCTCCCCTCCCAGAACTTTCTCTTGCACAGGCATAGCCCTACACTTACAAATTGAAAATACACCAAAAAAAAAAAAATTTCGCCTGACCTTTTAGGCACTTCAGAAACAGGCCTTCAGTGTCAAACCCCATATTAGTGCTTTAATATAACTGAATTAAAATTAATCGTCCTCGTTCCAATTTTATTTTAGGTCCTAGCCACTAAAATCCCAGGAAAGCAAGTTGCAGGACCTGCCAGAATACAATTGACTCACTGGTAACATCCGGCTAGCCTCCATGTGGCAAGGTGTGGGAAACGTCGGGTCCCATTAGGGGCCTGGTGGTCAATGAGCTGGATAAACAATGAGCACAGCATATAACACTACATATGACCCACAATTCTAAATCTCTGGCTTTGACAGGGTACTGTTACCGATACATAGAACATTCGCGGAGATGGGAGAAATCCGAGGAGCCGTTAGACCCCAAAATACCTCATACCTCAAAGCTTGTTGACAGTGAATCCTTTTTAGTTGTTTCATGTGTAGATTATCCCTTTTCATTCAGCACAGCAGCAACACTTTTCCTATGTGGTGTCAGTTGTGAAAATAGCCATTGCAATAGCACAGAATACTGGGCTCTGTATTTATACTGCCGCTAGGGTGGTTCAATCGTGTATGGCATATGACATCTCCTAAGAGAGCAGAAAGCTTGTTAGAGATGGATGAAGCAACAAGATAATGCCATTACAAAACATATATGATATATTGCCATATTTCAGAAAAATTCGGTGAATTTTACAAGTCATGCAGTTTTATTTGAGCACCACAGTATAGTCTTTGTGTGTGTGAGATGTGAAGAGTGTAAGGAAATCAGGCGACAACTCGCGTTGTTATGGGCCTATATCAGAGCTTGAAGGACAGGGTGGATGCCCTCGAAGGATCTAAATTGAGGGGCTCATCAAGCTCTCAGCTGCCCACATCAACACCAGAGCTTGCACTTGGTCATCGCGCGACACAACGGCAAACCCCAAGGCAAAATGCGCTGCTCCCACAGGAACTAGTAGTTGTTGGTGACTCTATTGTCAGGGAAATGGGGAACATGCTTTGTAAAAAGGATAGGTGGAACAGGACCAGGGGCAAAGGTTGATGACGTTGTAGAGCGGATATCATCTTTTAAGAGCACAAAAGGTGATATAGTTGTACACGTTGGCACTAATGATATTAAGAGTAGGAGACCGGCGGAATTACTTAACAAGTACAGGTCACTGCTGAAAAAAAGACATTAATTAGGGTTGAATTTGAAAGTGTCTGCAATTCTGCCCAGACACGATAGGAGGGAGTATATGATGAGAGCCTTGTCGATCAATTCGGCCCTGGAAAGATTGTGCAAGGCTCAAGGGGTAGAATTTTTTTCAGCCTGGTTATTTGCTGATGCTATCGAGGCAGTGTTAGGTGGGTCGGAAAACTGCTAGCTTGGGGGGGGATACAAGGACTAATAGTTAAACAGTAGCCGCAGAGGTGAAGGTGATTCTTGCACAACTTCTATTAGAATAAGTAGTGACTGGAGCGAGGGGTGTTGGGGATTTAAGGGACGGATGGCAGTCATCGTGAAATAGGTGGGTGTATGGGATGTGTTAGGGTAACTAGGAATAGATGCATGTATGCTTGCATGTATACCAATGCTAGAAGGAAAAGTAAATAAATTTGATGAATTTGAAGTGTTGGTCAAGACATCAAAGGCAGATATTGTTGGGATAGCAGAGACGTGATGTCACCCAGATATAAGGAATGCAGAACTGGAATTTGGGGAGTACAATGTGTACAGACAGGATAGGAAGGGAGGAGGTGTTATGCTGTTAATTAAGAAAAACATGAAATCAAAAGAAGTGCACCCAGTTGATATAGATGAACAGTGCACTGTTGAGTCAGTTTGGTGTGACATAAGCACTGCGAAAGCAAAAATAAGAGTAGGAGTGTGTTATAGGCCTAATGACTCGAATGAGTACAATGAACAATTGTACAGAGAAATAGAGTGGGCTAGTAAATCAAAATGTCCAATAATGGGGGATTTTAACTTCCCAGATTTTGACTGGAACTTGAGTATTTACCTCTGATGGTAATTAAATCTTAAAGTAAATCCCACATCAGTACACTATGATCACTGCCACTAGGTGGCAGTGATCACAGTGTACTGATGTGGGATTTACTTAAAGATTTAATTACCATCAGGGGTAAAGGAAAGGGTTTTTGCTTCCGTAAAGGTGAGTACAGTGGTCTCAGACAGTTTTTAAATTCTGTACAGTGGGATCAACTGACGATGTTACCAACAGTAAATTCTAAGTGGGAAGCATTCAAGGAATTAATCGTGGATGCTACTAAAAGTTTCATACCTATTAAGAAATATTGTTCAAGGTTTAGGCCTAAATGGTTATCAAATGAACTAATGAGACTCGTAACAGAGAAGAAAAATGCATGGGATGCATATAAATTATCAAGCGACTCAGAAGCCTATGGCAGATATAAGATAGTCTGTAATCAGGTCACAAAGGAGGTTAGACAGGCGAAGGCAGATTATGAAAAATCCTTGGCAAAAGATGCTAAGAAAAACAGCAAGGATTTCTTTACTTATATAAACTCTAAAAGGAAGGGGATGAATCTGATTGGTCCACTTGACATCGATGGTTCGACTGTTGATGATCCTGATCAGATAGCAAACAAACTGTTTGAGTATTTTGCATATACATTCACACATGAGGAATTATTAAGGTTTGAAAATGGCAGAAGATTATCAAATTGTAGCAGGGTACTTAATGATTTTGTAATAACTGAGAGCAAAGTGGAGAAGAAATTGTTGATGTTAAACATAAGAAAAGCACCTGGGGTGGATGGGTTCTATCCAGTTATATTAAAGGAAGCGGCAAAGCAACTAAGCAAACCCTTTGCCATAATTATGAGAGCATCCTTGGACTCAGGGGAGGTTCCCACCGACTGGAGATGTGCAAATGTATCCCCAATTCACAAAGGGGGATTGAAGGGTGACACAAGTAATCACAGACCAGTTAGCATTAGCATTAGTTGAGGCATTTGATGCAAGAAAGCAAGCTTATGCAGCATCAGCCAAAAAAAAAAAAAAAAAAAAAAAAACCACTTCCACTTCACCCCTCTGTTTGTTCAAAATACCTGTCCAGCTGAGCCTTAAACCTATTTAGGCTATCAACTTCCACGACAAGGGATGGAAGTCTGTTCCACCAACCAACCACTCGCTGGCTAAAGGCAAATTTCAGCACGTCTATCGTACATCTGTCTTTCCTCAATTTGAATTTATGCCCTCTCAGGTGATTATTCTGAGCGAGAGGAAGAATCCCATCAGCATTGAGCATGCTCAAACCATTCAATGCTTTATACACCTCTATCAGATCACCTCGCTGGTGCCTAGTCTCCAGACACTGTAATTTGCAAAATTTAAGCCTTTCTTCGTAAGAGCACCCCTTTGTTCCATTCACTAATCTTGTTGCCCTTCTCCGTACTCGTTCCAGCAGCTCTACATCCTTCTTGAAATGAGGCCTCCAGACCTGTATACAGTACTCTAGGTGTGGCCTGACCATTGCCTTATACAAGGGAATAATCACCTCCTTATCCCTGCTAGAAAAATTCCTATATATCATTGACAATACACCATGAGCTACTCTTGCAGCCTCTCTGCACTGCTCAGAGAACTTCATATCTGTCTGCACAACCACCGCCAGGCCCCTTTCATTCTCTACCACTGTCAGTGTAGTACCACAGAGTTGATACGTTGCTCTGGGGTTGCTGTTTCCCATGTGTAGTACTTTACATTTGTCAATGTTAAACTTCATTTGCCACCTCTCAGCCCATCTGCTCAACCTTTCCAGATCCTGTTGCAGCAGCATAGTGTCAGTAGTGTCCTTGACAACCCTGCCTACCTTTGTATCGTCTGCAAACTTCGACATTAAACTTGATATACCATCATCAATATCATTTATGAATACAGAAAACAATAATGGACCCAACACTGAGCCCTGAGGGACTCCACTAATAACATTAGTCCACGATGAGCAGTGTCCATTGATTACCACTCTCTGTCTTCTCCCCCTCAGCCATTCCTTTATCCACAGCAGCAATTTGCCTCCAATGCCACACTGCTCCAATTTGTGCAGCAGTCTTCCATGTGCAACAGTATCAAAAGCCTTTCTAAGATCCAAGTATATAATATCAAAGTTATTCCCTGCATCCAGTTCCTTTGTGACTGCATCATAGTATCCAATCAAATTGGTCAGGCAAGACTTCCCCTTAACAAAACCATGCTGTGTCCGAACTATAACTGAAGTCTTGTCTAAATGATCCTGCAGTGCTTCTTTAACTAGTGCCTCCATTAATTTTCCTGGAACAGAAGTTAAACTCACAGGTCTATAATTGCTTGTGTCAGCCTTTGATCCTCCTTTGTGAATTGGGGTGACATTTGCACATCTCCAGTCTGTGGGTACCTCCCCTGAGTCCAAGGAAGCTCTCATAATTATGGCTAAGGGTTTGCTTACTTCCTCTGCTGCCTCCTTTAATATAACTGGATAGATCCCATCCACCCCAGGTGCCTTTCTTGTGTTTATCTTCAACAGTTTCTCCTCCACTTTACTCTCAGTTATTACAAGATTCTCTCGCTTACTGCTAGAGTTGAATACACCCCTGGCTTCCCCTCGCCAAATAACTCCTCATGTGTGAATGTCGATGCAAAATATTCATTTAGTTTGTTAGCTACCTGAGCAGGATCATCAACAGTTGACCCATCGATATCAAGTGGACCAATCTGATTCATCCCCTTCCTTCTAGAGTTTACATAAGTAAAGAACTCTTTGCTGTTTTTCTTTGCATCCCTTGCCAAAGATTTCTCGTACTCTGCCTTCGCCTGCCTAACCTCCTTTGTAACTTGGTTACAGATCAACTTGTATCTATCATAGGCTTCTGTGTCATGTGTTAATTTGTATGTATCCCATGCATGTTTCTTCTGTGCCATATGCCTCATCAGTTCATCTGACATCCATTTAGGCCTAAACCTTGAACAATATTTCTTAGTTGGTATGTAAAGCCTAGTAGCTTCCAAGATAAGTTCTTTGAATACTTCCCATTTTGCATTTGCTGTTGGTAACGTCATCAGTTGGTCCCACTGTATAGAATTTAAATACTGTCTCAGTCCATCATAGTCGCCTTTACGAAAGCAATAACCGTTCCCTTTACCCCTAATGGTAGTTACCGCTTTGAGTAAATCCCACTTCAGCACACTGTGATCACTGCCACCTAGTGGTTCATTTATCTGCATATTCTTAATGCATGAAGAATCACTGCTGATAATCAAATCAAGAGTATTACTCCCTCTAGTTGCCTCCCGAACATGCTGATGTAGAAAACAATCATCCAATAAATCCCAAAAGCCTTGCTAGTGTGTGAGTGACCAGCCCCCAAACTCCAGTCAATATCTGGGAAATTAAAATGTCCCATTATAAGACTCTGATTTACTGGCCCACTCTATTTCCCTGTACAGTTACCTATTATACTCATCAGAGTCATTAGGCCTATAGCACACTCCTACTCTCAATTTTGATCTCCCAATGCTTATGTCACACCAAACTGACTTGACACTGCACTGTCCCGCGATGTCCACTGGCTTCACTTCCTTGGATTTTATGTATTTCTTAACTAATAGCATAACCCCTCCTCCCTTCCTATCCAATCTATCCTTTCTATAGACGTTGTACTCCCCAAATTCCAGTTCCAGAAGTTAGTTAAATTCCAGAAGTTAGTTTAACTTCTGTTCCGGGTAAAATAATGGAGTCACTGGTTAAAGATGCATTGCAGGATCATCTAGACAAGACTGCAGAAATAATTCAGACACAGCATGGGTTTGTTAAGGGAAAGTCTTGTCTGACAAATTTGATAGGATATTATGATGTGGTTATAAAGGAACTGGATGCAAAAAATAATTTTGATATCATACGTTTGAATTTCAGGAAAGCTTTTGACACTGTTGTGCATGGAAGACCATTGTACAAATTGGAGCAGAATGGTATTAAGGGTAAGTTGCTACAATGGATAAAAGGATGGTTAAGTGGGAGAAGACAGAGGGTGGTAATCAATGGGTGCTGCTATTTGTGGATTAATGTTATTAGTGGAGTACCACAGGGTTCAGTGTTGGGTCCACTTTTGTTTTGTATATTTATCAATGATATTGATGAAGGTATATCAGGCTTACTGTCGAAGTTTGCAGATGATACAAAGGTTGGCAGGGTTGTTAATGACAGTAATGGCAGTGTGCTACTGCAACAGGATCTAGATAATTTGTGTAGATGAGGAAGTGGCAACTGAAGTTTAACCTTGACAAATGCAAAGTACTGCATATGGGTAGAAGTAACCCCAGAGAAATGTACCAACTGTGTGGTACTACACTTAAGGTGGTAGAAAATGAAAAAGACCTGGGAGTAATTGTGCAGTCAGATATGAAGTTTTCTGAGTAATGCAGACAGGCTGCCAGGGCAGGTTATGGGGTTTTGTCAATGATATATAGGAATTTTGCTAGCAGGGAAAAGGAGGTGATTGTCCCTCTGTATAAGGCAATGGTCAGGCCACGCCTTGAGTACTGTGTACAGGTCTGGAGGCCTCATTTTAGAAGGATGTCGATTTGCTCGAGCGTATACAGAGAAGGGCAACAAGATTGGTGAGGGGAATGATGGGATCCTCTTACCAAGAGAGGCTTAATTTCTGCACATTGCAGTGGCTGGAGACTAGGCAACTGCTCGTTGATCTGATTGAGGTGTATAAGGCCTTGAATGGGTTGAGCATGCTGAATTCTGATGGGAACCTTCCACTTGTTCAGATTACAAACCTAAGGAGGCATAAATTCATATTAAGAAAAGACAGATGTAGAATAGATGTGCGGAAATTTGCCTTCAGCGGGTGGTTAATTGCTGGAAGAAACTTCCATCTGTTGTTGTGGAAGTTGATAGGTTTTATAAATTTAAAGAGGAACTGGACAAACATTTAGAGGGAATGGTTTTGTGAAATTTTTTTTTCTTTTTTTTTTTTGGCTGATGCTGCATAAGCTCATACATTTGCTTTCTTGCATCACATGCCACTACTACTACTACGTACACATATTCATAGATACATATACATATGTACTAATGTAGACAGTAATTTCTGTATACATCAGTACATATCTTACTATATGAATAGTCAATTTAAAATATGCAATCTCCATTTTCTTGTTTAATACTGTAGTACTTATTCTGAATTTGATTGTACTATATTGTATTAGCAGAATTACTAATACAGTGTAGTATATTGTACCAGAAATTCTATTAATACAATATAGAATTCAAACTTTTCTTTGTTCTTTTGCTGATTTTATTAACTATTGATATAATAGCAATGATATACAGTAATACCCCGAAGTTACGCGATAGGTGGGTCCGACGAAAATCGCGTAAGTCGAATTCGCGTAAGTCGGGGTACAACTTTGCATATAAATACATATAAATTTTGCTTAATTGGGACCAAGGACTAACAAAAACACTAGTTTAGAAGAAAAATATTAATAAAATTGCAGTTCTTTATACATATTAATACAAAATATGTATTAAAAAAACAAATGACTTACGTTAAAAAGTTATTTCGATGTCGATGGCTTCATAAAATCTAACAAATTCGTCTGACGACACAGCGCCTTCTTTTTGTCACGCAGAATTTCTTCGTAGCAAGCTAATAATTTTTTTATTCCTTGCTTTGTAGCTATAACGCGTTCTTCGTTGGAGTCTATGTTTTCTAAAATTTTTAAGCCCTTTACAATTGAGCCCTTTTCAATTTTCAACCTGTCAAGTTTGCAATTGTCATGTGCTTTTCGCCGTTGCTTCATTTAGGCCTGTAGTACGTGCAATATCACATGGTCTTTCATTTCGCTCAAAGCGTTTCACAATTTCATATTTTTTTCTCTATCGACAGAGGCGGACTGGCAATAAGCCTTACCGGGGAAACCCCGGTGGGCCAGTGTGATTTTGGCCATAAACCATAGTATGAGGCCACTATAAATTTTCCCGGGTAAGAATTTTTGACCCAGTCCGCCTCTGTTTATCGATAATTGCTTTTCTTTTTCTCTCTGAATCTGCAGTGTCTTCACCAGGACGCTTCCTTTTTATTTTTAGGGAATAAAGCACAATTACAAAACGAGGAGGCACGCTTGATACGCATAAACAAAGCTGCGCGCATGTAGCAACTGAATAAACAATACCATAAAGGCAGAGATACACTATTAACACCTCACATTTCTAGTGGTTACTACCATAAAACAATAAAAATCCAGTTGCGTTTCTGCTAGTGGAATCTGTTATAAACTGGTAGTAAACTCGATCTAATTGCATTTGCGATTATACCGATAGCTGGAATTGTGTTGGTTTTTACGTTATTATGGTGAAAGTGTGTTTCCCCTTCACTGATATAAAAAACATAAAAGCAGCAAAGTTGAATTTTGTTCATCTTTCGCTCTCATTCTCCACCGTCGCACCGTATATCGATAACATATGAAAAACGACCTTGAAGATAGTGGGCGGCAGCGTTGCCAAACGAAAAAATCAGGAACCGCGTAACTCCGAGTTCGCGTAAGTCGGGGTAGCGTAAGTCGGGGTATTACTGTATTTGGTCCTTGAGGCTGTCAGAGACATTCTCTCAGGTATGCCAAGCTGGGCTTGCTACCTGGAAGTCTAAAATGTTGTTGGAACTGATATTCAGGAGATGCTCAAGTCAAGTGGACCTAATTTTGGCAAAGTTTGGTTGGTCTTTAATATCCAGATTTTCTGCTTGCACTTTCACGATGGTGGGATGATTAGTAACCCTGGGTTAGTAACCTCCCACATGCAAATCCTGAAATATGGCACCTAGCATACTGGAGGTAACCACCCAGGTGCGAGCCAATGTAAGCAGGGGGTTGAGGTGTGGCACTCACACCACACAGAGAAATGCCACCTCTTTGTGTTATTAGGCAGTATAGGTGGTAGATGACTCTCATCAACCAGTGCAATACCACCACTTTGCTTATTGGAGGCTTGAAGTGGTGGAACCCATGTTTAGTCTCCAGAACAAAGCTTCCACAACCCCCCCCCCATTTCTCTTGTCATGCAGTATGATTAATGTGTTTTGAGATTATGATGGATATCATGGCACGATCCAAACTTCCTTACGTTTCCAGGGTATAGCTCTAAAACAGGGTTTGCCGGCCGGCTGCTAGGTAGTCCACCAGACTGAATCTGTTGGTAACTCCTTAGGAAGCTTCCAGATCAGCTGGTGTATAATCTTGCTGCCTCTACCTACCAGACAGTGACTGGAGGGGTCCAAGCATGGCCTCCTCACCTTTTCTTTCTACCGAATACATCATGAATTGCCAAACTAATAGAGCAAACTTATCTGCGAAAAGATCTAAACCTCCCAAGCACCTTCCTCTTTCATTTTGCAAATATATGTGGTCTCAGTTCCAATCTCAATGTCCATTCCACTTACAGTCTGCCAAACCCCATGTACTTTTTCTGACAGAATCCCAGTTATCAGTTGATTCAGCCACTGCTCATCTCAGTTGTCCGAATTATTTTCTGTATGATTCCTTTCACTTCAAAGGTGGAACGGAATATCACACGTCCATTGTCATATTCCCTGTCAGAGACCTAGTAATTTGGAATCTCCTCATTTCAATCTTTTCTGACTTAAAATATCTCTACCATGTTCTGTCAGATTCATCTGTTGCCTCTATCATTCTTCCAACTCCACTAATCACTTGGAACTCTTTTGATTTCCTCTCTTTGAAATGTGTATCTTTCCCTCTTGTATATTAATGACCTTTTCCATTGACTAGAAATCCTATCCATAGTTTTGCTGAAGATAGCACATTGCATTCCACCTTCCAGTTTGAGAAACCTTGCCCTGCACGAACAGCTTCAACTTCTCGAATACCCACTACCAGTTCCTTAAATGCTGATTCTCCAGTGGGGCAAAGATAATTTAGTTGATTCAGTCCTTCTAAAAATCCTTTCTTATATTTTGCAAAAAGGATTCTTTTGCTCCTATGCTTATCTTCAATGCCATTCTGATTTCTAGACAGTATCATATATCTCTATTGGGGATTACCCTGATCTCTCTTGGCTTAAGCACATTACAAATATTGCTTCCTCTGCATCTATAAACCTGGGTTTTCTATTTTGCTCTTGGCATTACTTTTCTTTCAAACAGCTGTTCACTCTGTACAAATTGCAAATCCGTCCTACCATGAAAGATCGCTCCCATATTTGGGTCGGTGCTTCCAAAACTTCTCTGAGGCTTCTAAATTCCATTCAAAGGAGGGCAGTTAGGTTAATTAATGACTCATCTCTAACAGAGTCTCTCTACTCTCTGTATCATAGATGTTTCTGCTGTATGCCTTTTCTCTAGATACTTCCATGGGCTCTGTTCTTCTCAGTTGGCTTCTGTAATTCCTGCTCTCTCTTCCAAGGCAGTCCAAACATGTATCACAACCAGTCAACATCCTTTTTCTGTCCAACTTTAAACTCACAGAGCCAACTTTTCTGCTTTCTCATTTTGTTCACATTCAAGTTTTGTTTTCTGGAACTATTACACATATTTCCCAAAAATTACAATCTACAGAAATTCAAGACTAATGTCAACAAGTATCTTCTTTCACTTTCTCAACCTTCAGCCCATGCATGGTACTAAGTACTATAGGTTCTAATACCTCTCATTTTTGGGGTTTTCAAAAAAAACCAAAAAAAAAAAAACCAACCATTTGATGCAATGACATTTTCCTTATTCCTCTAGTAGCGTACAGACTTGATTTCACAAAGTGTATATTGCATCTAACGTTTTTCACTAAAGAACATTGTTTAAATAAATTAGTTCAGTGCTAATCATTCTCCCAAATAAACACTTATTTGGCATTAAATTACTTTTCTTTCAAACAGCTGTTCACTCTGTACAACTCTGCATTTTGAAAAAATTTACGATGTTTTCTCAGAAAAGGGCATTTCTAAATAATTTTATAATGCTTATTTCAAAAATGACTTCTGTTTGTTTCCATCACATCAGGTTTCTTCAAAAATCAATAAAGAAAATTTGATGTTTCATATTTTTTTATTAATTTTGGCAGAATTTCTGTACTGAAATTATAATAAAATGTCATAAAATTATGACATTTTATTATCTTAAATATAAAAGTCTTTTATCAGACTTTTATATTTAAGTACATGTTGAAAAACACTATTATAAAGTGCAGTGTCGTAAAAAGGCCACCAAACACTCAAAAACTGATCTACAATAGGTCAAATTTTTGTTTCTTTGATTTTCTTTCTGATCTTTCAATTTTACAGTCCCTCTTCAGCATCCAGTAATAGTCGGCCATCATGTTGGCATTCCACCTCCTCTGGTGCCTCATCTATGTCTTTAATATCCTGGTGAAACCTCTTGCCCAGAATTTTGGGAAGTAGTCATGTGGGAGTGTAAAAAAATGTACCTTGTGTATGACACTTGTGTTGCAGCTCAGCTTCTTGAAGTTTGCCAACATATTTTCAACTCTATTCTTGTAGTCTGGTTCCTTGTTCCTTAAGAAGTTCTCAACAGACCTGAAGCTAATCCATGCATGTTTTTCTCTTTTTTTTTCATAGTTCGCTCCAAATCTCGGTCTCTCATTAGTTTGTGAATTTGAGGTTCAACAAAAATACCTTGTTTTGGATGATCAATGGGAATTAGTGCAATGGTAATTGCAGCAGAGACCTTCCTGAGGTAAAGCTTTCACAAACTGTTGTTTCATCAAACCCAGTTTGATATGCAAGGGTGGAAGGAGGGCAGTTTTGGGGCCTACCAGTGATTTATGAACTATGTTCTTTGGCCAGACCTTTACATCCCAGTGCATTCAAGGCATATTTGTGTAGCCAGATTGCTGTCCAAGTAACATATCAATCACTTTGTCAGCACAGCCCAACCAACCATGTTCTTCATACTTAATATTTGCCCACTTCAAATTTTCATATTTCTTTCAAATGCACAGAATGAGCTACTGGAATTGACCCATGTTTATTTCCATTGTGGAGCAACATACCTTTGAGACTCTTCTTTAATGGATTAATAAAAGGTCTCCATTATGTAGGATTGTAATAATTCCTAAATAGTTCATTAAGTCATTTATATTACTGTAAAAAAATCTGTAGAATTGTCCTCAGAAATGTAGGGAACTAGTTCTCATCCTCTGTGTCTCTACCATGAGAAAAACATCCCATGTGCTAGAAGATTTTTTGACTTAAGTTTAGAACCAAGGAGTTCCACACACTCCTTTTGGTAAATTTAAATCTCTTACCAGATCATTGAGTTCATTCAGTTTCATCTTCAGAAGCGTTCACTTTCAGTACTCTCTTCTGCTACATTCTCCAATATAAGTGGATGACATGAAATTGGCAGGTTATGTCCATGTGGGACTGGTCTAATGGCAGATGGAATATTAAGGTGCACAATACCCTTCTTACTCTTTGCACTATATCCCTCTACATTAACTAAGCAAAAGTAGCAGTCATCACAGTGGTTTGTAGGATTCTGCAAAATCATGGGAATTGCAACTGGCATAGCCCTCTTTTTACCATTTTTCCACAATCTCAATGCTTTAACACAGGTTTGGCAAACTTTATGTGGCACCCATTGTTTATCTTGTTCACAGAGTTTCACTTCAAAATAAGCATGGTACACATTTTTTACAAATTCTATAATATCTTCTCATTTCTTGAGAATTACATAACTTTCATAAATATAAAAAAATAAGTTTAGATTATTCAAACACTTGCGTGAAGATATTTTACTCATTTTTAAGCACAAGTTTCACACAATAATCTCAAAAATAAACTGAGCTCACACTGATAAACACTGCTGCATAGAATTTTCCAGGTCAAGAAACAAATAACTGAAGGCAGTTGCCAACATGTGAAGATTTAGTTTACAAAATCCCAGCATTTACTCCTAATTTAATACATTCAGTGATGCAACTCATGATATCAACTTAAGTAATTTGTGAAAAAATGGTATGTTATAGAAAAAAAGGAATAACATTTCTGAAATCAGCTTAAAAAACAGTTAAAAACAGCTATTAGTTTACAAACACCGAAAACAATGCAGAGTGGTGATTATTAATACTGAACTAACAGCCACTATAAGAATCACATTTTGAATAACTATAGCTATTGTAGGAGGATGTCATGAATGACAGTGACAGTGACAAGTTGTTGTTGTTGTTGTTATTTGGTTTTTAGGAGCATTAGCAACTAAGGCCATATTGCTCTGGGGATATGCGGTGGTCACTCCCTGACCTTTCCGCATCCTCCGTATTTGGTGGTCACGGGCTTGAACCCCGGTCTAATCAAGAAGCGTGTGCTATGCGCTGCCGCTCCTGGCTACGGAGGCACCTACAATGATAAGAGAATATTGTGTAATTTTATGCAAATATTTGAAATATGCATGCAAGCAAATAATGAGTACCTGAGATGATGCACACACATATTTTGCAATTAGTCTACAATAATATGACGGGAGGATATTGAGTAAAATGGCTTCATACAACATTGGTCCTATTTCAACTTTTGTGGAGTTATGGCAAAGAAATATGTAGCAAATCTGTGTTTTCTTGATCTTATTTTTGTACTCCTTTGATCTTGTTTTAATTGGTCCTGATCTGTGTGAAGTGCCAGCATACATGACTTTCTTTTGCTATAAGGGAAAAATCGTTTTTTTTTTTTTTTTTCATGTTTTTATTTTACAAATCCACACAACAGTTCACACTCACTGAATGTTAATATCCATTTAATTTATGGATTCTGTGATGGTAATAGTAAACCAGTAGTTGCGGAATATCGTTTGGGATTCAATGGATGTTTTCCAAACCACCAGATTCCAAATGGAGTTAGTATTTAATGACACACACACACACACACACACACACACACACACACACACACACACACACACACACACACACACACACACACACACACACACAGGAGATTAAGGGAAAACAAGGACAATTGTTCAATGTAACCATATGGGATAATGACCCATATAGAAAGCACACACTGGACCTAGTTCATTGTAGTACATTTACCTGTATTTAAAGGATTTATGATAGAAGTAATGAATTTACATAATGAGTATGGTGAATTATATATGTTGAAGATTTGCATCCTTGTCATTTGCATCACATGCATGTTCTTCAGCTAGATGATTATTATATGATATTTGTGTTAAATTTTACAACTGGATTATTTCATATCACAGGACTTTTAATTGCACACTGTTTAGTGATGAATCATAATTCCATCTTCATGGAATGAACAATAGCTGAAATTCAACCTTTGGTCTGACAATAATCCTCACAGCGCTGTAGAAAGCAACTTCCAACATTGGTGCTCAGTAAATGTTTGGTGCATTCCAATAACATTATTTGTTTTTAAACGTTTAACTGCTATATTCTTTCAATGTGATGGGAGCTCTTCCAGATTTTGGATCTTCAGGTTATGGCTTACTTAGATTAATTTTATGGGAACTATTGTTATATTGATCCAATCTGTTGGTTGCTGAGCATTAACATTAGTAGAGGCATATGATGCAAGAAAGCAAGCTTATATAGCCATCAGCCAAAAAAAAAAAAAAAAAACACCTTCCCGTTTCACCCATCCATTCACTCCAAAAGTTTGGCCTTTAATTTATTTAAGCAATCAACTTTCATAATGATAGATGGAAGTTTGTTCCAGAAATCAACCACCCACTGGTTAAAGGCAAATTTCCACACATCTATTCTACAACCGTCTTTCCCCAATTTGAATTTATGCCCCCTCAAGTGCAAAATCTGAGAAAGAGGAAGAATTCTATCAGCATTGAGCTTTCTGAAACCATTCAATGCCTTATACACCTCAATCAGATCACCTCACATGTGCCTAGTCTCCAGATTTTGCAATTTGCAGAACTGAAGCCTTTCTTGGTAACAGCAATCCATTGTTCCACTCACCAATCTCGTTTTCCTTCTTCTACTGATTCCAGCAGCTCTTTATCTTTCCTAAAATGGGCCTCCAGACCTGTATGCAGTACTCAAGGTATAGCCTGACCATTGCCTTATACAAGGGGATAATTACCTCCTTATCCCTGCTACCAAATGCTGAGAACCTGCTTTTTTTTTTTTATGTAGTCTTAAAAGGTTAAGGTACACTGGGGGGGGGACTCATACACTGGATTATTGTTGTTGTTGCTTATATACATGACCACCCCAAGGTGATTTATAGGTGTATTTCATAAAATTTAGCAGTAAACTCTTCTAATTAATAATGTTTTTATTTTTCGTTAGCATACTTGATTGACCATAGATGTTGCAAATAGAACTATTGTATTAATATTTTTTTACTTATCATTGAGCATTAATAGTGGCAAATGATGCAAGAAAGCAAACTTATACAGTATTGGCCACAAAAAAAAAAAAAAAAAAAACCACAATACCTCCCATTTCACTTATTCATTCCCTACGGTAGTTTATCTAGTTCTTCCTTGAATTTATTTAAGCTGTCAACTTCTGCAACAATAGATGGAAGTTTGTTCCTCAGTTTGAATTTGTGCCCTCTCATGTCTGTAGTCTGAGCAAGAGGAAGAATCCCATCAGCATTGAGCTTGTTCAATCCATTCAAAGCCTTAAACACTTCAATCAACCAGGTGGGAAGGAGCAGCAGTGTGCAGCACACACTTCTTCATTAGACTGGGGTTCGAGCCCGTCACCACCAAATACGGAGAATGCGGAAAGGTCAAGGAATGACCACCGCATATCCCGGAGCAATATGGCCTTAGTTGCTAATGCTCCTAAAAACCAACAAAACAAACAACAAACAACTTCAATCAAATCACCTTGGAGGTGCCCAGTCTCCAGACACTGCAGTTTGCAGAACTGAAGCCTTTCTTGGTAAGAGCACCCCTTTGTTCCTCTCCCCAATCTCTATGCCCTTCTCTGTACTCATTCCAGCAGCTCTACATCCTTCCTAAAATGAGGCTTCCAGACCTATATGCAGTACTCAAGGTGTGACCTGACCATTGCTTTACACAAAGGGATAATCACCTACTTATTCCTCCTAGCAAAATTCCTGTATATTATTGACAAGACTCCACGAGCTGCCATGGCAGCCTATCTGCATTGCTCAGAGAACTTCATATATGACTGCACAATTACTCCCCAGTCTTTTTCATTCTCCACTACCCTGAGTGTGGCACCATATAGTTGGTATGTTACTCTGGGGTTATATGCTTTGGAGTTATTCAGGAAGTGGAGTTATTCTTGCAGAATAACACCACTTCCTGAAAAAACCCAAAGTATGGCAGACCAGTTGCAAAATACTCTTTACTAATAATAATAATTTATATATATATATATATATATATATATATATATATATTAGATAGTATGAATCAGAGCTGAAATACTCAATATGTTCTACGTTGATAATAATATTAGTAAATTAATAAGAGGAGTTTACCTCAATATAGTACGTGGAACACTTCCGTATGATACCCTCCAGAAATTAAAACGGAAAAAACGAAAAAATCGACAACTTACCGGTACATTAAAGTAAAATATAAATAATTAAAGTAAAATATAAATAATTAAAGTAAAATATAAATAATTAAATAATCAATTTAACACAATTCAAAATCAATTCAAAACAATTAAAATTCAAATTAACGCAATTAAAAGAATCTAACGAAAATATTCAAAACGATTTTTCTTCCTGAAGCTGACAATGCTTTTCGACCGACTGTCATGATCACAGGAATGAAAATTCATTTTCATTCCTGTGATCATTCCTGTGAAATTCATTCCTGTGATCACGACAGTCGGTCGAAAAGCATTGTCAGCTTCAGGAAGGAAAATCGTTTTGAATATTTTCGTTAGATTCTTTTAATTGCGTTAATTTGAATTTTAATTGTTTTGAATTGATTTTGAATTGTGTTAAATTGATTATTTAATTATTTATATTTTACTTTAATTATTTATATTTTACTTTAATGTACCAGTAAGTTGTCGATTTTTTCGTTTTTTCCGTTTTAATTTCTGGAGGGTATCATACGGAAGTGTTCCACGTACTATATTGAGGTAAACTCCTCTTATTAATTTACTAATATATATATATATATATATAAGGATGAATGAAGGAGAAGGCTGGTAAGACCAAAACACGAGAGTTGGTTAAAATGATTTGAACTTTAATTTAATATGATTATTAGCAGCATAAATTATACAACTTCTTGGTAGACAGTATTTCTAGTGTAAGTTTTTCTTAATGGAAGTCTTAGTACTCTACATTGTATTACTTTCAAAATGGTATCAAAATTTTGATACCATTTAGCATTAGCATTAGTAGAGGCATATGATGCAAGAAAGCAAGCTTATTCAGCATCAGCCAAAAAAAAAAAAAAAACACACCACTCCCATTTCACCCCTCCTATTTCTTGAAGTAACTATTTCTTGTAGTTGCTTTGCAAAATGTAACATAAAACCAGAAGCAAACACTTGATTATGCAGAAATATTCCAAAATTATTAAATAACTAGGAATGACAATTTGCTAACTGTGTTTTTGTTTTATTATTATTATTATCATCAGCCATATGGTTGGAAGGAAGCCTGAGGCTTTTGCTGAATTGTCATTACAAATGAACTTGGCATCCATGCTAATAGTGTAGTGTCTAGTTTAACTGTTCTCTCACACACTGTGTGGAAATGCCTGGGTTCTGTCTGTTGCTGATGGAAAGTGACACTTCCTATTGGAGGTGGAGGACCTTTATGGGCTGTTTTCATTCAATGGCAGAGTAATCAGTTCTGCATGAAAGGAGTCAGTTTTGGGGCTGCTGTTGTTTCTGATTTTCTTAAATTTACATTAATGAAGGCATACGCGATGTTTCTTTCTTGAAAATAAATCCAGAGCTGAAGGGAGCTGTAATCCACATTTCTGGCAGATACACGTTGCTCAAATGAAGCAATGTGCATCTGCATTTTTTTTTTTTTTTTTGTTTTTTGTTTTTTGTCATTCTTCCATTCAGTGTGCTGCCACAACCAGAATTTCCACAAGCAGAATTTCTAGAATTTAAGCATTACTTGCCTACGAATAACCAGAGATGTATATGGTGTGTGTGTGTGGGGGGGGGGGGGGGAATATTGAAATTTGTTAAGTGATTAATAAATTCTTCTAAAAGAGCCAAATATAAAATTTTATGGGAATCTGTTCACTAGAAGCATGTCTGTTATATGTGGATAGATGGACATATTGATTCTTTATGCATTTGCAAATGTACTTGAAACTGTACTTTGGTATGTTTATGTGGAATGACTCCATGCTAGCATAGTTACTTATTGCTTGTCAAACATTAGTTATCCTGTTCTTCTATAATGTATTTGTGAATTTAAATGTAGAAAATAAAACTTGAGTGAATTTCTATAACATCATTTGAATTTTTTGTTTGATTGCATATATGAATTAGTCAGTTTTTGCTCCCAGAATTCTTGAATTTATAAATACTTGGCTGCTTTTAAAAATATTTATTTTACAGGATTGTTGTGAGGGATGTAAACTTGGAATAATAGGAGCTAAGCAACAGAAATCATGTACTTTTACCTCATTTTCATTTGGTCCTCCATGGGATAAGGCATTTTATGATTGTTGTATTCATAGTAAAGAAGACAAAAAAGACACAGGCAAGTATTTATTATTATTATTATTTTAATTTTGTTACTCTTCAGTTGTTGAGTAGGTTTAATTAATAATCATTTCAGTTTGGTAGCATTGTAAGTATACTTTCTGTGATTTTTGACGAAAGTGATATGGAAATGAATTAGTATTTTTCCATATATTTTATTGTTAGAAATTAGAAAGCTGTGATCAATGAGGTTGTGGTTTTATAGAGATTGCACATTGAAGAACAAAAGTAGCTCATGTAATCCACTGTTGCACAAATTTAAACTTTTCCTTTAAATAATACAGCAGTTGCTATTTTAACAGATATCCTTCAGTCGCAATGTATTTGTAAAATTTTTAAGTTAATATATGTAAAAATCCTAAATATTTCAGTAATTGTAGTATTTGCTGACAATTTTTAATATTTGAATAAGATTTATGATTTCAGCTCATGCTGATGCACATTAGCATTAGCTCAAGCATTAGTTGAGGCATATGATGGACAAAAGCAAGCTTATATAGTATCATCCAAAAACCCCTTCCCATTTTACCCATCTGGCTAATAGCTTAAATTTATTTAAGCTATTAACCAGATGGGTAAAATGGGAAGGGTTTTTTGGCTAATAGCTTAAATTTATTTAAGCTATTAACTTCCACAACAACAGATGGAAGTCTGTTCCAGCAATCAGCTACCAGCTTGCTAAAGGCAAACTTCCGCACATCTATTCTACACCTGTCTTTCCTCAGTTTGAACCTATGCCCCCTCAGCTTCTTAATCTGAGCAAGTGGAAGTATCCCATCAGCATTGAGCCTGCTCAAACCAATCAAAACCTTATACACCTCAATCAGATTACTTCGCAGGTGCGTAGTTTTCAGATGCTGCAACTTGCAGAACTTAAGTAAAAAAGGCCTACGTGCTCTGGATTCATTACGAAAATTTATTTTGTTTCTCAGAGTAAACTAAACATAATTACAATTAATAAGCTTTTGGCTGGGAGGCAGCCTTCTTCAGATTGAATACATGAATGGCAGTTGGACTAGAGATGTGCACTGCCAGGATGGTGCATGAGGCGCGTGGTTAATTGTTTGTTGATGTTTGTGGCTGTGACATATGGTGGTGACGTGGCCAGCGTTTGTCTATGGATAGAATTACTGCCTCTGTGATGGAGTTAACTTGGCAACCACTGTTCCTGTTCAAAGAGGCATCCGAGCATTTTATATTTAACGATTCCAACCAGGTGCGCTTTAGGTAATGGTGGGACCTGTCCACAACCACGACATCATGGTGTGGGTCGATGTCGTGGTTGGTTGTCCAGACATGCTCGGCGATACTGAGTGTTCTACATCTGCCAAACGGATCGCCCTTTTATGTTCTGAGAGACGTTTCTCGAGTCGACGTCCAGTCTCTCCAAAGTAGCAGCTGGTGCAGTCACGGCAAGAGATGCGATAGACCAAACCGCCCTGTAGAAGAGTGGGGATGGGTGTTTTTACGTTGGAGATAAGAGAACGCAGTTTCTTGCCTGGGAGTTGGATGCATTTTATCCCATATGATTTTAGGATTCTACCAATCTGTTGTGACAGGTTGGTGTAGTATGGGATAAATGCCCTTGTGGATGACTCGTCACAGTTGGCGTTGCTGTTGGTCGTCACGTTGCAGAACTTAAGCCTCCCTTGGTAAGAGCACCCTTTTGCTCTCTCTACCAATCTTGTTGCCCTTCTCTGTACTCGTTCTAGCAACTCTATATCCTTCCTAAAATGAGGCATCCAGACCTGTATGCAGTACTCAAGGTGTGGCCTGACCATTGCGTTATACAAAGGGATAATCACCTCCTTATCACTGATACTAAAATTGCTGTATGTCATTGACAAGACCCCACGAGCTGCTCTAGAAGCCTGTTTTCACTGATCGGAAAACTTTGTATCTGACTGCACAATTACCACCATGTCTTTTTCATTCTCTACTACCCTGAGTGTAGTAACACACAGTTGGTACATTTCTCAGGGGTTACTGCTTCTCATGGTAAACTTAAGTTGTCAATGTCAGTGTTCAGTTGCCACACCTCACCGTTTTGTTCCCCTCACTAATCTTGTTGCTCTTCTCTGCACCCATTCCAACAGATCCTTATCTGTTGGAATGGGTGCTACTGCATATAGGGCTGGAAGCCTCAAATGAGGTTTCCAGCCCTATATGCAGTAGGAAAATTATGGTCTAACCATTGCCTTATAAAACAGTTTAATTGGCAAAATTCCTGAATATCATTGACAAAACCCTGTGAGCTTTCCTGGCAGCCTGTCTGCACTGCTTAGATAAGTTCATAACTGACTGCACAATTACCTCAGTATAATTGTCTTCTCCCACTCAACCATACCTTTATTATTAGTATTAGTATTAGTGGTAATAGTAGGGTGGAAGTGGGTAGTAAATTCAAACTACCCACTTCCATAACAACAGTTGGAAATTTGTTTCAAAAATCAGCCACTGCTAGCTGGCTGAAACCTTTGCACATCTATCCTGCGACCATCTTTCCTAAATTTTAATGTATTCTCCCCTTGTGAGTGTAGTCTGAGCAAGAGAAAGAATGCAATCAGCATTGAACTTGCTCAATCCCTTTAAATTGCTAAATACCTCAATCAGACCACCTCACGTCTGCCTAGTCACCAGACACTGCAATTTGCAGAACTGAAGCTTTTCTTAGTAAGATTACCCTTTTGTTCTCTTCACCAGTCTCATTGCCCTTCACTGCACCCATACCAGCAGATCTGCTGCATACAGGTCTGAAGACCTCATTTTAGGAAGTGTTCACAATGTGGCATGACCATTGCCTTGTACAATGGGATAATCACCTCCTCATACCTCCTAGCAAAATTCCTGGCAGCCTGTCTGCATTGCCCCTTCATATCTGAGTGTACAGTTACTCCTAGATCATTTTCATTTTCCACTATGTTGAGTGTAGTACCATACAGTTAGTGCATTAATCTGAATTACTTCTACCCATATGTAGTAACTTGCATTTGTCAATGTTAAACTTCAACTGCCATTTCTCAGTCCAGCTGCCTAATTTTGTAGATCTTGTTGTAGTAGCTTACCCTGATTACTGTCATTAACTACCCAGTCAACCTTCGCATCATCTCCAAACTTAAGCATTAAACCTGTTATTCTTTCATCAATATCATTAATAAAAATATAGAAAACAACAATGGCCCAGCACTGAACCCTGTGGGACTCCACTAATAACATTAATTCTTGAAGAGCAGTGTCTTAATAACCACTCTGTCTTTTCCCACTTAACCATCCCTTTATCCAGAGCAATAACTTGCCTCTAATGCCACACTGCTCCAATTTTTACAACAGTCTTTTATTTGCAACGGTATCAAAAACTTTTCTGACAACAAGTATAGGATATTTAAATTAATTTTTGCATCCAGTTCCTTTATTACTGCATTGTAGTATCCAATCAGATAGGTCAGCAAGATCACCCTTAAACAAATCCATGTTTTTTATGTATTATTCTTGCATTCCTGTCTAGTTGGTCCTGCATTACTTATTTTACCAGACTCCATATTTTTCCCTGGAACAAAAGTTAAGCTAACAGGTATGTAATTACTCATGTCACTTTTTGATCTCCCCCATGTGATTTGGTGATACATTACCACATTTCCAGTCCAGGACTTCCCATGAAACCAAAGTTAGCATTAGTAGAGGCATATGATGATGCAAGAAAGCAAGCTTATGCAGCATCAGCCAAAAAAAAAAAAACTTCCGCTTCACCCCTCCCCGTTCGTTCGAAATACCTGTCCAGCTGAGCCTTAAATTTATTTAGGCTATCAACTTCCACAACAAGGGATGGAAGTCTGTTCCACCAACCAACTACCCGCTGGCTAAAGGCAAATTTCCGCACATCTATCCTACATCTGTCTTTCCTCAATTTGAATTTATGCCCTCTCAAATGATTATTCTGAGCAAGAGGAAGAATCTCTCATAATTATTACTGTTACTCTCATAATTATTACTGAAGGTTTGCTTACCCCTTTGCTGCCCCCCTGATATTATTGGATAGATCCCATTCTCTCTCTATGTGCCTTTTTATGTTAGGTTTCAACAATTTCTCTTCCTTTTTCCTTTCAGTTATCACAAAATCATTTAGCTCCTTGTTAGAATTTGATGAACTTCTGTCATTCCCCTCCTTTAAAAACTCGTGTTTTTTGTCATTAACCTGAGCAGGATCATTGACAGTTAAACAATTGACATCAAGTGGCCCAATGCGATTCAACCCCTTCCTTCTTCTGTTAATATAAGCATAGAAATCTTTGCTGCTGTTCTTTGCATTATTTGTCAGAGACTTCTTGTAACCTCCTTTGTGACTTGATTAGAGACTAATTTATATCTATCATAGGCTTATTTATCAAGTGATAATTTATATGCATCCATGCATTTTTCTCCTCTGCCATAAGTCTTATCAGTTCATCTGACATCCATTTAGGTCTAAGCCTGGATTGGTATTTTTTAGTTGGTATGAAAAGGCTAGTAGCTTTTATGATTACTTCCCTGACAGTAGTTATGCCTTTAGGTAAATCCCACATCAGCACACTGTAATCGTTGCCCTGTAAAGTCTTTTACTTACAGATTCTTAATCCATAAATAATCGCTGCTGATAATCAGATTGTGTATTGCTTCCTCATGTTGCCTTTCTAGCATGCTGATATAGGAAACAGTCATCCATTTAATTGACAAAAGTCTTGCTAGTCTGCAAGTGAACAACCCACAAGTTTTAGTCAATTTCCGGAAATTTAAAATCCCCCATTATAAGGCATTCTGATTTATTGGCCTACTCTATTTCTCTTCATAGTATAGCTGTTTATTATACTCATCACAGTCTGTACCACCCTACACTTTTTTGTTTTCCCAGTGCTTATGGCACACCAAAATGACTAAACTTTACATTGGCCACCCATGTTGGCTGGATGAACTGTCTTTGATTTAATATGCTTCTTAACTATGAACAAGCACATTTGCCATCACCATGTTTTCCTGTCTATCTGTCTGTTGATCCAATCACTGGCAGCACAGGGTCTCCCAGTGGATGGACTTTCATGAAAATTTATATTTGGTTCATATAGAAAGATATATTGAACCATATCAAATTTCATTACAATCAGACAAATATAAATCTGGCAGTTATTTATTTTTTCTGTACAGTTTGTATGGAAAAAATAAATTCATAGATTAAATGTTGTTTTAATGCAGTATTGTTAGCTTAAATGGTTTGTACATGCTTTGTTGTTGTTGTTTGTTTGTTATTTGGTTTTTAGGAGCATTAGCAACTAAGGCCATATTGCTCCGGGAAATGCGATGGTCATTCCCTGACCTTTCCGCATCCTCCGTATTTGGTGGTGACAGGCTCGAACCCCGGTCTAATCAAGAAGCGTGTGCTACACACTGCTGCTCCTTCCCACGTGGCTACAGAGGCGCCTTGTACATGCTTTGCATGTATTGTTATGTTAAACTTGTGAACATGGTGTTGCTTATGAACAGATACATATATATAGAGAGAAGGGATATTTAAAAGTACAGTAGGTCCCACTTGTATGGTGGGTTAGGTTCCAGATTAGGTTTTGCCATAAAGCGAAAATCACCGAAAAGTGGAACATAAAAGCCTAATAACATGCTTACACTATCATATGCTGTAAACACTCTGAATCACTGATAATAAAGTGGTGTCCAATGCCCTTCTTGGATTCGACTACTGAGTGTGTCATGCCAAAAAAGTGGAACATAATGAAATGGATATAATTGAAAACTGCTGTATTAGTGGAATGCTGAAAAACGGGGCCCTACTGTATATGGGAAAGAGCAATAAATATTATACAGGTATAATTAAATACAGCTAAGTTTTGAGAGTGCAAAACTGTAGAGTTTTGTTAAGTTATAAACTTAATAATTCATTGATAAGAAGATAACTATATTTACTTTTCACTTCAGTTAATTTCAGAAAAAAAAATGATTGAATTAATTTTAGGAAAAAATAGGATGAGCCTGAAATGCAATGCACTACTTACATTACCTAACTTGTAATGGAAGTATGTTATGGGATGTTTAGGTGTTACTTAGTAAGAAAAATTGTTCAATTTATTTCATATTTTCAGTGTGCATTTTTTTTTTGATCAGTCAGCCTTCCCTCTTTCCTGACCACAGAAATCTTTTCATATAACTGAAAGTATATTTTGCATATTACTGTAGAACAAAAAGTTGTATCTAAGCCAAATTTTTAACTCTGTTTGTTCCTTGGGAAAATTACAGGTCCAGTTATGATTTGATTTCATAGCCATTGTTCAATTCCCCCCCCCCCCCACACACGAAAATTGGCATAAATGAAAGTATGTTTTCACATTAATCAACAAGAAAATATGGATTGTTACCAAATTTTCAATATGTATTCTGTTGGATCCTGGGATGGTACTAAGTTTAATTCCAATTTCATAGCATTCCTTCTCTAGTTTCCCACACAGAAATTATTACTATAAATTTGGAATAGGAGCTCTGATCCATTTCTAAATTTCACTGCTTACTTTGAATTTTTTACGAATATTTGTAACACATTTTTACATCAGTGGGTTCGCTTATTTTATTATAAATCATGAATTATTACTATTTAAAATGTGCCTGAAATGTAATATACTACATATGTTAATTAACTTTTTCTAATTAAGCTTTGTTACTTTGCAGCATTAAACAGGGATTGGACAGGAAGATTCATTTTTGTTCACTATTACATAATCAGTTCACTGAAGCATAAAGTTAGAATACCACTCTTCATAAAAGAAAGTAATGTGTAATAAGTTGTGCAATAAGTTGTTGCACACCTTTATGAAGTTCAATGAACTCAAAACTTAGAGGATGCTGACCATATGACATCTTTCTAATTGATGTTACCAATGTATATGTACTTGATTATGTATGTGACTCCTTTCCTGTTTACATGCTGTACTGTAAATTGAATTCCCTGTAAATACATATCATTTATAAGAAATTATTAATTTTGAAATTTTATTTTTTAAGTGTATGAAGTTTACTTAAAAAATAAAATTTCAAAATTATTGCTGTTTAATATTTTTATTTCAAAGCATAACATTATTTTAAAAAAATTACGGTAATGGGGCATTGGTTATTTAAAATATTTAGCTGATTTTGTCTGGCAGCAAAATAATAAAATAGGACAAACTAATAAAAAAACATGCAAAATTAAATTTGCATACATAAAAAAACATATGCTACTTCATGGAATAGTAGTAGTAGTGCAAATGATGCAAGAAACCAAGCTTATATACATCAGCCAAAAAAATAAATAAAAATACACACTTCACCCATCCATACCCTCCAAGAATTTGCTATTTCTTCCTTGAATTTATTTGAACCATCCACTTCCACAACAACTGATGGAGGCCTTTTCCAACAATCAACCACCTGCTGGTTGAAGGCAAACTTCTGCACATTTGTCCTGCAACCATCCTTCCTCAACTTAAATTTATGCCTCCTCATATGCACATAGCCTTAACAAGAGGAAGAATGCCATTCAGCTTACTCAATTCATTCAAGGCTTTAAATATATCAATCAGATTATCCCAAAGGTGCCTAACTCCAGAAGCTGCAATTTGCAGAACTGAAGCCTTTCTAGGTAAGAGCCCTTTGTTCCCTTCTCCAATCGGGGCGCCTCCGTAGCCAGGTGGGCAGGAGCAGCAGTGCGTAGCACATGCTTCTTGATTAGACCTGGGTTCGAGCCCGTGCCCACCAAATACGGAGGATGCGGAAAGGTCAGGGAATGACCACTGCATATCCTCAGAGCAATATGGCCTTAGTTGCTAATGCTCCTAAAAACCAAATAACAAGAACAAATCCCTTCTCCAGTCTGGTTGCCCTTCTCTGCACCTATTCCAGCAGATCTATATCCTTCCTAAAGAGAGGTCTCCAGTTCTGTGTACAGTAATACCTCGCACAGTGTGGCCTCAATCAGTATGGGATTCACTGTAGTGTGGTTTATCATCTGCGATTGTATTTATTATTTTTCTAACTAATCATGAATAATTATTTCTAATATAAAAAAATCCTTTGATATCCTAGTATCATTATTTTACCCATTGAAATGATTCCCCGTTTAGTGCTGATTCAGTCAAAGTTTCTGTATATCATTGGAAAATCCCTGTGAGCTGTTCTGGTTTGCTGTCTCCTGTCTGCACTGCTCAGAGAATTTCATATCTGATTGCACAGTCATCCTCAGGTCCTTTTCATTTTCCTCTACCCTGAATGTAATATCACACAGTTGATAAGTTACTCTGGGATTACTGCTACCCATATGCAGTACATTGCATTTGTTAATATTAAACTTCAACTACCATTTCTCAGATAATTAACCCAATTTTCCTAGATATTGTTTTAGTTGCTCACCTGATTACTGTCATTAATCACCCTACCAACCTTTGTATTATCTGCAAACTTGGACATCAAATCTGATATACTTTCATCAATATAATTTATTCGATATAGAATATAGATGAGATTCGATATAGAATATACTTTCATCAATATAGAAAACAACAATGGGTCCAACACTGAACCTTAGCATTAGCAAAGCCACATGATGCAAGAAAGCAAGCTTTTATAGCATCAGAAAAAAAAAACCAAAAAAAACCCCTTATTTCACCCATCCACTCGCTCCAAATGTTTGTCAAGTTCTGCCTTGAATCTATTTAAGCTATCAACTTCTACGACGACAGATGGAAGTTTGTTCCAGCAATCAATCACCTGCTGGCTAAAGGCAAACTTCCGCACATCTATCCTACAACCGTCTTTCCTCAATTTGAATTTATGCCCTCTCAGGCGATTATTCTGAGCAAGAGGAAGAATCCCATCAGCATTGTGCATGCTCAAACCATTCAAGGCTTTATACACCTCAAGCCGATCACCTCGCAGGTGTCTAGTCTACAGACACTGTAATTTGCAAAACTTAAGCCTTTCTTCGTAAGAGCAACCCTTTGTTCCATTCACTAATCTTGTTGCCCTTCTCTGTACTCATTCCAACAGCTCTACATTCTTCTTAAAATGAGGCCTCCAGACCTGTATACAGTACTCAAGGTGTGGCCTGACCATTGCGTTATACAAGGGTATATCATCTCCTTATCCCTGCTAGAAAAATTCCTGTATATTATTGACAAGACACCATAAGCTACTCTTGCAGACCGTCTGCACTGATCAGAAAACTTCATATCTGCCTGCACAATTACCCCAGGTCCTTTTCATTCTCTACGACTGTCAGTGTGGTACCACAGAGTTGATACATTACTCTGGGATTACTGCTTCCCATATGTAGTACTTTACATTTGTCAATATTAAACTTCATTTGTCACCTCTCAGCTCATCTGCTCAACTTTTCTAGATCCTGTAGCAGCAGTGCACTGTCATTAGTGTCATCAACAACCCTGACAACCTTCGTATTGTCTGCAAACTTGGACATTAAGTCTGATATACACCATCGTCAGTATCATTTATAAATACAGAAAACAACAATGGACCCAACACTGAACCCTGAGAGATTCCACTAATAACATTAGTCCACGAAGAGCAGTGTCCATTGATTACCATTCTCTGTCTTCTCCCACTCAACCATCCCTTTATCCATAGCAACAATTTGCCTCCGATGCCACACTACTCCAATTTGTGGAGCAGTCTTCCATGTGCAACAGTATCAAAGGCTTTTCTAAGATCCAAATATATGATATCAAAGTTATTCTTTGCATTCAGTTCCTTTGTGGCTACATCATAGTATCCAATCAAATTAGTCAGACAAGACTTCCCCTTAACAAACCCATGCTGTGTCCAATCTATAACTGAAGTCTTGTCTAGATGATCCTGCAATGCTTCTTTCACCAGTGCCTCCATTAATTTCCCTGGAACAGAAGTTAAACTAACAGGTCTGTAATTACCTATGTCTCCCTTTGATCCTCCTTTGTGGATTGGGGTCACATTTGCACATCTCCAGTCCATGGGTACCTCCCCTGACTCCAGGGAAGCTCTCATAATTATGGCTAAGAGTTTGCTTACTTCCTTTGCCGCCTCCTTTAATATAACTGGATAGCTTTCATCCACCCCAGGTGCCTTTCTTGTATTTATCTTCATAAATTTATCCTCCACTTTACTCTCAGTTATTACAAGATTATCTAGCTTACTGCCAGAGTTGAATACACCTCTGGCATTCCCCTCCCTGAATAACTCCTCATATGTGAATGTCAATGCAAAATATTCATTTAGTTTGTTATCTACTTGAGCAGGATCATCAACAGTTGAACCATCGATATCAAGTGGATTAATCTGATTTGTCCCCTTCCTTCTAGAGTTTACATAAGTAAAGAACTCCTTGCTGTTTTTCTTTGCATCCCTTGCCAAAGATTTCTCGTAATCTGCCTTCACCTGCCTAACCTTCTTTTTAACTTGGTTACAAATCAACTTATATCTATCATAGGCTTCTGTGTCACATGTTAATTTATATGTATCCCATGCATTTTTCTTCTCTGCCATATGTCTCATTAGTTCATCTGACATCCATTTAGGCCTAAACTTTGAACAATATTTCTTTGTTGGTATGTAAAGCCTAGTAGCTTCCAAGATAAGTTCTTTGAATGTTTCCCATTTTGAGTTTGCTGTTGGCACATCATCAGTTCCACTGTATAGAATTTAAATACTGTCTCAGACCACCATAGTCACCTTTACGAAGCGCCTCCATATCCAAGTGGGAAGGAGCAGCAGTGCGTAGCACCCGCTTCTTGATTAGACCGGGGTTCGAGCCCATCACCACCAAATACGGAGGATGCGGAAAGGTCTGGGAATGACCACTGCATATCCCAGAGCAATATGGCCTTAGTTGCTAATGCTCCTAAAAACCAAAACAACAACAACAACCTTTACGAAAGCAAAAACCCTTTCCTTTATCCCTGATGGTAGTTACCTCTTTGAGTAAATCCCACTTCAACACACTGTGATCACTGCCACCTAGTGGTTCCTTTATCTGCAGATTGATGCATGAAGAATCACTACTGATAATCAGATCAAGAGTATTACTCCCTCTAGTTGCCTCCCAAACATGCTGCTGCTGTAAAAAACAATCATCCAATAAATCCATAAAAGCCTTGGTAGTGTGTGAGTGACCAACCCACAAATTCCAGTCAATATCTGGGAAATTAAAATCCCCCATTATAAGACACTCTAATTTACTGGCCCTCTCTATTTCTCTGCACAATTTCTCATTATACTCAGATTCATTAGGCCTATAACACACACCTACTCTCATTTTTTCTTTCCCAGTGCTTATGTCACACCAAACAGACTCAACATTGCATTGTCCATCAACATCGATTGGATGCACTTCCTTAGATTTTATGTGTTTCCTAACTAACAGCATAACCCCTCTTCCCTTCCTGTCCTGTCTATCCTTTCTGTACACATTGTACTCCCAAAATTCCAGTTCTGCACTGCTTATGTCTATGTGACACCATGTCTCTGATATCCCAACAATATCTGCCTTTGATGTCTTGACTAGCACTTGAAGCTCATCGAATTTATTAACTATACTCCTACCATTGGTGTACATGCAAGTATACATGCACCTGTTACCCTAACACAGCCCATGTATTTACTTGTTCCACTATGACTCCCAGCAGTGCTGAAAATTCCCATTGCCTTGCTTTCTAGGCTGCTGCGCGATTGCATTTCAAAAGAAGTAGTGCATCAATCACTTTTACCTTTTCGAGCAGCGGCTACTGTTAATCTATTAGTCCATGTATCCCCCCAAGCTAGCAGTTTTCAGATCCATCTAACTCTGCCTCGATAGCATCAGCAAATATTCTTGCACCCTTTCTATTTTAGTGTATCCCATCCCTGTAGAAGCAGTCTCTCCTGTTAACAAGCACATACCAGGCTGAGAAAAATGCTACCCCTTGACCCTTGCACAATCACTCCAGGGCTGAATTGATCGACAAGGCTCTCATCATATACTCCCTCCTATTCTGTGTGGGCAGAATTGCAGACACTTTCAAATTCAACCCTAACTCATGGCTTTTTTTCAGCATTGTCTTGTACTTGTTAAGTAATTTTGCTGGTCTCATACTGTTAACATCATTAGTGCCCACGTGTACAACAATATCACCCTTTGTGCCCTTAAAGGATGATATCTGCCCTACAACATAATGACCCTTTGCCCCTGGAAGACATACTCTGGTCCTTTTCCATCTATCCTTTTTGCACAATATGTTCCCCGTTTCCCTGACAATAGAGTCACCTACAACAACTAGTTCCTTTGGGACCAGCGCATTCTGCCTTGGGGGTTGCTGTTGTGTTGTGTGATGTTCAAGTGCAAGCTCTGGCATTGATGTGGGCAGCTGAGAGCTTGATGGGCCCCTCAATTTAAATCCTTTGAGGGCATCCACCCTGTCCTTCAAGCTCTCATATAAGCCCATAACAATGCCGAGTTGGCACCTTATTTCCTCGCACTCCTTACATCGTGCACACACACAAAGACATTCCACTTGGCAATATCATGTCCCATTCCAGATTGCTCCCCCAACATCAAACAAGCAGTGCATTTCAATAGACTGTGATTCAGAGGACAACCGCCCCCCCCAGTTCTCCCCTGAGCCGCAGCACTTCCATTAGTTTGAGCCTTTTGCTTTACTGCTCTGGTCTGAGTCATGATTTCTATTCAAGTTTAATAAAATTCCAATACAAAATATAACCCTAAACCTATATCCCAATGCAGTTATAACGTTATATATATTTATTTCAATATCGAATATTATCTCCAAGTTACGTTATATGACTTTCTTATTATGAATTTATGATGTTATGTTTGTAATAACTAGGTCGCTATTTTTATTTAGTTAAAAAAGTACAATTCAATTGACAATAAAATTTAATAAGATTAATAAATACTACTATACTCGCTATCTAGTTTTCCGTTAAACCTTACGCTAGCATATGTATCGTATAACAATGGCGGCAAGTTACAAATGGTTAATCTGTGGACAAAGGTATTATTTATTTTCCAAATCACGCTATCTAAATTCAAAATAAATCACGGAGCTTGACTAGGTCTGTAAGCTACTTATAGAAAATAATTTAATCTATAAATTAAGTCAATAAAGCGCTAAATATAATTAAAAACTTTTTGTTCGCACGAGCTGCAAAACCTGTCCAAATGTGGATTTGACACCCTTACCGATACTAAGTAATAACCTACAAAATCTCTATCTAAATTCAATTTAAACTAAAGTATTGTTACTAGGAATATAAAGCAACTCGAAAAAATAAATTAATATTCCAATTTAAGTCAACAAAAAAGCAAAAACTTCTCTATTTGCTGGAGACGTAAAAACTTCACCTGTTCACATGTACTCTCGCACCTTGGGTGTCTCCACTAGTAACATGAGTCCACGAAGAGTAGCATTCATTGTTTACCACTCTCTGTCTTCTCCCTCTCAACCATCCCTTTACTCATAGCAACAACTTGTCCTTAATGCCACACTGCTCCAATTTGTACAGCAGTCTTTTATGGCAACAGTATCAAAAGTTTTCCTGAAATCCAAGTATATGATATCAAAATTATTTTTTGCATCCAGTTCCTTGGTCATTGCATTATAGTAACCTATCAGGTTGGTTAGACAAGACCACCTCTTAACAAATTCATGCTGTTGTATTATTGCATGAATTCCCACCTAGATGATCCTGCATTACTTTAACCAGTGACTCTAGTATTTTCCCTGGAACAGATGTTAAGCTAACAGGTCTGTTACTCATGTCACCTTTTGATCCCCTCCCCCTTCATGAATTGTGGATACATTTGCACATTTCCAGTCCAATACTCATTCTATTCATTTAGGGACCTCCCCTGAATCCAAGAATGTTCTTGTAATTATGGCTAAAGGCTTGCTTACCTCCTTTGCTTCCTCTCGTAATATGATTAAATAGATACCATCCATCCCAGGTGCCTTTTTTATTTCAGCCTCTCAGTAATCACCAAGTCATTTAGCTCTCCATTGGAGTTTGATAAACTTCTGGCATCCCCTCCCCTTAGGAATTCCTCATATATGAATATAGATGCAAGATACCTATTCAATTTGTTATAAACCTTAGCAGGGTAATCAACATTTAACCCATTGACATCAATTGGCCCAATGTGATTCAATCCCTTCCTTCTATTGTTAATATAAGCAGAGAAGTATTTGCTGCTGTTCTTTCCATTCTTTTCCAGAGACTGCTCACAATGTCTTGTAGCTATTGTGTATTCATATTTAAAAATTGGCAAAAAATCTGGATAAATTTTATTCTCAGCTGTAATGTTAGTGTTTTAGTGCTTTCTAATTGCTTAAGTTGCTTAAAGGCCAGAGGTGGAAACAAATCATACAAAGTTAAGTCTCTCGTAATCAGTTGTATGGAAATTTTCTTCATTTGGCCCCCAACACCCACATTATACTGAAGTGTACTGCATTTTTTAAGTGATTCAAGTATTTTTATTTTATATTCTATCTGATCAGTTTTTCTTATTTTGCCAGACATATAAGACACCGGTGTAAAATTCTGAAGTATGTTAGCATCTCTTTATTCATAAAATTTAGTTTCCTCTATTAAGCATAAATTATAATAGTTTTTTTTTTCTTATTTGGGATATTTAATTAAGCAATAAAATATTTCCCATAATTGATTTTTTTATGTTCATTTTAGTTGCTTTGATTGTGCAGTGTAAAATAATGCACAATTCTCGTTTTCAGTTTTTGCCAAATTTTTACTATTCTAGTTTATAGTAATTAATTTCTTATAGTTGTATGTTCTGCAGGTAAGTTTTCTTTTCTTTTCTTTTTTTTTTTTTTTTTTTTTTTTGTATCTAAGTCTACATTTTTTGTGAGCATTTTTGTAGGTCCAATTTCTTTCCAATTCTCTCTTATGTTTTCAAACTCTGTTTTTCAAGATCACTTTAATTCTATCATTCAGTATTTCTCTTGGCTCCTAATCAAATCTGCACTCTGTTATGTCCTTTTTAGATCTGTTAAAGTTTTAAAAATAGTAAAAATCATTATTATTAAAAATGAAAACTTATATATATATTTTTGTCTTTTTATTAATTTATGTCACCTTTTCATTTTTTTTATGAGGATTATTTGTCTTTAGGAACAGATGTAGGTTCCAGCAATGATATTGATGAATGTACTATGTTTCCTGGGCAGCTCTGTGCACATGTATGCATTAATACGCCTCAGAGTTACAGATGTGAATGTTCCCAGGGTTTCAGACTACAGTCTGATGGCAAGACCTGTGTACTAGGTGAATGAGTATTGGATTTTTCTTTTGGCATAACTTTTAAGTTCTGAAAAAAAAATTCATTCCATTTACTTAAATTTGAATACAGTAATGATTCACAGATAATGGGAGGTTCTTTTGAAATACATTACAGAACTTCTGCTTACCCTGAGTGGATAGGCTGCTAAGTGCAGATGAAAGATTCATTTGAAATTATCTGCTCTCATTATATACTTCTTACATCATTATTCTTTTGTTTATACTTATTGGTAGGATTTTTAATAAGAAAAGCAAATTAAAATATTCTTTAATGGGACACTTTAATACATATAAATTGTGTATTAGATTAGTAATTTACATTAACAATTTTAAATAAAAGGTGTTTGTTGAATTGAATTGGCTACTTAATTTTTCACCAAATCGGTTTGTACTTATGGTTAGGATTTTTAATAAGAAAACAAATTAAAATATTCTTTAATCAGATACTTTAATACACACAAATTGTTTATTCAATTAGTAATTTACTCTGGAATTTTAAATACAAGGTATTTGTCAAATTGGTTACTTCATTTTTCATCAAATAATTCTCTTTTGTCAATAAGGAAGACTACTCTTGCCATTCTGTATATTGGACTTCACCAGAATAAATTTAAATATATATGAAATGTTATAATTAAGATGTGTAAAAGGTAAGAAGTGATAATATATAAAAACTTTAATAGGTATGTGGGTTTAGTGATCATACCGAGGTAACTTTGTTTTCGATTAAAAAAAAATAATAAACTAATTTGAATAAACAAAAAATTACATGAAAAAAAATTTTTATACTTATTGCTTCTGTGAAATTTTATTACAGATACAAGTAAAAATCAGTGCGAGTCCAATAATCCTTGTTCACAGAAATGCTTTGACACTGGTGTGGAAATTCAGTGTGCATGCTTTCCAGGTTATAGGCTTGCTTCAGATCAGCTTACTTGTAATGGTAATCAAGATGTTTTTCTTAAATTTTGAGGGGTTCTATTAAAAAAAAAATTGGTAAAACCAAAACATGATGCTATAACTAACAGTGGTAACTTCATTTCTAGCTAAATGCTAGTTGGACCCAGTGACTGGGGCCGTGCCCACCTATCCATCAATTTATTTTGCATATATTTTACTCATCAGACTCTTATTTTCATTTTCCATGATATTTTATCAAAATTCAACAAGTATTTGTAAATAAATATACATTGTTATACATTCCATGCATTTAAAAAGCTGAAATCTCTTTCTTTATTTTTAAGTGCGCAGTATTATTTCTTCTTGGCCGTGATACTGTGGCTGATATTCACACAGTTGGTTTTCACAGAATGGGAATTAGCTTCACTGAAAATGGGACTGGTTTGATTCTCCTTGCTGATTATATAGCAAGTTTATGTCAACAGTTTATAGTTATATTATCCATTGACAAGCATGGCTGCCTTTTGGATGCAAAGCAGCTGTGTTGGGAAAAAAAGCTCAAGTTCTGCATGGAAGTATTTGACCAGTGGATCAGCAGTCCCCTTGGACTGCTGATCCACTGGTCAAATAGGAACGAAACTTAATCGTGTAAAGAAATTTTAGAAATTAATTTTTGTTAAGTGCTAGTATCCTCTTGTTAAAAAAATTAATAATGAAAACTTGGCCATATCATCCACTGGCAAGTGCGGGTGTGGTTTCACAGAAAACAACTTCCATATTCCATGAAAATTAAAGGTTATGTTCCGTTTTGAAATTTTTTGTCATTGACCTAAGGAACAAATGTTAAAAACTTGGTATCCACTTATGCCATTGATGAATAGAAATTGTCACAGAACAACTTTGTTATATTGCTCAGCAGCAAGTGTGGCTAACTTTTGCATGCAAAATAACTTGATAGAAATTAGATGGAAATGTACTGACTGGAAAATTTTTAACATTGACTCAAGTTACTTTGCTTTGCTGACAAGTATAGTGTGTGATTCAAAGAATTGGGTGTTGGTGGGCCGCAGAAATTTGCCCACCTTTGTAATATAGCTGATGACAAAGATTTTCTTCATCATTTTGCATATAGCTTGTGAAGCTATATGTTGATTGCTATATGCAAGCCACACTTGCATATAGCAAGTGTGGCTAACTTTATTGGATTTACAAGAAAATCCATATTTTTTACACAGTTTGCCCCTTCTCTATCTCACCATTGTAATATAGCTGATGACAAAGATTTTCTTCATTGTTTTGCATATAGCTTGTGAAAAAAAAAAATTTGTCTTTTTTTTTGCAAAAACTCAGTTGTTTTCTGTTTTTTTTTTCTTTTCATAAAAGTAATAAACCTATGTTGAAATTGGATTTTTTTTTCTTTTTAATTTAATTTAAGAATTTATGTTTATTTTCATTAATGAATGGGTAATGAGGTGTTCTGTAGTAGTCTACATTTCAAAATAGAAATGCATGATAATCACATTGTTCAGTCATTTCATAAAATTTTTGTTATTTGTGTAGTGTGAAGCTGATTAACATTGTCTTTCAGTAAGATGCCAAAGAAATAAGATGTAAAATTTCAGAAGACTTGTATGCAAACTTTTCCATATATTGTAAAGTCTAAAAAAGGTAGCACATTTACCTCGTATGCTATATGTAGATGCTGTTTGTTTTTTAAATTTCAGTAGCTATAAAGATGCTGTAATCAGACATTTGCAAACAAATAAGCATAATAGCAGAATGCAGTACATAGAGAGAAATGCAAAAATAGATGTTGCATAGATCTTGGTGGTGATGATGTTATAGTGCCAAATATTTATTTGAATCTTTTATCATAGAAAATAATCATCTTCTGAGTTGTGTTTGCAGGCACATTGTTTTCAGAAATATGTTTCTGATAATGAACTAGCACAAAAATATAATTGAAGAAAAATAAAAATGACAAGCATTGTTAGTGAAATTACAAGAATGGGGAAAGAAGAGGTTAGTGATGGCTCTGAAAAATGGGCCATTTCAATTGCAGAAGATTGCAGTAATCAGAGTAATTCCAAACTATCCCATTTTAGTGACTTTTTGTAATAAAAAAAAAATTGTCAAATCGTAAGCAGTTTGCTCTCAGTGCCAGTATTGATGGGTGACTGTACAGGGTATAACATAGGGCATCTTCTGAGCCCACAGTAGTACCTTGATGTTTCAAGGTACTACTTCATTTGGCGATTACTTCAGCCATCATTATTGATCTAGGGTGTTGTAACTTTGCTGTTGTAGCAATGGGTGAGTCATCAAGGAAGCATGTTGGATTCATTCAAAACTGTCTGCCACCTAGTGTTGATAATGCACCTGTTATGATAAGCCTAAAAACTGAAGTAGATAGGATATTAAAAGAGGAGATTGAGCACTTAGTGGCAATAGGCTATGCTTTTTATGTTATTAATTTGTGTTCTGAAACGGGAGCTGTATGCTTTCCTCTGAAAGTGGATGAATGCTTGGCAGAAATTTATTACTATATAGAAAGTAGTGCTAAAAGGAAAGATAGATTTAAACAGTTACAACTAATGAATGCTAATGAAGTGAAAAAAAGATTTTAAGCATGTTTATACTTGAAGAAGAGGTTAGATGGTTATTTTGGTTATTTGGTTTTTTAGGAGCATTAGCAACTAAGGCCATATTGCTCCAGGGATATGCGGTGGTCATTTCCTGACCTTTCCACATCCTCCGTATTTGGTGGACACGGGCTCGAACCCCGGTCTAATCAAGAAGCATGTACTACGCACTGCTGCTCCTGCCCACCTGGCTATGGAGGCGCCTCGAAGAGGTTAGAAGTGGTGAGAAAAGCAATATGAACAATTTCGGCATTACCACATTGAAAGTACAACAAACAATCACTAATGACTGGCAGTAATCAAAGTAATTCCAGAAAAGAAACTGACTCATTCCCAGAAACAGTTCATGATTCAGAAGAATTTTTAAAGATGACAAGTTAATGAACTCTTCAAGAAAAAGGAACTTCAAGTGAAAACAGTCCTAAATAGGCCATGCAAGCTGATAACTCTTGGAATGTTAGGTATATTCTGGCTTGATTAAAACAGTTTGCTTGTTTCTTTTCAATATTATGTCAATGTTTGAAAATTCAAACATAGCTGTTCAATAGCTGTTCAAACATAGCAGTTTATCTTTCACCTGTGTACTGAGGTCATTACTCCAAGTTATGTTGAAGAATTTTATGTGCAAATTTATTTTATCAACATTTTTCAAATATTTTACTTTCATTTCAAAAATTTGATTATAATAGTAGATTAAACCAGAAGAGTGATTCTGACTTAGTCATACACAATTCTGTTGCCAATGTTGTGCAGGTCTAAACAAAAGATTCTATTCCTTTGCTCAGCGAGGAAGTACTTTATGGCTGCATGTGACTACCTGGTGCACAGGTTTCCATTGGAAATATATATTTTTATAAATGCTGAAGTAGCATAAATTTCATGAATTGGCAATTTATCATTTTCAAATTTGAAATTTTTTGGAGACAAGTTTCCAGTAATTCTTAGTGTTATTAAAGATAAAGAATTAGATGAATCAATAGATATTTTTCAACATTGGTTTTCTCAGTTTCAGTGCGAGAACCTATCAGATGCTATTTATGAAAGAAGAAAGAATTGACTTATACAGTGATTCTTGGTTGGGGACCTAAAAAGTGAACAGGAAAGCCTAAAATATAAGAGATTATCCAGTCATGCTTGGAATTCTAAAACTTCCTCATAGCAATGCAGAATGTGAGGGAATATTTAGATAGGTTAGAAAAATAGAAACTGAGTTGAGATCTTCTCTTTCTGGAGAAGCTTTGGAAATGCTCCTGACAGCTAAGTCTCTTCAGCAGGACCACAGTTACGAACAAAACTTTGACTTAACATTTCTGAAGAGGGCAAAGTCTGCAATATTACCTCTCTTAAAGCAGTTAAAGTCATCCTGATGTCTAATAGCATTAGCATTAGTAGAGGCATATGATGGAAGAAAGCTTATGCAGCATCAGCCAAAAAAAAAAGAAAAAAAGAAAAAAAAAAAAAAAAAGAAAAGCAGCATGTGTATCCTGTATGCACGAAAGATGTTTTATTTTATGTGAAAACATCCGTGGCTGGATGATTTGCGTATTTTTTTATGTTTGATATGAATATTAATGCAATAATAATCATCTATTCTCCGAGGCAAATGATTGACCATCGAATTAACATTTATAATTTTTATAATTTGGCCCAAAATTTTGTATTGGCCAAAACCATGACTTAGTCTTCTAGTTTGCATGATTGGTATACGAGGAGAAATGAGTTGCTCGATTAATCCGATCTAGGCAGATGAGGTGGAATAGCAGGATAAACCCAGGGGCTCACATCTGGTGAGTATGAGCTTGGCACACACAGGGTCCTGAGCTGGATATCACCATTCTTCTGTTTCTTAGTGATTCCCTTCTACTTCTCTCTCTCTCTGTCTCTGGGTAACTCGGAAATTTTTTTTTTTTAGCTGGTGCAGCATAAGCCTCAGGCTTCCTTGCACTATATAGCTAGTAATAATAATAAAATAAATAGTTGCTCTTAAAAAATGTTGGAATGGAATCATTTTTGAGAGATGCTCAACAAGTATTACAAGCCTTCATAGTCATTACGTCTTCAGTTGGAAATCCTAGAAGTAGCAGGTAACTTCCTGGAGTGCACAATTTTACATCATTTTCATATCATAATCAATCGCAGATATCACAAACAGCTCCAAATGCTGTTTTTCAGAAATTATTGTTCAAATTCTTTATAGGAGTTACGGTCATGTTTGATGTTCTTGTAAATGATTTACTCTTGACTACTGTTTAAACCTGTGGAGGATCTACAACAGGTGATTGAGCTGAAATATGATTTTGTTTCTTTTTGGATGATGCAATCAAAGCTGGTTGTTGCAGTATACTCTGTCTAGCTAGTTCATTAATCAATTTAAAATCCTCAGGTAATTCATTTGAACTCAAATCCTTCTGGATCAAAATCTTCAGGAAGTTCTTGAATATAATTTTGTGATGTTGATAGTCCATCTTCTTGATGAGAAGTGGTTGTAGAAGATTGATGTTGATCAAAAAATTTTGAGAATCATATTTTATTAAACTGCATTTTTTTCATTATTGTTTTATTGTTTTATGTCTTATTGTTTTTGCTCTGTTTTTTTGTCAACATGGGAGGCTTCTTCAGTGGCTTTGAAGCTTTTATTCTTGCATATTTTTCTCGATTCTACTCAGCTGGAGTTTTAGTCATCTTTTAAATACTCTTCTAGGCTGTTAACTGGAATTGGATTTGGTATTTTTACAATTCAGTAGTTAGCTAAATCCATTTGCAGACTAGTATGACATCATAACCAAAAACTACTGCAAGAAGTGATTGTTTGTTGAAGCGATTGTTTTGTTCTTGCGTTCTTGAATCAAAACTGTTTAAATTTTTAAACGGTTTAATTGAAACTTACTTACACTACTTATAAAGTTCATGTTGATCAGAATCTTGAGAAGCAGATTTTATTAAAGTCTGCATTTTTTGGGTTCTCTGTTTTTGAACTCATTCCTTTTCAACATGAAAGGCTTCTTCGGTGGCTTTGAAGCTTTTATTCTTGCATAATATTACTACCCGCTGCTTACTCTACTGAATCAGTGTTAGTGACTGAGTTAGCATCATTTAGGAAGTGACGTCATTTCCGTTTCTTAGTATGAACTTACTCTACCGAATCAACATTAGTGACTGAGATAGCATTGTTAGCACCGTTTAGGAAGTGATGTCATTTAAAATCTAACAGCCACCCAGTAGAAAGTGATGTCATTTGCGTCATTTCCGTAAGAAAATTTTGTAACCAATCAATTTTGCTCCAGTGCCGCCATAGATGTGTTTTCACATAAAAAAAAAAAAAAAAAAAAAAAAAACTTTTCATTTCATCCATCCAGCTCCAAAAGGTTGTCCAGTTCATCCCCGGATTTATTTAAGCTATCAACTTCCACAGCAACAGATGGAAGATTGTTCCAGCAATCAACTACCCGCTGGCTAAAGGTAAATTTCTGCACATCCATTCTACAACTGTCTTTTCTTAATTTGAGTTTATGCCCCCTCAAGTTAATAATCTGAGCAAGAGAAAGAAATGAAAGGTGATATTTTTGTACATTTGGGCACTAATGATATTAAGAGTAAGCAATCTGAGGACTTACTTAGCAAGTGCAGGGTAATTTTAAGAAAAAGTCATGTTAGGATTGAATTTGAAAGTGTCTGCAATCCTGCCCAGGCACAATAGGAGGGAATACATGTTGAGAGAACCTTGTCAATCAATTCATCCTTAGAAAGACTGTGCAAGGGTCATGGGGTAGAATTTTTCTCAGCGTGATCTCTGCTCATTAAGCAGCTAGACTATTTTTACAGGGATGGGATATACTGAAATAGAAGGGATTCAAGAATATTCACTGATGCTATCGAGAGAATATTAGGTGGGTCAGAAAACTATCGGAACATGCAGCAGCATGGAGAGCAAGATGTTGGGGATTTCAATCCCTGCTATGGGTCATCTTGAAACTAGTAGATACATGGTCTGTGTTAAGGTAATTAAGAGTAAGAGTAGCTGGATGTATACTTGCATGTACGTGAATGTGAGGAGTATAGTAAATAAATTCGATGAATTTGAAGTACTGATTAAGTCATCAAGTGCAGAATTTGGATGTGGGGAGTATGTGTACAGAAAGCATTAGCAGTAGAGGCATATGATGGAAGAAAGCAAGCTTATGCAGCATCAGCCAAAAAAAAAAAAAATAAATAAAATGCTCCCATTTCACGCCTCCATTCGTTCCCAATACTTGTCCAGCTCAGCCTTAAATTTATTTAGGCTATCAGCTTTCACAACAAAGGATGGAAGTCTGTTCCACCAGCCAACTACCCACTGGCTAACTTCCGCACATCTATCCTACATCTGTCTTTCCTCAATTTGAATTTATGCGCTCTCAGGTAATTATTCTGAGCAAGAGGAAGAATTCCATCAGCATTGAGCATGCTCAAACCATTGAAGGCTTTATACACCTCAATCAGATCACCTTGCAGGTGCCTAGTCTCCAGACACTGTAATTTGCAAAACTTAAGCCTTTCTTTGTAAGAGCAACCCTTTGTTCCATTCACTAATCTTGTTGCCCTTCTCTGTACTCATTCCAGCAGCTCTACATCCTTCTTAAAATGAGGCTTGCAGACCTGTATACAGTACTCAAGGTGTGGCCTGACCATTGCCTTATACAAGGGGATAATCACCTCTTTATCCCTTCTAGAAAAATTCCTGTATATCATTGACAAGACACCATGAGCTACACTTGCAGCCCGTCTGCACTGCTCAGAAAACTTCATATCTGCCTGCACAATTATCCCCAGGTCCTTTTCGTTCTCTACCACTGTCAGTGTAGTACCACAGAGTTGATACGTTACTCTGGGGTTACTGTTTCCCATATGTAGTACTTTACATTTGTCAATGTTAAACTTCATTTGACACCTCTCAGCCCATCTACTCAACTTTACTAGATCCTGTTGCAACAGCATACTGTCATTAGTGTCCTTAGCAACCTTGCCAACCTTCGTATCGTCTGCAAACTTGGACATTAAGCTTGATATACCATCATCAATATCATTTATAAATATAGAAAACAACAATGGACTCAACACTGAACTCTGAGGGACTCCACTATGTATGTGTAAATTGTATGTGGGACCCAGGGTTTCCCCTATAGCCTGTATCTTCTGTTATGGCGCCTTAATGCAGAGCCAGTAATGTATGATGTCAGTGTTGTATGGTGTCATTTCATGTTTGTACCATTGCTTTTGTGTTTATTTTTCAAAAATCATAATGGATATTGCAGAAACCATTTATCTAGGAGATCACATGTGGAAATTCTCTTAAGAACTATGCACAGTGTGAAGATAAAAAAACATTCTAAACTTTGTAGCACCAACACCACTCAGATTCCATTTTAGTATTACTATGAGTTCAAAATAGAATAAACACAGTGGCATGTGATCTGATAGGTTAATTTGTGCTGTAACATATGGAAAACAATAAAAACAAATTCAAAAACTATATTAAGTAAAAATCTCTTTATTTTTGAGATGGGCCACACACATGTAGTGCTGTTTGTTTGTTATTTGGTTTTTAGGAGCATTAGCAACTAAGGCCATATTGCTCCGGGGGTATATGCGGTGGTCATTCCCTGACCTTTCTGCATCCTCCGTATTTTTTGGTCACGTGGTGAACCCCGGTATAATCAAGAAGCGTGTTCTATGCACTGCTGCTGCTCCTGCCCACCTGGCTACGGAGGCACCTCACATGTAGTGCTGACACTAAAGGTTAATAATTGGGTATTAACCAGTTCTAGTTTTCGTCTGCTGTATTTTGATACATTGTGTTTATTGTTTCTCTGTTCTTAAATTTTGTTTTCCTCCCTTTGGAAGGGAGAACAAATCTTGATGTTCATCTAACTCCTCTTCATAACAATCTCCTTTCACCATTGTATGTGGTTGAGAGGAGGTTGTATGTGTATAAATCCGAACTTTCTGGATTTACAATGGTTACTCATTTTTCAACCCCTTTTCTTGCTTCCATCCTAATATAGTTTTTCCCTTTCTTTGCGAAAACAAACAAAAAAAACCTTAAAACAGTGGCTCTGTCATTAAATTCAGAATTTTTTTTTTCTTTTTAAAGCTTGCTGCCTTTGTGCCGTAAAGCCCATAAACAATCAATCAATTTTTAAAGCATTTCTGCAAGCTTTTGCTAAATTTCGTTGTTCATTTCTAGTTAGCAAATTTTTACCATCAGACTAGTTGGTATTGTATAAAATATGTAGAATAACTGACACAAAATGTTATTTATTTCATTTCAGAACTAGAGGGACAGCTGTGTCAGTGTCCTGGGCCTATACTTCATTGGGGGGGCTTCAAAATGGACCGAATAAGTGGGAGTGAGGAATACAAAGAGTCATTGTGCTAAAATTATTTTTATTATTTTACCACAATGAGGTTAAGATTATAATAAGAGTAATGACATATTTGTGGAAGTGTATTTCACACTTTTCAAGTGGTTAAATCATTATTGGGAGTCATACAGACCTAGACCAACTTGTTATTTGCTATTGTTCTTGTGTTCACCTTAGTTTCCTCCTCTCTTCAAAAACGTTTACATCCATTCCCCTAGGAAATTTTTCAGCTACTGCTATACCTAGTAATCTGCCATAAAATTAAAGGCTGCTCCTAAGAGGGATCATGTGGGCTCTGGCCTGAAAAGATATCCAAATCTCAACAGAGAGTGTGAGAGAGGTATCTCACAGTCCAGGCAAGGAATTGTTTTAGTGCATTTTGTCATAGATATAATGAGAATTTTAATATAATAGATATTAAAATAATGGCTGGTTCCTGAGAGTAGCCTTTAAAAGCCTATGTAATCCATAATGTTTAGCTAAAATACAAGACCTTTGTAATGAAAAGTAGTAAAAATAAATACTATTGCCGTTAACATAAAAATGAATAAGATATATATGCTGTGTTTTTTTTTTTTTTTTTTTTTTTTTTTTATATATACAAGGCGTATATTATGTATAGTTTTTAAATTTTCTCGAATATGGTATGTGGGCAGATATTTCATCTCGGAGCTATAAAAATTCAGATTGCATAAGCAGATAACCTTTCTTGTTCTTCCTCTGTACCTATTACAGAGCATATGTTATGCTCTGTGTAACAATAAATCATATATTTTTGTACTTGCATGGTGCAAAGCTAAATTTGATTTAACAGTGTCCTTCAGTAAGATGCCAAATAAATATGATGTAGTCTTCAAGGTGACATATGCTTCAAGATGACATAAAAGAATCTCTGCATATTATAAAATTTGGAGACGGTAGCACTCATTTTGTGTGCCGTATGTAAATAGGATTTTTTCAGTTTCATTACTTAATCTAAATAACAATGTTTTATTATTTGACCATTAAATATCATCAGTATATAGAATGTTTTTTGTTATACCAGTACTCCTGATGTCTGTTTACATGAGGTTCTCAAACATTCCAATATATTCCATAAAACATTTTTAAGCACATACCCCACAAAACTAGCTTTCATAGTTCCATATGTGCTGAATGTAAAAGAAAAAAAAAACCAGTAAGCAGTGTTAGCAGCATTGAAAAATGTACCATTTTCAGTTGCTACAGGTAGCAGTAATAAAAGTTATTCCATGTTATATTAGCATTAGCATTAGTAGAGGCATTTGATGCAAGAAAGCAAGCTTAAGCAGCATCAGCCAAAAAAATAAATAAATAAAAATTAACCACTTCCACTTCACCCCTCTGTTCATTCGAAATACCTGTCCAGCTGAGCCTTAAACTTATTTAGGCTATCAACTTCCACGACAAGGGATGGAAGTCTGTTACACCAACCAGCCACCCTCTGGCTAAAGGCAAATTTCCTCACGTCTATCCTACCTCTGTCTTTCCTCAATTTGAATTTATGCCCTCTCAGGTGATTATTCTGAGCAAGAGGAAGAATCCCATCAGCATTGAGCATGCTCAAACCATTCAAGGCTTTATACACCTCTATCAGATCACCTCGCTGGTCACCACCAAATACGGAGCATGCGGAAAGGTCAGGGAATGACCACCGCACCCGAGCAATATGGCCTTAGTTGCTAATGCTCCTAAAAACAAAAAAAAAAAAAAAAAAACCTCGCTGGTGCCTAGTCTCCAGACACTGTAATTTGCAAAACTTAAGCCTTTCTTCGTAAGAGCACCCCTTTGTTCCATTCACCAATCTTGTTGCCCTTCTCTGTACTCGTTCCAGCATCTCTACATCCTTCTTGAAATGAGGCCTCCAGACCTGTATACAGTACTCTAGGTGTGGCCTGATCATTGCCTTATACAAGGGAATAATCACCTCCTTATCCCTGCTAGAAAAATTCCTATATATCATTGACAATACACCATGAGCTACTCTTGCAGCCCATCTACACTGCTCAGAGAACTTCATATCTGCCTGCACAATTACCCCCAGGTCCTTTCCATTCTCTACCACTGTCAGTGTAGTACCACAGAGTTGATTCGTTGCTCTGGGGTTGCTGTTTCCCATATGTAGTACTTTACATTTGTCAATGTTAAACTTCATTTGCCACCTCTCAGCCCATCTGCTAAACCTTTCCAGATCCTGTTGCAGCAGCATGGCATCAGTAGTGTCCTTAACAACCCTGCCAACCTTTGTATTATCTGCAAACTTGGACATTAAGCTTGATATAGCATCATCAATATCATTTATAAATACAGAAAACAATAATGGACCCAGTACTGAACTCTGAGGGACTCCACTAATAACATTAGTCCACGATGAGCAGTGTCCATTGATTACCACTCTCTGTCTTCTCCCCGTCAACCACCCCTTTATCCATAGCAGCAATTTGCCTCCAATGCCACACTGCTCCAATTTGTGCAGCAGTCTTCCATGTGCAACAGTATCAAAAGCCTTTCTAAGATCCAAATATATAATATCAAAGTTATTCCCTGCATCCAGTTCTTTTGTGAGGATATGCCGCGATCATTCCCTGAACCTTCTGTATTTGGTGGTCACGGGCTCGAACCACGGTCTAATCAAGAAGCGTGTGCTACGCGCTACTGCTCCTGCCCACCTGGCTACGCAGGCACCGACTGCATCATAGTATCCAATCAAATTGGTCAGGCAAGACTTTCCCTTAACAAAACCATGCTGTGTCCGAACTATAACTGAAGTCTTGTCTAGATGATCCTGCAGTGCTTCTTTAACCAGTGCCTCCATTAAATTTCCTGGAACAGAAGTTAAACTCACAGGTCTATAATTACTTGTGTCAGCCTTTGATCCCGCTTTGTGAATTGGGGTTACATTTGCACATCTCCAGTCTATGGGAACCTCCCCTGAGTCCAAGGAAGCTCTCATAATTATGGCTACGGGTTTGCTTACTTCCTTTGCTGCCTCCTTTAATATAACGATAGATCCCATCCACCCCGGGTGCCTTTCTTGTGTTTATCTTTAACAATTTCTCCTCCACTTTACTCTCAGTTATTACAAGATTCTCTAGCTTACTGCCAGAGTTGAATACACCTCTGGCATTCCCCTCGCTGAATAACTCCTCATGTGTGAATGTCATTGCAAAATATTCATTTAGTTTGTTAGCTACCTGAGTGGGATCATCAACAGTTGACCCATCGATATCAAGTGGACCAATCTGATTCATCCCCTTCCTTCTAGAGTTTACATAAGTAAAGAACTCTTTGCTGTTTTTCTTTGCATCCCTTGCCAAAGATTTCTCGTAATCTGCCTTTGCCTGCCTAACCTCCTTTGTAACTTGGTTACAGATCAACTTGTATTTATCATAGGCTTCTGTGTCAAGTGTTAATTTGTATGTATCCCATGCATTTTTCTTCTCTGCCATATGTCTCATTAGTTCATCTGACATCCACTTAGGCCTAAACCTTGAACAATATTTCTTAGTTGGTATGTAAAGCCTAGTAGCTTCCAAGATAAGTTCTTTGAATGCTTCCCATTTTGAATTTGCTTTTGGTAAATTCATCAGTTGGTCCCACTGTATAGAAGTTAAATACTGTCTCAGTCCATCGTAGTCGCCTTTACAAAAGCAATAACCCTTCCCTTTACCCCTGATGGTAGTTACCTCTTTGAGTAAATCCCACTTCAGCACACTGTGATCACTGCCACCTAGTGGTTCATTTACCTGCAGATTCTTAATGCATGAAGAATCACTACTGATAATTAAATCAAGAATATTACTCCCTCTAGTTGCCTCCCGAACATGCTGATGTAGAAAACAATCATCCAATAAATCCACAAAAGCCTTGCTAGTGTGTGAGTGACCCGGCCCCAAATTCCAGTCAAATCTGCGAAATTAAAATCCCCCATTATAAGACTCTCTGATTTACTGGCCCACTCTATTTCCCTGTACAATTCCTTATTATACTCATCAGAGTCATTAGGCCTATAGCACACTCCTATTCTCAATTTTGATCTCCCAATGCTTATGTCACACCAAACTGACTCGACCCTGCACTGTCCAGCAATGTCGACTGGCTTCACTTCCTTGGATTTTATGTATTTCTTAACTAATAGCATAACCCCTCCTCCCTTCCTATCCTGTCTGTCACTTCTGTAGATATTGTACTCCCCAAATTCAAGTTCTGCATGCCTTATATCTGTGTGACACCACATCTCTGAAATTACCACAATATCTGCCTTTGATGTTTTGAGCAATACCTCAAATTCATCAAATTTATTTACTAAACTCCTAGCATTGGTATACACGCAAGTATACATGCACCTGTTCTTTTTCTTAGCTACCCTAACACAACCCATGTGTTTACTTGTACCCCAATGATTCCCAGCAGTCTCTGAAATATCCTGCATCTTATTTTCCAGGCTGCGGCTCATTCCAATAGAAGCAGTGCAAGAATCACTTTCACCTCTGCCAGTGGCTACTGTTAATTAGTCCTTGTATCCTCCCAATCTAGCAGTTTTCCGACCCACCTAACCACTGCCTCGATAGCATCAGCAAACATTCTTGCATCCTTTGTATTTAAGTGTATCCCATCCCTGTAGAAGCAGTCTCTCCTGTTAACAAGTACAGACCAGGCTGAAAAAATTCTACCCCTTGAGCCTTGCACAATCTTTCCAGGGCCAAATTGATCGACAGGGCTCTCATCATATACTCCCTCCTATCGTGTCTGGGCAGAATTGCAGACACTTTCAAATTCAACCCTAATTCACGGCTTTTTTTCAACAGTGACCTGTACTTGTTAAGTAATTCCGCAGGTCTCCTACTCTTAATATCATTAGTGCCAACGTGTACAACTATATCACCTTTTGTGCCCTTAAAAGATGGTATCCGCTCTACAACGTCATCAACCTTTGCCCCTGGCAGACATACCCTGGTCCTGTTCCACCTATCCTTTTTACAAAGCATGTTTCCCGTTTCCCTGACAGTAGAGTCACCAACAACTACTAGTTCCTTTGAGACCAGCGCATTCTGCCTTGGGGGCCGCCGCTGTGTTGCGTGATGACCAAGTGCAAGCTCTGGCATTGGTGTGGGCAGCTGAGAGCTTGTTGGGCCCTCACTTTTAATCCTTCGAGGGCATCCACCCTGTCCTTCAAGCTCTCATATAGGCCCATAACAACGCTGAGTTGTCGCCTGATTTCCTTACACTCCTTGCATCGCGCACACACAAAGACATCCCCCATGGCAGTATCATGTCCCGTACCTGACTGCTCCTCAAACATCAAGCAAGTAGTGCATTTTAAAAGGCTGTGATTCAGAGGGCAACTGCCCCTCCTTAGTTCTCCCCTGAGCCACAGCACTCCCATTAGCTTGAGCCTTTTGCTTTGCTGCTCTGGTCTGAGTCATGATTTCGATTTAATTTCAATAAAATTTCAATTTCAGTACAAAATTAAAACTCTAAACTTATATCCCAACACAGTTATAACGCTATATTTATGTTTTAGTATCGAGTGTTATCTACGAAATCCCTTTATATAACTTCCGTATCAAGTTAAGTATTAATTATTTATTTTTTACTAATTATTTATGTTACGTAACCCAAGTCGTTTTTTTTTTTTTTTTTTTTTGTTTGGTAGTTGTTGGCGCATCGGCTTCTGTGGCCATAATGCACCTCCCAAGGTTTTTGCAGTACTTTGATCCAAGCCCGAGGCGGGAATCGAACCCGCGACCTTTGGGTTGCCAGGCAGGCACTTTACCCACCTGGCTAGCCCGGTCGGCCCCAAGTCGTTATATGTATAGTTAAAAGTACAAATTAATTGACAATGAAGTTCAACAAGATTAATTATCTGATTAATTTACAATATTATGTACTATACTATACTATATTAAGCTTATGCAATCTAGTTCGAGATATTTTGTATCGCGTTACAATGGCGGCAATTTACGAACGGTCAACACATTGATTTGATACACTTTCCGATACTAAGTAATACCTACAAAATCTCTATCTAAGTTACTTTAAATATCCTATTATCCTGACCTTTCCTAACAAAACAAAAAGGGGGGGGGGGAAGAAGTCAAATTGGAAATAGCTTGTGAAACTTTCAATGCCAATATTGGAAAGTAATTCCTCATGGTATGATACTGGGCATTTTTTGACCAACCTGAAAGCTTTTGAAATTCCTTTAGAAAACTGTCTAGCATTTAGTGCTGATAATGTTCCTTATAGAGAGCCTAAAAAACTGGAATACCAAGGATGTAATCGGTTGTCTTTATCATCTAATTAATTTTTCATCTTCTTTATCATCTAATCTAGCATTTAGTGCTGATAATGTTCCTTATAGAGAGCCTGAAAAACTGGAATACCAAGGATGTAATCGGTTGTCTTTATCATCTAATTAATTTCTTTGCTGAAAAGAGAGCTGCATGTCTTTTTCTCAAAGTGGATGAATGTTTAGTGGATTTTTACTACTATCTTGAAGGAATAGAAAGAAGTGCTAAAAGGAAAGCATTAGAATTAGCAAGGGCACGTGATGCAAGAAAGCAAGCTTATATAGCATCAGCCAAAAACACACACACCCTTCTCATATCACCTATCCACACACTCCAAATGTTTGTCTAGTTCTGCCTTGTATCTGTTTTAAGCTATCAACTTCTACAACGACAGATGGAAGTTTGTTCCAGCAATCAACCACCCGCTGGCAAAAGACAAATTTCCGCACATCTATCCTACAACTGTCTTTCCTCAATTTGAATTTATGCCCTCTCAGGTGATTATTCTGAGCAAGAGGAAGAATCCCATCAGCATTGTGCATGCTCAAACCATTCAAGATCACCTCGCTGGTGCCTAGTCTCCAGACACTGTAATTTGCAAAACTTAAGCCTTTCTTCATAAGTGCAACCCTTTGTTCCATTCATTAATCTTGTTGCCCTTCTCTGTACTCGTTCCAACAGCTCTACATCCTTCTTAAAATGAGGCCTCCAGACCTGTATACAGCACTCAAGGTGTGGCCTAACCATTGCCTTATACAAGGAGATAATCATCTCCTTATCCCTGCTAGAAAAATTCCTGTATATCATTGACAAGACACCATGAGCTAATCTTGCAGACCGTCTGCACTGCTCAGAAAACTTCATATCTGCCTGCACAATTACCCCCAGGCCCTTTTCACTCTCTACACTGTCAGTGTAGTACCACAGAGTTGATACATTACTCTGGAGTTGGCACCTCTGCAGCTAGGTGGGCAGGAGCAGCAGTGCATAGCACACATTTCTTGATTAGACCAGGGTTCTAGCCTGTGACTACCAAATATGGAGGATGCAGAAAGGTCAGGGAATGACCACCGCATATCCCTGGAGCAATATGGCCTTAGTTGCTAATGCTCCTAGAACCCAAATAACAACAACTCTGGGTTACTACTTCCCATATGCAGTACTTTACATTTGTCAATGTTAAACTTCAGTTGTCACCTCTCAGCCCAACTTTTCTAGATCCTGTTGCAGCAGCGTACTGTCATTAACAACCCTGCCAACCTTCGTATCATCTGCAAACTTGGACATTAAGCCTGATATTCCATCATCAATATCATTAATGAATACATGAAGCAACAATGGACCCAGCACTGAACTCTGGGGGACTCCACTAATAACATTAATCCATGAAGAGCAGTGCTCATTGATTACCACTCTCTGTCTTCTCCCACTCAACCATCCCTTTATCCATAGCAGCAATTTGCCTCCAGTGCCACACTGTTCCAATTTGTGCAGTAGTCTTCCATGCGCAACAGTATTAAAAGCCTTTCTAAGATCCAAATATATGATATCAAAGTTATTCCCTGCATCCAGTTCCTTTGTGACCACACCATAGTATTCAAACAAATTGGTCAGACAAGACTTCCTCTTAACAAATCCATGCTGCATCCGAGCTGTAACTGAAGTTTTGTCTAGATGATCTTGCAGTTCTTCCTTAACCAGTGCTTCCATTAATTAATGCATAAATTAATGAAAGTATAAATTAATGAATGCTGCTAAGTGAAAAAGATTTTGAATTGTGTGTACACATTTGCTGTCATTGAGTAACTCTTTTTAAGTAGACTGGTAGAACAATGGCAGCCTCTGAAAAGTCTGTTTAAAGAAAAGGTTAGAAGGTGAGAAAAGTCACATGAGCACACTTTTCAAAGTTACCAAATTGAAGAGTAAAACAAGCAAAACCACTAGTGAGTGGCACGGATTAATGTTTAAATCCAGTTCATGAACCAAATTAAGTTTAGAAAAAAAGACTAATCACTTCATGATGAAAAGAATGACTGAATCAAAAACTTCTGTGAAAGTAATGCAAAACAGTCCAAGCAAGCTGATAATCCCAGACAGGTTATTCTGATATATGCAGAAAATCTGTTCATGTTACTTTCTTCTGCTTTGAATAAAGTGTTTTTTGTGTTCCTTTTAAATGTTATGCTATCGTCTTAAAATCTGAGCATAGCTCTTCAATAAAATGTGTCTCATATCCATTTACTGAGGTCATTAATTTTTTTATAAATTAAAGAGCACGATGTGTAAATTCACTGTACAGGAGTTTTAAATCTGGTACAGCATATGTCTTCATGCTGTACAAGTTCCTACTGATTAATGATGGTCTTATAAACTGCCAAGCAATTTCATCATTTGGCATTTACAAATTTGAAATTTTTTATGGGTACATTTCCAATACTTTTTGGTATTTTTGAAGATAAAGAAATAGCTGGAGCAATAAATATTTTGCAGTATCAATTCTATTAATATCAGTGTGAGAACCTACAAAATGCTATTATGAAAGAAGAAAAATTTGAGCTACACTGGTCCCTCATTGGGGAACTGAGAAGTGCAGAAAGAAACTTTAAATATAGGATGCAATATTTGAAAAATTTTTTTAAATATATAGTGCAGCTTGGAGGATCAATTGGCAATGGTGAATACAGGACAGTAATTTATTTATTTCAGATTTTTTTACAAAATGAGCTTCAAGACCAGGGATAGACCAGTACACATTGTTTATTTCCAGTGAAACAGCAAACATCCCACACTTCCTATGCCACTATGCAAATCTTACGAGCATGTTTCTTAATCATGTTGCTTCAAGATTTGATGATACTGCATGGCCTCTAAAATCTCCATGATCTCAGTGCAAGTGACTAACTTATGGGTATATTTGAAGGAGGGAGTTTTTCATGATTGCTCTTTGATTATTGCTGAATTAAAGGAGAAAATTCCACAAGTCAGAGTTACTGATGAGAACTTTGTTACATCATGCCATAGAACATTTTTAGCATAGATTAGAAAGCTGCATAACAAAGGGGGAGGTTATTGAAAAAATTGGAGGGAGCATGTTTATTTGACATGTTTATTTTAAGAACAGGAGTTGTTAAATCTTCTCCTTCCATTTTGTACAGGTATAAAATATTGGCTGTACAGGTATAAAATATGAGTAGGTGAAGGGTGTTTCCATGTCAATTTCCATGTTTCACAGGTTGAAAAATCCCGAATAACTCTTGGGGAACCCTCTGATTGAGATTTGCTAAATATAGCCTTGAATAAATAGGACTGGAAATTCCTCTAGTTGATAGGAATTGAACCCAGATATTTCTAAACGAGTGGCAAACAATGATCTATTGTGCTGATATTGTGCCATGGAGGGCCATACATATATTAATGAAAATTTATTTAGGCTGACTGTGGTCCAGAAGTAACATGTGAACAATGCTATTTACACTAAGATCAAGCCCATTGGAAACCACAAAAAATGCATGGCCTGTTATAAACCGTTGTGCATACTCTGTACTTATTACAAGAGGTCTTAGACTAAATTAAATCAATTTTTATACTAAAATCAGGCTGCAATGAAGAAGATAACCCTTTGCTGCAACAATGGCGGCCGAGAACAATCATGACATTGTTAATACCTAGTGATTTTTTTCCCCCCAGTTCTTAATAAAAACTGAAAAAATATATAAATAATTGCAGTTACCTGGTTGTACTTACCTTCTTTCATCTGGGGACATTCCAGGATCCGTAATTAATATAGATTCTAAAAGATCTTGAAAACTACTGAGTTAATGATGATCAAGACTTCAAAGGCAGATATTGTTGGGATATCAGAGACAGGGTATCATATAGATATAAGATATAAGTATTGCAGAATTGGAATTTGGGGAGTACAATGTGTACAGAAAGGATAAACAGGACATGAAAGGAGAAGGGGTTATGCTGTTAGTGAAGAAACACATAAAATCTAAGGCAGTGCATCCAGGTGACTTTGGTGGACAGTGCAATGTTGAGTCAGTTTGGTGTGACCTAAGCACTGGGAAAGCAAAAATGAGGGTAGGAGTTATAGGCCTAATGACTGTGATGAGTACAATAAACAACTATACAGAGAAATAGAGTGGGCCAGTAAATCAGAATGTCTTATAATTGGGGATATTAACTTTCTAGATATTGACTAACTGGAACTTGTGGTTGGTCACTCGCACACTAGCAAGACTTTTGTGGATTTATTGGAGGATTGTTTTCCACAGCAACATGTTTGAGCGGCAACCAGAGGGAGTAATACCCTTGATCTGATTATCAGCAGTGATTATTCATGCATTAAAAATTTGATCACAGTGTATTGATGTGGGATTTACTTAAAGATGTAACTACCATCAAGAGTAAAGGGAAGGGTTTCTGTTTTCTACAGTGGTCTCAGATAGTTTTTAAATTCTATACAGTGGGATCAACTGATGATGTTTAAAACAGTGAATGCTAAGGAATTAATCTTGGAAGCTAGGCTTTTCATGCCAACTAAGAAATACTCTTCAAGATTTAGACCTAAATGGATGTCAGATGAACTAATGATGCTCGTGAATTATCAGGTGACATAGAAACCTACGGCAGATATAAGCTACTCTGTAATCAAGTCACAAATGAGGTTAGGCAATCGAAGGCTGATTACAAAAAAATCCTTGGCAAAGGATGTACAGAAAAACAACAAAGACTGCTTTCCTTATGTTAAACTCTAGAAGGAAGGGGATGAATCAGATTGGTTGACTTGATGTTGATGGTTCGACTGTTGATGATCCTGTTCAGATAGCTGACAAACAATGAGTATTTTGCATCTTCCTTCACACATAAGGAATTCTAACAGGGAGCTAAATGATTTTGTAATAACTGAGAGAAACGTTGAGGAGAAATTGTTGAAGTTAAACATAAAAAAGGCGCGTGAGGCAGATAGAATCTATCTAGTTATATTGAAGGAGGCAGTGAGGGAAGTTAGCAAAACCTTAGCCATAATTATGAGAGCATCCTTAGATTCAGGGGAGGTCCCCATGGACTTGAGATGTAGAAAGGTATCCCCAATTCACAAAAGGAGTTCAAAGGGTGGCACAAATAATTATAGACTTGTTAGTTTAACTTCTGTTCTGGGGGGAATAATGAAGTCACTGGTTAAAGAAGTGATGCAGGATCACCTAGACAAGACTGCAGTCTTGTCTAGGTGAACCTGATGGGTATGTTAAGGGGAAGTCTTGTCTGACTAATTTTATTTGGATACTATGATGTGGTCACAAAGGAACCAGATGCAAAAAATAATTTTGATATCATATACTTGGATTTCAGGAAGTCTTTTGATACTGTAGCACATGGAAGACTGCTTTACAAATTGGAGCAGCATGGCATTAAGGGCAAGCTGCTGCAATGGATAAAGGGATGGTTGAGTGGCAGAGAGTAGTAATAAATGGACACTGCTCTACGTGGACTAGTGTTATTAGTAGAGTCCCCTAGGGTTCAGTACCGGGCCATTTGTTGTTTTGTGTATTTATCAGTGATATTGATGAAAGTATATCATGCTTAATGTCTAAGTTTGCAGATGATAGAAAAGATTTGCAGATCTAGAAAAGTTAGGTAGATGTGCTGAGAAGTGACAACTAAAGTTGACAAATGCAAAGTACTGCATATGGGTAGCAGTAAACCAAGAGAAACGTACCAACTGTGTGGTACTACACTGAAGAACTGTAGTTCCTCCCTGTAGAAACTGCTCAGAACTTCATATCTGAAGTTCTCTGATCAGTTTTGTCAATGATGTATAGGAATTTTGCTAGCAGAGACAAGGAGATGATTATCCCTTGGTATAAAGGTCAGGCAAAGGTCAGGTCTTGGTATGAAGGTCAAGGCAAAGGTCAGGACATACTTTGAGTACTGCATACAGGTCTGGAGGCCGAATTTTAGGAGGGATGTACAGTTGCTAGAATGAGTACAGAGAAGGGCAGCAAGATTGGTGAGAGAACAAAGAGGTGCTCTTACCAAAAGTGGCTTTAGTTCTGCAAGTTGCAGCATCTGGAGACTAGGCACCTGTGAGGTGATCTGATTGAGGTGTATAAGGTCTTGAATGGTTTGAGCAGGCTCATTTGCTGATGGGATACTTCCATTTGCTCAGATTAAGAATCTGAGGGGGCTTAGATAGATTCAAATTGAGGAAAGACAGTTGTAGAATAGAGATGTGGAAGTTTGCCTTTAGCCAGCGGGTAGAACAGACCTCCATCTCTTGTTGTGGAAGTTTGATAGCTTAAATAAATTTAAGGCCGAACTAGACAAACATTTGGAGTGACCAGATGGGTGAAATGGGATTTTTTTTTTTTTTGGATCATGCTGTATAAGCTTGCTTTCTTACATCATATGTCTCAACTAATGCTAATGATGCTGATTCGAGGTTCTGTGTTAACATCATTTTCTTTGTATTCCCTAGGAATTTCTATCTGCTTTTTACCAGCAAGTGGAGCCATCTGGCACATGTCTTCACTCTACAGGTGATTCTGTACTGAAAAGGCAGACAGACTGGACAAGGGGGGAAAGAAGGTTATTCACTCAGTTAATAGGCATATAAAATCTAAAGCAAACACATCCAGTTAGCATGGGTTGCCAGAACAATCTTGAGGTAGTTTAGTGTGACATAAGCACTGGAAAAACAAAATGAGGGTAGGAGTATGTTATAGGCCAAATAAACGTGTTGAATATAATAAACAAAATTAGCCCCAGGGACTCACACTGGTGAGTATGGGCTTGGCACACCCAGGGTCCTGAGTTGGATATCAGCATTCTTCTCTTTCTTGGTGATTCCTTTCTACTTCTGTCAATCTCTCTCTCTCTCTCTCTCTCTCTCTCTCTCTCTCAGGGTAACCCGGTAATTTTTTTTCTGGCTGGTGCAGCATAAGCCTCAGGCTTCCTTGCACCATATGGCTAATAATAATAATAATAAAACTGTATACACAAAGTCGTTATCAAATCAGGATGTCTTATAATAGAGGATTTTAACTTTCCAGATACTAACTGAAACTTGTGGGTTGGCTACTTGCATAATAGTAAGACTTTTGTGGATTTATTGAATGACTGTTTTTCAGATTAGCATGGTACAGATGCAGCAAGGGAAAGCAGTATGCTCGTGCTGATTATCAGTAGTGAATCTTTGTGCATTAAGTATCTGTTGATAAAATAACCACTATGTGTCAGCAGTTACAGTGTATTGATGTAGGATTTACTTATAGATGTAATTACTGTCAAGGGCAAAGGGAAAGGATTTTGCTTTCATAAAGATGTCTACAGTGTTTTCAGATAGTTTTTAAATTTTTGCAGTGAGACCAACTGATGATATTACCAACAGAAAATTCTAAATGGGAAACATTCATGGAAGTAATCATAGAAGTTGCTAGGCTTTTCACACTAATAAAGAGTTTAGTGTTCCAGGCATAGACATAAATGGATATTGGAAGTACTGGTGAGACTTCGGCAGAGAAGTCTCATCAGTTCATCTGACAAAACTTGTGACAGAAAATAAAAACTACATAGGATAGATATAAATTATCCGGTGACACAAAAGCCTAGAGTAAATAAAAACTAGTCTGTATAAAAACTAATCTAGTTAGGCAAAGAAGATTAGGCAAGCTTTGGTAGAATTTAAAGAAAAACAGCAAAGATTTCTTTACGTAAACAGTAGAAGGAAGTAGTTGAATCACATTGGTTTACTAGATATGTGTGGTTTAAATGTTGGTGAACTTGATGACAAACATGAGGTTGCTGACAAACTGAACAGGTATTTTGCATCTACATTCACACTTGAAAAACTTTTTTGGGATGGGGATGCCAAAAGTTTATTAAATTTTAAAAGGAAGCTAAATGATTTTGTAGTAACTGACAGGAAAATGGAAACGAAATTGTTTAGGCTAAATGTAAAAAAAGGACATAGTGTGAATCAGATCTGTACAATTATATTAAGGGGGGGCAGCAAAAGAAGTAAGAAAACTCTCCACAGTAATTATGAGAGAGAGAGAGAGAGAGAGCATTCTTGGATTTAGGGATTGTCCTATGGACTGGAGATGTGCGATATATCCTTAATTCACATAGGGGGACCAAAGGATCTACCTATGGAAATAATGAATGGATGAAGTTAGTAATTACAGACCTATTAGCTTGACTTCCAGGGAAAATAATGGAGTCTCTGCTTAAAGAAGTAATGCAGGACTATCTAGAAGGAATGCAGTTATACTGCTGTCACAGCATGGATTTGTTAAGGGGCAGTCTTGTCTAACCAATCTAATAGGATGCGCTGATGCAGAAATATATGAAATAGATGCAAAAAATATTTTTGACATCATATACTTAGATTTCAAAAACCTTTTGATAGTGCTATACAGATTGGAGCAGTGTAGCATTAAGGACAATTTGCTGCTGTGGATAAAGGGATGGTTGATTGAGAGAATACAGAGAGTGATAATTCAATGGGCACTGCTCTTTTGAGACTAATATTATTAATGGATTCCTCCAGGATTTAGTGCTGTGCCCTTTTTTTTTATATATATATATATTAGGGTATATCAAACTTAAATGTCTAAGTTTGCAGATGATATGAGGGTTGGAAGGAATGTTAATGAGAGCAAAGTGGAAGAGAAATTGTTGAAGTTAAACGTAAGAAAAGCACCTGGGGTGGATGGGATCTATCCAGTTATATTAAAGGAGACAGCAAAGCAACTAAGCAAACCCTTAGCCATAATTATGAGAGCTTCCTTGGACTCAGGGGAGGTTCCCACAGACTGGAGATGTGCAAATGTATCCCCAATTCACAAAGGTGGATCGAAGGGTGACACGAGTAACTACAGACCAGTTAGTTTAACTTCTGTTCCGGGTAAAATAATGGAGTCGCTGGTTAAGGATGCATTGCAGGATCATCTAGACAAGACTGCAGCAATAATTCAGACACAGCATGGGTTTGTTAAGGGAAAGTCTTGTCTGACAAATTTGATAGGATACTATGATGTGGTTACAAAGGAACTGGATGCGAAAAATAATTTTGATATCATATATTTGGATTTCAGGAAAGCTTTTGACACTGTTGCGCATGGAAGACTATTGTACAAATTGGAGCAGAATGGTATTAAGGGTAAAGTGCTACAATGGATAAAAGGATGGTTAAGTGCTAGAAGACAGAGGGTGGTAATCAATGGGTGCTGCTCTTCTTGGACTAATGTTATTAGTGGAGTCCACAGGGTTCGGTGTTGGGTCCACTGTTGTTTTGTATATTTATCAATGATATTGATGAAGGTATATCAGGCTTAATGTCGAAGTTTGCAGATGATACAAAGGTTGGCAGGGTTGTTAATGACAGTAATGGCAGTGTGCTACTGCAACAGGATCTAGATAATTTGGACAGATGGGCTAAGAAGTGGCAACTGAAGTTTAACCTTGACAAATGCAAAGTACTACATATGGGTAGAAGTAACCCCAGAGAAACGTACCAACTGTGTGTACAGTTGGTACGTTTCTCTGGTACTACACTTAAGGTGGTAGAAAATGAAAAAGACCTGCGAGTAATTGTGCAGGCAGATATGAAGTTTTCTGAGCAATGCAGACAGGCTGCCAGGGCAGGTCATGGGGTTTTGTCAATGATATATAGGAATTTTGCTAGCAGGGAAAAGGAGGTGATTATCCCTCTGTATAAGGCAATGGTCAGGCCACGGCTTGAGTACTGCATACAGGTCTGGAGGCCTCATTTTAGGAAGGATGTAGATTTTTTGGTCCTTGAGGTTGTCACAGACATTCTCTCAGATATGCCAGACAAGCTGTTCTTGCTACCTGGGAGTCTAAAACGCTGATGGAACTGATATTCGGGTGACACTCAAGTCAAAGTGGACCCAATTTCGGCGAGGTCCGGACGGTCTATGACAGCCAAATCCTCTGCTTGCACCTTCACAATGGTGGGACTGTTAGTAATCCTGGGTATAACCTTAATGCACAAGTACATGGTGGGTGACCACCCAGGTGTGAACCAACATAAGCAGGGGTCGAGGTGTGGCGCCCACACCACATGGAGGAACACCGCCCCCTCTATGTTACCAGGCAGTACTAGGTGGTAGATGACTCTCATCAACCAGTGAAATACCACCACTTTGCTTATTGGAGGCTTGAAGTGGTGGAACCCATGTTTAGTCTCTAGAGCTAGTTCCGGCCAACCCTTCCCTATCTCTTCCATCATGCAGTATGATTGATGATTTTTGAGGTTATGATGAATGTCGTGGCGAGATCCAATATTCCTTACATATCGAGGGTACAGCTCTAAAACGGTGTTCGCAGGCCGGCCGCTAGTTAGTACACCGGACTGAACCTATTGGTAACTCTCTAGGAAGCTTCCGGATCAGCTAGTGTATAATCTTGCTACCTCTACTCTGCCAGATAGTGACTGGAGGGAGTCCGAGTAGTGTGTATGCGGGGAGCATTGTCAAGGCCACGTTATGTCAAGGATCTGGGTATATTCTTACCACATGTACGCCATATCCAAAAATTTCATTACTTCATACAGCATGTCCCACCCACTTTTTCTTACTATTGAATACACCACGAATTGTCAAAATAATAGAGCAAGCTTATCTGCGAAAAGATCTAAACCTCCCAAGGACTTCCTAATTCATTTCACAAATATACGTGGTCTCAATTCCAATCTCAACGATGTCCATTTCCACTTGCAGTCTTCCAAACCCCATGTACTTTTTCTGACTGAATCTCAGTTATCAGTTGATTCAACTACTTCTCATCTCAGATGTCCAAATTATTTGCTGTATGATTCCTTTCGCCTCAAAGGTGGTATTTGTGCATATGTCCGTTGTGATATTCCCTGTCAGAGACTTGGCAATTTGGAATCTCCTCTCTTTGATCTTCTCTGGCTTAAACTCTCTCTACCTCATTGTGTAAAATTCATCTGTTGTCTCTACCATTCTCCCAACTCCACTAATCACTTGGAGCTCTTTGACTTCCTCTCTTTGCAACTTGACTTTCTCCAGTCCAACTTTCCTAACAGTGAGGTAATTTTCCTTGGTGATTTTAATGTTCACAACTCCAGCTGGCTTCCGTTTTCTAGTCACACCAACCCAGCAGGTCGAGATGCTGAGGCTTTTGCAATTACTAATGACCTAGCACAGATTGTTCATTTACCTACAAGAATACCGGACAATCCTAATCATACAGCCAATACGCTTGATCTTTTTCTCACAAACAACCCTTCTAAGTACAAGGTTGAAGTGAGAGGTCCTTTAGGCACTTCAGATCACAACTTGGTGATTGTCTCTTCTCCAATGGAACCTTTTATCTCATGGCTATTCCCAACCTCGTATTGTTTGGCATTACAAGAATGCAAAATGGGATGACCTGCGAGACTTCTTTTCTTCTTTTCCTTGGTCTGATTACTGTTTCAAAACTTCTGATGTCAATGTTTGCTCAGATCGTGTCAGTGAAATTATTCTTGCAGGAATGGAATCCTTTATCCCACACTCCACTTTAAAATCTCGTCCTTTATCTAAACCTTGGTTTTCCAATAAATGTGCTAAGGCTGTCCAAGAGAAGAACGTTGCATATCGTAATTGGCTTGTTTCTAATTCTTCAGTTTCATTTTCTGCCTACACCAAAGCTCGCAACAATTGTAAAGCAGTTATTAATCAGTCCAAACTAGAGTTTGAACAGGCTAAGAGTAGAAAACTTGCTTCTTGCCTTAATGGTAGCCGAGCATTCTGGTCTCTTGCCAAAGCTATTGGCCGCAACTTTTGCCCATCTCTGCTCCCACCTCTGTCCAAACCAGATGGTTCTGTTGTCACTTCAGCCAAGGATAAAGCTGACCTGCTAGCATCCCATTTTTCTTCGAGCTCATGTATTAATGATCTTGGTAAAACACCTCCCACCATTCCTAACACGCTCCATTCAATGCCTCTGTGGTCTTCCATGAAAAGGATATCAGAAGGATTTTGATGAATCTTGATGCTAAGAAAGCTCCAGGTCCTGATGGTATTTCTCCACTTGTTCTCAAAACCTGTGCTCCTGAACTTACTCCTATTCTTTGCCGCCTTTTTTCACTTTCTTATTCCAAAGGTGTTTTTCTTTCTGCTTGGAAATTTGCTCATATCCAGCCAGTTCCTAAAAAGGGTGACAAATCCCTCCCATCCAATTATCGTCCCATTGCAATTACTTCTACTCTTTCTAAAGTAATGGAGAAATCAATTAACCGCCAACTCTTAAACTACCTAGAAACCTTCCGTCTGATCAACGATCGCCAGTATGGATTCCGTCAGTGTCGATCCACTGGTGATATTCTGGCTTATGTTACCCATTTATGGACTAATTCAATGGAAAGGTTCGGTGAAACACAAGTAGTTGCTCTTGACATCTCAAAGGCTTTTGATCGTGTTTGGCATAAAGGTCTTCTAAACAAGCTTCCATCTTATGGTTTGCTAACTGTTTTTAGTAATTGGTTATCCAGTTTTCTCTCTGATCGCTCACTGAGGGTGATGGTAGATGGCTCTCTGTCTTCTAACTTCTCCACTAATGCCGGTGTCCCCCAAGGTTCAGTTCTTTCCCCCCCCCCCCTTGTTTTCCTCTTGTATATCAATGACCTTCTTCCATTGACTGGAAATCCTATCCATAGTTTTGCCGATGATAGCACATTGCATTCAACTTTCCATTTTGAGAAACCTTGTCCAGCTCAATCAGCTTCAAGTTCTCGAAAATCTGCTGCCAATTCCTTAAATGCCGATCTTCAGGTAATTCTCCAGTGGGGCAAAGACAACTTAGTTGATTTCAACCCTTCTAAAACTCAATCTTGTCTTATATCTCGCAAAAAGGATTCTTCTGCTCCTATGGTTATCTTTAGTGACACTCCGATTTCTAGGCAAAATGATATATCTCTTTTGGGGATTACCCTGACTTCTAATCTCTCTTGGCACAAGCACATTACAAATATTGCTTCCTCTGCATCTAAAAAACTTGGTTTTCTGTTTCGCTCTCGGCGTTACTTTTCTTCCAAACAGCTGCTCACTCTGTATAAATCACAAATCCGCCCTGCCATGGAATATTGTTCCCACATCTGGGGTGGTGCCCCCAAAACCTCTCTCAGGCTTCTTGATTCCATTCAGAAGAGGGCAGTTAGGTTAATTAATGATTCATCTCTAACAGAGTCTCTCCACTCGCTTTCTCATAGACGCACTGTTTCTGCTGCGTGCCTCTTCGACAGATACTTCCATGGGCACTGTTCTTCTGAATTGGCTTCTATAATTCCCGCTCTCTCTTTCAAAACAGTCCGAACACGTGCCACCACCAGCCAACATCCATTTACTGTCCAACTTCAAACCCACAGAACCAACTTTTCACCTTCCTCATTTATTCATTCAACTGCCGTTTTGTGGAACAACCTCCTTCATACGTATTTCCTGAAAATTACAATCTACAGAAGTTCAAGTCCAATATCAACAAATATCTTCTTTCGTCTTCTCAACCTCCAACCCAAGCACGGTACTAAGTACTATAGGTTATAATACCTCTCGTGTTTGGGGTTCTCATAAAAAAAAAAAAAAAAAAAATTTACTTGAGCGTGTACAGAGAAGGGCAACAAGATTGGTGAGGGGAATGAAGGGATCCTCTTACCAAGAGAGGCTTAAGTTCTACAAATTGCAGTGGCTGGAGACTAGGCACCTGCGCGGTGATCTGATTGAGGTATATAAGGTCTTGAATGGGTTGAGCACGCTGAATTCTGATGGGATCCTTCCACTTGTTCAGATTACGAATCTAAGGGGGCATAAATTCAAATTAAGAAAAGACAGATGTAGAATAGATGTGCGGAAATTTTCCTTTAGCCAGCGGGTGGTTAATTGCTGGAACAAACTTCCATCTGTCGTTGTGGAAGTTGATAGGTTGAATAAATTTAAGGAGGAACTGGACAGGCATTTGGAGGGAATGGTGTGATTTTTTTTTTTTTTTTTTTTTGGCTGATGCTGCATAAGCTCATACATTTGCTTTCTTGCATCACATGCCACTACTACTACTACTACTACTACTATAGTAATCAGGATATGCTACTGCAAGAAGATGTAGAAAAATTATGCAGTTGGGCTAAGTGGAAATTGAAGTTTAACATTGACAAATGCAAGATACTGCATATGGTAGCAGTAATTCCAGATTAACCTACCATGTGGTACCACACTCAGGGTGGTGCTGAATGAAAAAAGTCCTGGGGGCAGTTGTGCACAGGCTGCCACGACAGCTCATGAGATTTTGTCAATGGTATACTGGGATAAGAAAGTGGTTTTCTTTTAGGGATATATATGGAGGTGATTATCTCATTTTATAAGGCAGTGGTCAGGCCACATCTTGAGTACTGCATAAAAATCTGGAAACCTCAATTTAGGAAGGATGTGGATTTATTAGAACAGATGCAGAGAAGAGCAGTGAAATTAGTGGGAGATACAAAAGGGTGTTTTTACCAGGAAATGTTTCAGTTTAGATATGGAGATTAGGCATGTGCAAGGAGATCTGATTGAGATGTTTAAGGCTTTGAAGGATTGAATATGCTCATTACTGATGAAATCCTTCTTCTTCTTCAGACTACACACAAGCCAAAATAAATTCAAATTAAGGAAGGATGGTTGCAGGATAAAATTGCAGAAGTCTGCCTTCAGTCAGTAATAGTTGATTTTTGACATACTTCCATCTAGCATTGTATATTTGTTAAGGAGCAATCTTGGACGAGGCTAGTTTGAATTAATTAAAGGGAGAACTAGACAGACTATTAGATTGGACTGATAGGTGATTTGGAAATCAGTTTTTTTTTTTGGCTCATTCTGTATGAGCTTGCTAAATTTATATTAAAATACAGTCCCATGTCTGTATTTTAATATGAATGTGTATTTTTCCAGTGAAATTTAATTTCTAGTACACTATAGACTTTAAAAATCCTCCTGTGTTTTTTAAAAATTTCCTATTTTTTTTGGGAAGCACTGCTGGTTTTTGCAAAAAATAATTTTTTTTCCTATTTTTGCTCAGAAAGATGTTTTTATCCTACTTACAAATGCCTGAGCTCCAGCTTTTTAAAAGTCAAAAGCTTGGCAGAAGTGTTAGTACTGCAACACAGTTCCCTCATTTGTGAGCGGTATGTCCTACAATACATTCATCAAAAGACACTCCCCTTTGGGGTAGTTTATTTGCATGATGCTTTCTTATGATGTCACCCCTTTCTCTGCTTGCTGTTCTCATTGCCAATTGCCTTGCAGATCTTCTATGACTGGAAGGCATTAAGCCTGCCATCTTTGAACTAGAACATCCATTAATGTTGGCTGATTGTCTCATCACTGCCATGATGGGCCCTGTGGCAGTTGGAACTGGATGAGCTGAGTGCAGATCCAGTCATGAAGAACTTCAGGTCTGCATGTGATGTTCGGAATAGGGTGATTTGGTTCTCTTGTTTTTGCCTGCAAAAGAAGATCATGCCTCTTCTTTTGTATGCAAAATTGTCCCAACTTGGCCTTAACTGACTAATTTACAGGGATCATTCAGGTTTTCTGTTGGGATTCTGGATGTACAAGTTTTTTTGAAATTTTTTAAAAATTATATAGTTTAAAAATATTGAAAATAAAAATATTTTTAATATATACTGTAAATATATACTTTAAAAATAAGAAAAGTATAAAAATTAACTTTTGGTCACAAAATGTTTTATTTTTTTATACTTTGTCTTATTATTTTGCAATAACTATAACTAGCTGTGATTCAAGAACAAGTGTAAATGATCAGCCTGCCTTCATAGGCCTATTCAGTTGTGTGTAAATTTCCAACTTATTTATGTAGAAAGTGTTTTCATTATCAAAAACCACTCACTCTTTATAATCATCAAATGACTGTGAGCAAAAATAGTTTTTTTTCACATTGTCATTCGTACTTTTTTGATAATTTTTTAAAAAAGCTGCTTTTTTAATTTTTCAGATGTTAATGAATGTGAAATACAAACACATACTTGCAACCCAATTACAGAGATATGTCAGAACATTGTTGGCGGGTTTCAGTGTGTGGCAAAAGAAGATAGTCAGTCTTTGTCTGCCCATTCTCAACCTGGTCAATGTCCTACAGGATATGTTATGAATTCTGAAACACGTGTTTGTGATGGTAAGTTTCTCTTGATGCTCTACAGAAATTTGTAATTGCCTTAAAAAAATATTATTAAGATTTAACTGATAAGATGCAAGTAAGCAAAGCTGAATAAGAACTTGGCATTACAAAAAACAAGTCAGTCTTAACTAATTCTATAGAATTATATGCTGTGTGTCCCTCATTAATTGTTTTTATTTATTTAATAATTATTTATTTATGGTTACCAAAAACATGAAAGGTAATTAGAACCTGTAGTACTTAGTACCATTTATAGGTTGAGAAGACAGAAAATGCTTATTGATGTTGGACTTCAATTTTTCCTGTTTTAAAGGAAACATGAGAAGGAAGATTGTTCCAAAAAAAAAAAAAAAAAAAAAGGGGGGATAAATGAAGCAGAGAAGAAGTTAAGAGGTTGATGTATGTGTTCAAGTTGGTTTGGAAGAAAGAGGTGGAATTACAAATGCTAGTTCAGAAGAATAGTGGAAATGGATATATGTAGAAAAGGCATGAAGCAGAAGCCAAACATCTGTATGATAGAGAATAGAATGAGTTTGTAAGAGAGGGATCATCAATTTATGTAACTGTTTCCTTTTGGATAGAGTCCAAGAGTTGAAGTGAAGCTTTAAGGACATCATCCCAGATATGGAACAAAGTTCCATGGGAGGGTAGGGTTGTGTTTTTTACATAGTTAGCAGCTGCTTAGAAGAAATGTGATGCTGAGTGCAAAAGGGAAAGCCTAGTTCCCCCCCCCCTGCATATTTATGGTGTGTTTTTGTCAAGAAAGATTAGGGAATAAAGGGTTATCTTTCCTCAATAAAGGTATGTGATCCTGTCTAGAAATCTGAGTGTTGCTGAAGTGAGGGAATAGGAACCAGGTCCATTGAAATGAGCAGTGATTGTGTAATCAACTTGCAGAAGATAAACCACAAAGATGCCAAATTCACTTTCATAATAGTAAATGTTGGCAATAAAAGTGTGCAATTTTTAGATATTTGATATTTGAAAAGTTACAGCTGCTTGTGCAGAATAGTTTGTAAAACTGGAAAGTAGAATATAGTATACTATTATCATCATCTGTGTTTAGGATTTCTAATAAGTGCAAGTGGAAGAAAGAACTGGAACTTGATTCATTATCTCTCCCACTCTTTTCCTCTTAGAGAGCTCCAGAATTAGTTGGTGGGGGGAGACATCCACCATCACATATAGTAAGTTAGAGATGAAATTGACTACTCATTTGCAAGATTTAGCAGACTATAATGAAAGCCTTAATATTTCTACCAGTTGGGTCTATACAGCTAGAAAGTTGAAGCCAGCTGGAATTATGAATGCTTACATCACTAAACAAAACTACTGTTCTCTTAAGAAAGTAGTCAAAGGTTCAGATTAATTTGTTATCTTGGGTGGGGTGAGGGAAACACAATGCTAGTAAATACAAATCTCGTGCAGAGAAGGAGCAACCCTAATGGTAATGATATAATTATCCCAAAGAGATGGCAAAGGGCAACCATCCCTGTTAATATTAAAGTTCATTAATGTTCACTGAAAACCTTATTCCAACTAACATAATGTAGTTTTACTATATGGATTAATAATAACTTGTGTCTTACTTACAGCACAATTATTTCTTTATATTTTCTAGTAAAATATAACACATTCTATAACACACACATATGTGTGTGTTATAGAATGTGCAAAGTTGATCATGTTTAGTAAATGTGTTATGTCAGCCTAATGCTTCATATAAAAAACCAAAGTTTCAGAAGCCCTTGAGTTCTCAGTTGCTAAATATATATAAGTTACTGTCACTTCAAACATTATATATTTTATTCAGAATGCAGAGTCTGGATGATAATAATAATTGGCGTGATGGCCCAGTGGTTACAACACTGGACTACCAGCCTGATGGACCCAGATTCAGGTCCTGCTTTGGCGGAAGCAAATGCAGTTCCATAATGCTGGTAGACTTTTATAATAATAAGTAATAAATTAGAAAAATAAATAAATGAATAAATGATCATTGTGAAAGTTGTTCCAGCGGACCTACCTTCCCCAAGGTCGGAGTGGCGGCCAAGGCAGAGAGTGGCACCACCTCGTGTCACTCCCAAGAACTAACACTAACACTGGACATAAGCTGATGCCAAACAGGTCCACCTCCATAGATGGATAATGTCGCAGAGAAATAATAATCATACTGCATCGAGTGTGGCACAAGATAGTCACTCATGTTCAGGATTTAGGCAGAGGGGATCGGCTCGAAAAGTCGGAGACTGTCTCCCGAGGAAGACAGTGGAACAAGTGATGCTGTCCCTATATGACTACCATAAGAGAAGGGCAAGACCATCCAGCCCCGCCAACTGGAAATGCTTCCTGTGCTAATGTGCTAGTGCCCACCCAGGAAGGAAGAAAACGCCAATGCATGAAGTGGAGCATCGAAATGAATATGTTCATCATGCGAGCATACTACGAAAAAACCAAGCTAGAGACCGATATGACAGTGTACAGGTCAAGACTACATAGCAAGTGGTTGGAACAATTCCCGGATATTCAGGTCACTGAAGAGCGAATAGCAGACCAAAGAAAGACCATCATCATGAAGAACCTAATAGTTTCTGCAATTTTGGAAAAAATCGAGCAGGACATGAGTGATCGACTACAAAGAATATGGTCAATACGAAACCAGAGGAGGAACAGCAAGAAGAAATACAACCCACAGCAGCTTGACAACAATGGTGCAACACTGGAGGCTATCCATATACTGTGTTTCTCTTCCATTAATTCTAGTGGCTGCCATAGCAGCCACTAGAATTAATGGAAGAGAAACGAGAGACCAGAATCAGAAGAACCAAAAACAGAAGGAACTGCTAGCTTGAGAAAGAAGACTTCAGCAGAAGATAGAAGAATTGAGAGTCAAGATAGGCCAATATCTTGACTCAACAGGGTAATAGGAGTAAGAAATTGATTGGAAAAGTGAAGAGCATCCTCAAGAGAGACAGCATCCACAGCAAACACAAGACCAAAATTCAGAGAATAGGAAAATATTTGGACACACTGAAGCAGAACCTTCTTGCACTCAGCAAGAGACTATGCCGATATAAAGCGAGCTCCCAGAGGAAAATAAACAACTAAATCTTTGATGAGGACCAAAGAGCCTTCTACAAGAGTCTTGGAGAAGACGTGAAATATGGAAATGGACCAACCAATCAGAAGACAATCGAGGAGTTCTGGATAACATATGGAGGAGGGAAGTAAGACATAACAGCCAAGCCCCCTAGATAGAACTAGAATGGAAGAATACACAGGACATACAAGTGATAAGAGAGGAAAAAGTAAAACAGTTGATCAGGAACTCCCACAACTGGCAAACCCCAGGAATAGATAATGTCCACAACTACTGGTATAAGAAGCTCACTTGCACACACAAGCACCTAGCAGAGTAGTTCTCCTGAATGATAAGGCACCCAGAGACAATCCCGAAGTGTCTCACTGAAGGAGTTGCATATCTGAAGATTAAAGACCAAGATACAAGAAACCTGGTGAAATACTGGCCAATCACCTGCCTCCCAACGATCTACAAGGTCCTGACCAGCTGCATAACCAAGAAGATATCAGACCACTTGGAGAGCCAGAACATAATGGCCGAACAACAGAAAGAATGCAAGCTGATGAGCAAAGGATGCAAGGAGCAGTTAACCATAGATGCCACGGTTATACAGCAATCCTACAAAAAGCGCCGCAACCTGTACACAGCCTACATCGATTACCGCAAGGCCTTCGACCCTGTGCCTCATAGCTGGCTAATACAGAAGCCGAGAATCTACAAAGTCAATCCGACAGTGACAAACTTCCTAAAAGCAACGATGGTAAAATGGAGTATGACCATTAAGGTCAAGAACATCAAAAACAAGATCAATAACTGTCAGGAGAGGAATCTTTCAAGGAGATGCGCTGAGCTCACTGTGGTTCTGTCTAGTACTCAATCTACTATCCACTATGCTCAACAGCAGCAAGTATGGATATAACCTCAAAGAAGGAATGAAAAACCTGTACACTCTCATCCACCTGATGTACATGGATGACATCAAGCTCTACATGGCAAGACCCGCAGATTGCACCAGGGAAATTTTAGTCAGCCGAAACTACCAGATGCAGACTGGTAAAGGGATCGAAGCCATGATAGAGGGAGAGACCTACACATATCTGGAGATGATGCAGGCCCAGCAATTATAGCACAAGGAAATCAAGGCCTGCCTGACCAAAAAATACCATCAGAGACTCAGAAGCCTGCTCAAAGCAAAGCTGAACGGAGGAAACATCGTTAAAGCCATAAACACTTATGCAGTCCTTGTGCTAACATACTCCTTCGGGGTCATAGATTAGACTAACATCGAGCTGGCAGATATCATGAGAAGGCAAGGACGATGATGACCAAGAGCCACCAACGCCACCCGAAGTCAGCTGTGGAGAGACTGACAGTAGCTCGGAAAGAGGGAGGAAGGGGCCTGATAGATCTTGTTGAGCAACAGAAAATAGTGAGAGCTAACCTGAAGGATTACTTCCAGAAAAATGCAGCAGCACTCTACCAGACAATAAAGAAAATAGACAAGCGGTATATCCCACTCAACCTAAGTGAGGAGTCCCCTCCCACACAGACAAAGGCGCCTCCGTAGCCAGGTGGGAAGGAGCAGCAGTGTGTAGCACAGGCTTCTTGATTAGACTGGGGTTCGAGCCCGTCACCACTAAATACGGAGGATGCGGAAAGGTCAGGGAATGACCACCGCATATCACGGAGCAATATGGCCTTAGTTGCTAATGCTCCTAAAAAAAACCAAATAACAATAACCACACAGACAGCACAAACAAAGCTAGAAAGATGGACTAAGAAGACATTCCATGGTAGACACTACAAGGACCTCCATCAAGATCAGATAGATAAAATTGCTTCCAACGCATGGCTCATGAGCGGGATGCTCTTCCCCGAAGACTGAAGGATTCATGCTCACCATCGAAGACCAGGTAATCAACACCAGAAACTATAGAAAATACATCACCAAACAGCCTGGAGCGTTGTGACACATGTTGATGATGCCACCTGGCCTCAGAAATGATCCAACACATCCCTGCGGGATGCAGGGTGATCGCCCAGACTGAGTACACTCGTAGACCCAACCAGGTAGCCAGGATAATACATCAGATGCTAGCAAGGAAATACCAGTTGATCAAAGAAAGTGTACTGTACTACAAGTATGAACCTCAGGCAGTACTAGAGACCCACAAGCTGTACTGGGACCGCGCCATAATAACGGATAAGACAGTCCCGCACAACAGACCAGACATAACCCTTGTCGACAAGAAGGAAAAGGCTACCTATCTGATTGACATAGCGGTGCCCAAAACTGGCATCCTCCAGAAAACCCATGAGGAGAAAATCAGGAAGTACATGTGGCGTAAGCAAGAAATAACGACCAGCCTGAACAACATGTCAACCACCGGTATGGTGGCAAAGACCCTACATAACAGCCTGGCAATAGGTCTCCCAGAGAACACCTACAAGGAACTCCAGAAAGTCGCAATCCTGAACACCTATAGGATAGTCAGACAGTTCCTCGACCAGACATATCAACAACCACCATGTGTACTTGGTAGCAATACCCATCATGAGGTGGAACCCCCAATCAGGGAGGATTAATATAACAATAATAATAGCAAAAGGAGACCTTTCTGTGAACAACAATTATTAAAGGCCAGTGAGGAAAAGAGTCCAGAGATATATCATGAACATCACATAGGTTGATAGATGAGCATATTCAGAGCATATTCATTTCACAGCATATTTTATATTAAGTGTTTTTATGTACAGTGAAGGTATGCTAATGTTTTTATGCAATTTTTCCAAAAAAATAAAAATAAATAATAATAACTACGGAGCTCCACCCCCTGCCCACAATTTTCTACGTAATATGTAGAGTTGTGACGAAGTAAGTCAAACCTCTTCTATATGAAAGACATACCTGTCAAAACGCACTGATCAATATCTACGAGGATATAAGATGCACTCTTCTCACAAGTATACACTATCTTTGAAAAATCCATGAGGAGTAAGGGGAAGAGTTTTTGCTTTCCTAAAGGTGGCCGCAGTAGTCTCAGAGTTTTTAGATTCTATACAGTGGGATCAATGAATGATGTTAAGAACAGTGAATTCTAAATGGGAGGCCTTCAGGGACTTAATCTTGGAGGGTACTAAGCTTTTTTTAAGAAATACCGTTCAAGGTTCAGGCCTAAATGAATGTCAGATGAATTAATGAGGCTCGTGGTAGAGAAGAAAAATGCATGAGATGCATATAAAATTTCACGAACACAGAAGCCTATGGTAGATATAAGCTATTCTGTAATAAAATCACAAAGAAGTAACCTTCTTTGTGATTTTATTACAGAATAGCTTATATCTACCATAGGCTTCTGTGTTCGTGAAATTTTTCGGCAGGCGATGGCAGATTACGAGAAACCTTTGGCAAGGATGCAAAGAAAAACAGCAAAGAGTTCTTTACTTATGTAAACTCTAGAAGGAAAGGGATGAATCAGATTGGTCCACTTAACATTGATGGTTTGACTATTGATGATCATGCTCAGGTAGCTGATAAACTGAATGAGAATTTTGCATCTACATTCACGCATGAGGAGTTATTCAAGGAGGAGAATGCCAGAAATTTATCAAACTCTAACAAGGAGATAAGTGATTTTGTAATAACTGAGAGCAAAGTGGAGAAGAAATTGTTGAAGTTAAACATAAGAAAGGCACTTGGGGTGGATGGGATCTATCCAGTTATATTAAAGGAGGCAGCAAAGGAAGTAAGCAAACCCTTAGTCATAATTATGAAAGTTTCCTTGGATTCAGAGGAGGACCCCATGGACTGGAGATGTGCAAATGTGTCCCCAATTCACAAAAGGTGATCAAAGGGTGACATGAATAATTACAGACCTGTTAGTCTAACTTCTGTTCCAGGGAAAATAATGGAGTCACTGGATAAGGAAGCAATGCAGGATCATCTGGACAAGACTGCAGTTATAGTTCAAGCACAGCATGAGTTTGTTAAGGGGAATGCTTGTCTGACAAATTTAATTGGATACTATGATGTGGTCACAAAGGAACTGGTTGCAAAGAATAATTTTGATCTCATATACTTGGATTTTAGGAAAGCTTTTGATACTGTGGAACATGGAAGAATACTGTACAAATTGGAGCAGTATGGCATTAAGCAAGTTGCTACAATGAATAAAAGGATGGTTGAGTGGGAGAAGACAGAGAGTGATTATCAATGGACGCTGCTTTTCATGGACTAATGTTATTAGTGGAGTCCCCTAGGGTTCAGTGTTAGGCTCATTGTTGTTTTTGGTATTTTTCAATGATATTGATGAAGGTATATCAGGGTTAATGTCTAAGTTTGGAGACAATATGAAGGTTGGCACGGTTGTTAATGACAGTAATGATAGTACGCTACAGCAACACGAACTGAAAAAGTTGCTGAGAGGTGGCAACTGAAGTTTAACATTGAAAAATGTAAAGTACTGCATATGGGTAGCAGTAACCCCAGATTAATGTATCAACTCGGTGGTACTACACTCAGTGTAGTGGAGCATGAAAAGGACCTGGGGGGTAATTGTGCAGTCAGATATGAAGTTTTGTGAGCAGTGCAAAAAGGCTGTAAGAGCAGCTCATGGTGCCTTTTCAATGATATACAGGAATTTTGCTAGCAGGGATAAGGGAGTGATTGTCTCCTTGTATAAGGCAATGGTCAGGCCACACCCTGAGTACTATATACAGGTCTGGAGGCCTCAATTTAGGAAAGATATAGACTTGCTGGAATGAGTACAGTAAGGGCAACAAGATTGGTGAGTAGAACAAAGGGTTGGTGTTACCAAGAAAGGCTTAAGTTCTGCAAATTGCAGCTTCTGGAGACTGAAGACTTCTTTCACCTGCGAAGTGAACTAATTGAGGTGTATAAGACCTTGAATGGATTGAGCAAGCTCAATGCTAATGGGATTCTTCCTCTTGCTCAGATTACTCACCTGAGGGGACATGAATTCAAATTGAGGAAAGACAGTTGTAGAATTGATGTGCAGAAATTCGTCTTTAGCTAGTGGATGGTTGATAGTTTGAACAAACTTCCATCTGTTGTAGTGGAGGTCAGCAACTTAAATAAGTTCAAGGCAGAATTAGACAAACATTTGGAGTGAATGGATGGGTGAAATCGGAAGTGTTTTTTTTGTTTTTTTTTTTATTTTGGATGTTGCTATGTAAGCTTGCTTTCTTGCATCATATGTCTCTACTAATGCGAAAGTCTTGAGCACCAAGTAATGGAAAACAAAGAAGACTATATTGCCTTCACTCAGGACATATTCTAGAAATGGAAAACCCTGTCCAGGCCATAAACTTTTAACAATCGGATAGTCACTGGATATAAAAATGTAAACATCATTTAGACTTGACCTTTTACCTTCTACCTTTCATATGGTGACCTACACAGTGCTCCCTTACACTCACTTTTGTTCCAATTTCGCCTGTTGGAGGCATCTCCATCTCAGCTGAGGATATCGTTGCTGTTGTTATCAAGGCTCATCTTATCTCCCTCTTTTCTCCCCCTAAATTATATCCTCATTTTCCCGCACGCTCTCTCTCTTCTTTTTTTTTTTTTTTTTTTTTTGTGGTCTCTGTCAAAAAGCTCAGGTGATCCTGGCAGAGACCAGCCAGCGATTTTGTGACTGCCTGGCTACCTCCCAGAGGTTAGTGGTAGGCAACTTGTAGTCTCGTCAGGGGCCCCACAGCGAAAAGCCAGATGACAACACAACTCAACACTACACTTCATAAAACAACACAGTGCTAACACGTCTGGCTTTCACAGAGTACTGTCTTACTGCACAGAGTATATGGCGCTGCTGTGGGAAACCACCAGAGGCACTTCCAACCCAAACACTATGCCACAATGATCGATATCTAATCAGGAAATGACCTATGTAATTATTTACCTGTGCATTTGTAGTGCACACAATTCTCAAAGTTGAATAAATATCACTATGTAATTATTTACCTGCGTTTATATAGGTCACTTAGAAAAAGGCCTGGTAAAAATTCAGATCTTGGGTATCACCCCATAGTTGAACTAAAAGTTAGGAAGAAGGCAGCAATTGGCAGTTGCCACTCACTGTTTAGCCCTACCCCCCTTTCTTCTTATGTTGACATGCCTAGGGTGTTTATCCCCACTTGCCACTGTTTTAAAACTGGGAACTTGTGGGGGATAAGCACCCTACCTAAGCTAAGCACTCCTCTTCTACATAAAACAGTCAGAAACAAAATGCATTCACAATAACCACCCAATCACAGGACTTGACCATACAATCACCCCGTTCCACGACCACGCCCTCTGCACAGAGACAAGTGGTACCCAAATAATAGATTTTAGCCAAAGTCCTTTTGCTTCGGGTTCATTAATGCACAAGGAATATTGTTGTATCTGAAAGAGCAGGACTAAAATATTTAACTGGAATATTTACAAACTATAAAAATATTTAAAATATTTATGAAATACTAAAATATTTATAAATATACAATATTCATTAATATACAAAAAAATGTTACAATGGAAATCAAATGTTAGACAATGAAGCATGTGCACGAGGCTGGTGAACGTTATGGAGGCAGTTGTAAATAATTAATTGCATTTGTAGTGACGTAATTGCCTCACCCTCTTCTCCTATTGGCTCAAATAAATATTACCAGGAGCAAAACTTTTTTAATGTATAGAAAGATAATAAACAAAATAAGTAACTTTATTAAATTGTGTTCCTTATTTGGTGGCCAGCAGACTTTCTGCTACAAGTAAGTGTATAGCATGTTTAGTTATGGCAGTTGAAAGTGCTTGTTGCCAAAAATAAATGCATAGATACAAAGCTATCAGGTTTATTGTTTGTTTGTTATTTGTTTTTTAGGAGCATTTATGGATTTTCATAAGAATTGAACTAAATATTGTTTAATTTTACCATAATACAGTAGACTTCCAGAATAATGGCACATTCAGGGATTCAAGGTGCCGTTATTTTAACTTTTTCAGTTATCTCAAAAGTTTTATTTTTTAATATACTTAATGCAGAAATAATGAGGCTAAATAACAAATACAATTTTATTAACTGCACATAAGAAACGTAAACATGTTGATGATCCAATGTTATATTCTGTCATTTATGCCTGCTTCCGCCCTGTTCTATTTTCTTTATTATATCAAGTTTAGTCTGCGTGGTAGCAGTGGTATTGTCACCGTCCTCCCCACACTGGGTGGAAAAGGTCCAGATTCGAATCCCGTCAATGATGCAAGGAACTTTTATGGGTTTTTTTTACTCCATGGCTGAGTTAGTTGGTCTCAGGTGTAGATATCAAGGGGGGTTTTTTCCCCCTCAGAAACTGAGGTTTTTTGTCCAGCAAAACAGGAAAATTGACCAGAGATCACATGGGTATATTGTGGCTCTCTGGTCATGAAGAATATATTCTCTCAGAGTCATTCCTCTCTAATAAATGATATATGCATTTTGTCATTTTATTTCTGGTCATTTTATCTTAAATTGCAGTATTAAATATATATTAACACATTCTAGTTTAATATTTGTGGAGCAAAGTCAGTTTACCACAAAATTAAAAAAATTTGTATTACAGATGTTGACGAATGTTTCCAGAAAACAGATACCTGTGATCGTCAAACTCAAGTATGTTCTAACACTATTGGATCTTTTGCATGTACTGCTATTGTTTCTTCCCAGTGCCCTCCAGGTTTCAAGTATCACAATTCCAGTGATCGATGCATTGGTAAATATCTTTTGATTTTTATAAAATACTAAGTACTTGTATTGTGATTAACTGGATCTTATTGAAAGATTGTAGAACTTGTAAATATTAAATTGTAGAAAAAAAAAGAAATACTAAGAGTTTTACAGTATTTATTAGGCTGAGGGTGCATTTTGTATTCGGTGATTGCTTACAATATCTTTTTAATGTAGCAAAAGGTAGAAATTTCGTCACGGTTATTATGAATAGTTAGCTTTTTGTTTCTCCTCCCCATATGCATTACCTCTCAAACATTTTTTGTAGTGATAGTAAAGTTTTTCAGAAAGAAAGAAAGAATTAAAAAAAACACAGAAAGATCTCACAATGGCTTATTTACCTATACTAGAATTGGCCATATGATTTTTCATATGGCCAATGAAAAGGCCATATGAAACAGGTAGGCCACATTGAATTGTTAAATGTATGGCAAATTGGAAATGTGAATCTATATAGTTGCTAAAGCAAACACCAAATAAAGAAAATTTAATATTAGAAATCTCTCTTTAATGTAGGACTCTAATAAATCAGTATACCATTTACAGAAATGATATACTGATTTAGAGTTTCATGAATTTTGAAAGACATCATTTAATTTTTAGTCATAATTAAAGGTTTTTTATTTTGGCGAATATAAAAGTGAAATGCACTTTACTTTTGTCACTTAAATTATTTTGCTGTATTTAAAGAATAATTTTGATATATAAATTTATTTTTCCCTGCTTTAAATGGAAAAAAAAATTCACATATCTCTAAACAGTCTTATGTTTTGCTTCTTTAAAGCACAGAACTTTTTTTTTTTTTTTTTTCCAAGTCTTATTTTTAAAGAATTATGTTCTTACATCTTTTTAAAAGTATCATAATAGGAATACCTGGAGACTGTATTAGTTGTCCCTGTTTACAGCTAGAGACAGCTAATATAAAAAAATAAATAAATAAAAATCTCTTTTCACAAAGAGTAGGTATCCTGATGTAGTTTTAGTTCTGGTATAGCAATATGATGCAAGTATTAAGTAGAAACAGTCTCAAAATATATCTGTTATGTATATTTGATCTGCGGACTTACTTAACAAGTACAAGTCAATGTTGTAAAAAGTCACAAGTTAGAGTTAAATATGAGAGTGCCTGCAATTCTGATCAGACATGATAGGAGGGAATATATGATTAGCATTAGTAGTAGTGGCATATGATGCAAGAAAGTAAGCTTATGCAGCATCAGCCAAAAAAAAAAAAAAAAAAAACCCCACTCCCATTTCACCCCTCCATTCGTTCAAAATACCTGTCCAGCTGGGCCTTAAATTTATTTAGGCTATCAACTTCCACAACAAAGGATGGAAGCCATTTCCACCAACCAACTACCCGCTGGCTAAAGGCAAATTTCTGCACATCTATCCAACATCTGTCTTTCCTCAATTTGAATTTATGCCCTATCAGGCGATTATTCTGAGCAAGAGGAAGAATCCCACCAGGTTTGGCATGCTCAGACCATTCAAGGCTTTATACACCTCACCGATGAGTATCAGATCACCTCGCTGGTGCCTAGTCTCCAGACACTGTAATTTGCAAAACTTAAGCCTTTCTTCGTAAGAGCAACCCTTTGTTCCATTCACTAATCTTGTTGCTCTTCTCTGTACTCATTCCAGCAGCTCTACATCCTTCTTGAAATGAGGCCTCCAGACCTGTATACAGTACTGAAGGTGTGGCCTGACCATTGCCTTATATAAGGGAATAATCACCTCCTTATCCCTGCTAGAAAAATTCCTATATATCATTGACAAGACACCATGAGCTACTCTTGCAGCCCATCTACACCGTTCAGAGAACTTCATATCTGCCTGCACAATTACCCCCAGGTCCTTTTCATTCTCTACCACTGTCAGTGTAGTACCACAGAGTTGATACGTTGCTCGGGGGTTACTGTTTCCCATACGTAGTACTTTTCATTTGTCAATGTTAAACTTCATTTGCCACCTCTCAGCCCATCTGCTCAACCTTTCCAGATCCTGTTGCAGCAGCAACATAGTGTCAGTAGTGTCCTTAACAACCCTGCCAACCTTTGTATCATCTGCAAACTTGGACATTAAGCTTGATATACCATCATCAATATCATTTATAAATACAGAAAACAATAATAGACTCAACACTGAACCCCGAGGGACTCCACTAATAATATTAGTCCACAATGAGCAGTGTCCATTGATTACCACTCTCTGTCTTCTCCCCCTTTATCCATAGCAGCAATTTGCCTCCAATGCCACACTGCTCCAATTTGTGCAGCAGTCTTCCATGTGCAACAGTATCAAAAGCCTTTCTAAGATCCAAATATATAATATCAAAGTTATTCATTGCATTCACTTCTTTTGTGACTGCATCATAGTATCCAATCAAATTGGTCAGGCAAGACTTTCCCTTAACAAAACCATGCTGTGTCCGAGCTGTAACTGAATGAAGTCTTGTCTAGATGATCCTGCAGTGCTTCTTTAACCAGTGCCTCCATTAATTTTCCTGGAACAGAAGTTAAACTCACAGGTCTATAATTACTTGTGTCAGCCTTTGATCCTCCTTTGTGAATTGGGGTCACATTTGCACATCTCCAGTCTATGGGTACCTCCCCTGAGTCCAAAGAAGCTCTTATAATTATGGCTAAGGGTTTGTTTACTTCCTTTGCTGCCTCCTTTAACATAACTGGATAGATCCAATCCACCCCGGGTGCCTTTTTTTTATGTTTATCCTCAACAATTTCTCCTCCACTTTCCTCTCAGTTATTACAAAATCATCTAGCTCACTGCCAGAGTTTACTTCACCTCTGGCATTCCTCTTCCTGAATAACTCCTCATGTGTGAATGTAGATGCAAAATACTCGTTTAGTTTGTTAGCCACTTGAGCAGTATCCTCAACTGTTGAACCATCAATATCCAGTGGACCAATATGATTCATCCCTTTCCTTCTAGAGTTTACATAGGTAAAGAACTCTTTTCTGTTTTTCTTTGCATCCTTTGCCAATGATTTCTGATAATCTGCCTTTGCCTGCCTAAGTTTGGAATATCTATTCTTAAGTGTTTCGATCTCCTGTTTGCGTTCATCCTGAAATCATTACCTGAAATCATTGTTGAACTGGGCTATGAGGATTGATTTTTTGTGAGAGAGGCGGCTGTAGCTGTCAAAATGTAAATAATTCCCCTTATTGATAGGTTTGTGGTATATTTTTGTGTTGATTGTGGTGGCATTTCTTGTTAATGTTAAATTTAGGCAGTTGATCCTGTTGTTTTCTTCATTTTCAGTTGTGAATTGTAACCGATCATCTACATTATTCAACTCATGGAAGATGGTATTTATAGTGTGTGGTTTGCCTATAAGCAGACAATCATCTACGTGCCTTCCATAAAATTTAAAGGGTGGGGAAGAGTACTTGGAAATGATGTGGTTTTCTATTTCCAGGAGGTAAAATTCGGAGAGATGTCCACTTATGGAACTGCCCATTGGTATCCCATATACTTGTTGGTAAAAATAATTTGCTGATAACAGTATATTTAGTAAGATTGTTATATCCAAAATATCTAATTTTGTTCTGTTTTTAAGTATGGGATCGTTACATAACATGTCTTGAGTGGCCTTCACAGCTTTTTGAAGGTGTACATTTGTGTATAGTGATTTTATATCGAAGGAATATAATTTGTCATCAGGTTCTAATTTTATATTTTTGATTGACAAAAATAGTGTTCTGTATTTTTCATGCAATATTTGGAATAATTCGTTAGGAGTTTTAGTATGCCAACCACGAATTTTGCTAAGTTTGTTGATGTATTTTTGAAACTTACTATGGGCCTCAATGGTTTGTCTGGTTTATGCAACTTGGTGACACCGAATATGTAGGAGGAACGTCTAGTATGGGCTAACAGGTCTGTGTGAAAATTGCTGGTAATATTTTCTTTGGAGTGTAATCTTTTTAGTTCTTTTTCGATTTTTGATCTGATGGTGGGGATAGGATTTTTGCCTAGTTTCTAGTATGTGTTTGTACCTTGTAGGAGGTTTGTCAATTTGTTGTCATAATTGGATTTGTTTATTAATACTATTGAGTCACGTTTATCAGCCTTTTGAATGATGAAGTTTTTATTTGTGGCTAATTTTTTGATGCATTGAAATTCCTCTTTTGAAAGGTTAAAAGTAAGATTTGGTTTTTTTGTTTATTTCATTATTTATTTGTTTGATTAGTTTTTTTCTATTGCTGTGGCTGTCTAACCCTGTTTGGACTTTTTTTACATATTCGTTGTATGGTGTCTTTTTTGGGGTCACTCTGTAATTGAGGTCTTTGTAGAGAAGATTGCGTTCGTCTTTTGTTAAGTTACAGTTGGATAGGTTGGTTAAGAATTCACTGTTCGCGTAATCCAGCGGTTCCCAACCGGTGGTTCACGAATCCCCAGGGGTTTGCGAAAGTGTTCCAGTGGGTTCACACTAAAAATTCTATAATGGCATCTGCTTAGATTTACATAAGTATATTGCTGTAAACTACAAAATATAACTAGCACATGCTTCTTGATTAGACCGGGGTTCGAGCCCGTGACCATCAAATACAGAGGATGCGGAAAGGTCAGGGAATGACCACCACATATCCCGGAGCAATATGGCCTTAGTTGCTAATGCTACTAAAAACCAAATAAACAAACAAACAAAATATAACTAATAATAAACAATAAAATAAAATCAAATTAAAAGTAAAGAATTGCCAAAGAAAGAAACCACATCTCCCTCAATTCCTTATAATTAGTTTACTATCTTATAGTATATCATGTTAAATAAATATGTTTTCCATACTAAATTTTTTTTGATTCTCAAGGACGATTGTTATGTACAGGTACTTTTTTTTAATAACCTATAGTACTTAGTACTGTGCATGGGTTGAAGGTTGAAAAGTTGAAAGAAGATACTTGTTGACATTAGACTTGAACTTCTGTTGATTGTAATTTTCAGGAAATACATAAGAAGGAAGGTTGTTCCAGAAAACCGAAATTGAATGAATAAATGAGGAAGAAGAAAAGTTGGTTTTGAGTTTGAACTTGGACAGTAAAAGGATGTTGACTGGTTGCGGCACGTGTTTGGATTGCTTTGAGAGAGAGAGAGAGAGAGAGAGAGAGAGAGCAGGAATTATAGAAGCCAATTCAGAAGAACAGTGCCTGTGGAAGTATCTATAGAAAGGTCTATGAGACAGAGAGCGGAGAGACTCTGAGATGAGACTGTTGCGCGGTAGCACAGTGGTATGGTCACCGTCCTCCCCATACCGGGCGGAAAAGGCCAGAGTTTGAATCCAGTCGGTGACGCAAGGAACTTTAATGGGCTTTTTTCACTCCATGGCTGAGTTATTCGGTTTCCGACACAATAAGTATGTGGGTAGATGTAATAATTTACGGGTGACCCTAATATTATAATTTGAGTTTTTTTTTTTTTTTTTTTTTGTTAGAGATGAGACATTAATTAACCTAACTGCCCTGTTTTGAATGGAATCTAGAAGCCTGAGAGAGGTTTTGGGGGCACCGCCCCAGATGTGGGAACAATATTATGTGGTAGGCCAGATTTGCGATTTCTGCAGAGTCAACAACAGTTTGGAAGAAAAGTAACGCCAAGAGAAAAAGAGAAAACCAAATTTTTTTAGATGCAGAGGAAGCAATATTTTTATTAATATTAATAAATAAACAAACAAACAAACAAACTCAATAGTATTAATAAATAAATGGAGAGATTAGAAGTCAGGGTAATTCCCAAGATCTTGCCTAGAAATTGGAGTGTCATCAAAGATAAACATAGGAGCAGAAGAATCCTTTTTGCGAGATATAAGACAGGACTGGACAGGAGTTTTAGAAGGATTGAAATTAAGTTGTCTTTGCCCCATTGGAGAATTACCTGGAGATCAGCATTTAAGGAAATGGTAGTGGATATTTGAGAAGTTGGGGCTGTTTGAGTACAGCAAGGTTTCTCAAACTGGAAAGTAGAATGCAATGCGCTATCATCAGCAAAACTATGAATAGGATTTCCGGTCAATGGAAGAAGGTCATTAATATACAAGAGGAAAAGAGTGGGAGAAAGAACTGAATCTTGTGGAACACCAGCATTAGTGGAGAAGTTAGAAGATAAGAGAGCCGCCTACCATTAACTAGTGAGCAGTCAGAGATAAAACTGGATACTTAATTACAAAAAACAGCTGGCAAGCCATACGATGGAAGCTTCTTAAAAGACCTTTATGCCAAACACGAACAAAAGCCTTGGAGATGTCATGAGCAACTGCTTGTGTTTCACCCAACTTTTCCACTGAATTTGTCCATAAATAGGTAATACAAGCCAGAATATCACCAGTGTGTATCTACACTGACTTATTCATACTGTCGATCGTTGATCAGACAGAATGTTTCTAGATAGTTTAAAGAGTTGGCGGTTAATTGATTTCTCCATTACTTTAGAAAAAATAGAAGTAATTGCAATGGGACGATAATTAGATGGGAGGGATTTGTCACCCTTTTTAGGAACTGGCTGGAAATGGGCAAATTTCCAAGCAGAAGGCAAAACACCTTTGGAATAAGGAAGTGAAAAAAGCGGCAAAGAACATAATTATGTTCAGGAGCTCAGGTTTTGAGAACAAGTGGAGAAATACCATCAGGACTTGGAGCTTTCTTAGCATCAGATTCATCAAAATCCTTCTGATGGAAGACCACAAGATGCATTGAATGGAGTGTTTGAGGTGATTTACCAAGATCATCAATATATGAGTTGGAAGAAAAAAAAATAGGATTCCAGCATGACAGCTTTATCTTTGGCTGATGTGGCAACAGAACCATCTGGTTTTGACAGAAGTGGGAACAGAGATGGGCAAAAATGGTTGGCTACTATTGGACAAGAAGCAAGTTTTCTTCTGCTAGTCTGTTCAAAATCTAGTTTGGACTGATTAATAACTGCTTTACAAAATATAAATAATAAATGATATAAGCCTTTGAAATAGGATTATTCACTGAAGCATTTGTCCGACACATTTTAGCGGTTATGAAACATCAAATAGCTAAATTTGGATATATGACCTAGAGTAAAAAAATATGTGGAGGTCCTAAAGTCTCGAAACTTTATTAGACAGTTGGACAGACAAATTGAGTAGTCGAGACCCGCTAATTTTTGTAAAATCGGACAAATGCTAATAATTTATTGTAATTTTTCCTTGTAGAGGATCTGCGATCTCATTATGGATTTAAAATAAACTTTGTTGATTTAAAAGGGTAGTATAGGCTATTTTTGGAAATTTTATAGGAATATTAAACTTTAGGAATATTATATATTTTATTTTAAGGCAGAAGAATATTCTTACCTGAATATTCTTCAGGGATGGCTGCATCTGGGAGAGGTGTAATTCAGAAGTTGTAATTGTAATTATATGGAAGGAGGACAAAGGAAAAAGCCAGCTTTTGTCCTAAATCCTTGCATGGGGAGTAATTGTAGGCATAAAGGGAGATGATGTCCTGAAGCCTGATAGGGGCTTTTCATTAATGCCATCTTCAAAGGAGGATGAATATGTGCCTTCAAAGGAGGATGAATATGAATTGAGATGAATTCTTCATCTCAATCAGATTATGCACTTGGGGGGGGCATAAATTCAAATTGAGGAAAGACAGTTGTAGAATAGATGTGTAGAAATTTGCCTTTAGCCATCATCTGGTTGATTGCTGGAACAAACTTCCATCTGTTGTCGTGAAAGTTGATAGCTTAAATAAATTCAGTGATGAACTGGACAAACATTTTGAGCGAATGAATAGGTGAAATTGGATTTTTTTTTTTTTTTTTTTTTGGTTGATGCTGTATATAAGCTATATATAATGCTGTATGCGATGGTGTACTTATAAACAGCAGAGAAGGCATAATTCAAATAGCAGAAGACTACTATAGAGAATTATACAAGGAGCGAGGGAATGATGCCAGCAGTGGGGAAGATGGATTGCAAAGTAGCAACACATACGACATACCTGATATTCTTCCTGATGAGGTAGAACATGCATTGAAGAAAATGAAGAATCAGAAATCCCTGGGGGAAGATGAAGTTACTGTAGAATTGTTAAAATTGGGAGGAAGAGACATAACACAAAAACTGGCAAGGCTCTTCACAAAGTGCATTAGAAAAGGTGTGATGCCTAAGGAGTGGAATAATGCAATCATAGTTTTGCTGCATAAGGAAGGAGATAAATCATAAATTGGAAATTATAGACCAATTAGCTTGTTATCCCACATCTACAAGTTGCTCACGAGGGTCATTACTAACAGATTAGAAAGAATACTTGTTGAGAATCAGCCAAAAGAGCAAGCTGGCTTTAGGACAGGATTCTCAACTATGGATCACCTTCACGTAATATCACAGCTAATGGAGAAAGCAAATGAATATAAAACACCATTATGCCTGGCATTTGTGGATTATGAAAAGGCATTTGACTCCATACAGCATAAGGCAATGTTTCGGGCACTGGAAAGACAAGGCATAGATACTCCATATATTATGATTTTGAAGAAAATATATGAGAGTGCTACCTCCTTTATTAGACTAGACAAAGACAGTAGGAAATTTAAAATCGAGAAAGGAGTTTGACAAGGAGACACAATATCTCCGAAGCTGTTTACTGCTGCCCTTGAGGAAACTTTCAGAAGATTATACTGGTCGCAGAAAGGAGCAATGTGAACGGAGAGTACCTAAACCATTTACGATTTGCAGATGACATTGTGGTCATAAGCCATGATCCCAAAGAACTAGAGGAAAATCTTAATCAGTTATGCACAGTTAGTAAGGATTTTGGACTAAAGATGAATATGGCTAAAACAAAAGTAATGATAAACAAGTATGCCACAGAAAGAGAAATAATGACTGAAGGATCAGTAATTGAAAAGGTGGAGTCATATACTTATCTAGGACAAGTTATTAGCTGTAATAATGATAAATGGCTGGAAGTCAAGAGAAGAATAAATTTTGGATTGATAGCATTCAGGAAATATAGTCACATACTGAAGAGCAATATCCCAGTTTGTTTGAAACGTAAAATAATGAACCAATGTATACTCCCCACCATGACTTATGGAAGTGAAACTTGGGCACTCACAAAAAGAATGGAAGAGAAGCTGAGAACTACACAACGAGGAATGGAATGAATTATATTGGGAATCAGACTGTTAGATAAGAAGAGAAACACATGGATTAGGCAGCAAACTCAAGTAAAGGACATTCTTATCAAAACTAAAGAACTAAAATGGTCTTGGGCAGGACACATAGCTCGAAGACATGATGACAGATGGACTAAGAAAATAACAGAATGGTATCCAAGAGGAGCTAGAAGAAAACCTGGAAGACAACAACGGAGATGGACAGATGAAATTCATGAGTTTGTGGGTAGTAAATGGATGGCCAGTGCTCAAAACAGAAGGAACTGGAAAGTTTCTGGAGAGGCCTTCATCTTGCAGTGGATTGAAAATGGCTGTTGATGATGTATATAAGCTTGCTTTCTTGCATTAGCAACTAAGGCCATATTGCTCCATGGATATGTGGTGGTCATTCTCTGACCCTTCGGTATTCTCCGTATTTGGTGGTCACGGGCTCAAACCCCGGTCTAGATCAAGAAGCGTGTGCTACGCACTGCTGCTCCTGCCCACCTGGCTACGGAGGCACCAGATAGAGAATGAAAAGGACCTGGGGGTTAATTGTGCATGCGGATATGAAGTTTTCTGAGCAGTGCAGACGGGCTGCAAGAGTAGCTCATGGTGTCTTGTCAATGATATACTGGAATTTTTCTAGCAGAGATAAGGAGGTGATTATTCCCTTGTATAAGGCAATGGTCAGGCCACACCTTGAGTACTGTATACAGGTGTGGAGGCCTCATTTCAAGAAGGATGTAGAGCTGCTGGAACGAGTACAGAGAAGGGCAACAAAATTAGTGAATAAAACAAAGGGTTGCTCTTATGAAGAAAGGCTTAAGTTTTGCAAATTACAGTGTCTGGAAACTAGGCACCGGCGAGGTGATCTGATAGAGGTGTATAAAGCCTTGAATGGTTTGAGCATGCTCAATACTGATGGGATTCTTCTCTTGCTCAGAATAATCACCTGAGAGGGCATAAATTCAAATTGAGGAAAGACAGATGTAGGTTAAATGTGTGGAAATTTGCCTTTAGCCAGCGGGTGGTTGGTTGGTGGAACAGACTTCCATCCCATGTTGTGGAAGTTGATAGCCTAAATAAATTTAAGGCTCAGATGGACAGGTATTTCGAATGAACGGAGGGGTGAAATGGGAGTGGTTTTTTTATTTTTTATTTTTTTGTGATGCTGCATAAGCTTGCTTTCTTGCATCATATGCCTCTACTAATGCTAATGCTTATCTAACAGGTGGTTATGTCATCTACATTTAATATCGTTAGTCCCAACATGAACCATAGTTGTTGTTCCTGGCGAACACACTATGGTTCTGGACTACCTATCTTTATCACAAAAAATATTTCTCATTTCCCTGACAATAGTCTCCTAGTAAAACCAAATCACCTTCGACCAGTGCAGTCTGCACTTGACTATTCTTTTCTGTTTCCCGAATCGAGGGGGTGCATCACTTGGCAGGTCAGGAGATACTTGAGTCTCTAACAAGCTCCCAGATACATTTGTTTCTAGGGTATGCACTCTTTTCTTCAGTCACTCAAATTCTTCTCGTAACATACCAAGTTGTAATTTGAGATCGGTACGCTGCTCCTTACATCGATTGCAAAGAAAAGAATCACCAGATGAGCTAGGTCTGTCTACTAGACCAGCCTCAGAATACATGCCACAGGCTATGTAGATGACGAAGTCGTGACTCACTCTGGAAGTGCATGCAGGCACTTCCGTTTATGAGTCCCAATGTCCCTGGACTTTGTATTGTAAGTGGATCTTGTAGCAACCATAATTAAAGTAAAATTTATACTTTACAAAGGCTACAAAATTTAAATTTACAATATATTAAAGAATTTATGTTAACAACATATTGCAAACAGTTTAAACTGTTGACAAAACTTAAATCACTATAAAAAGTTAAATTTTAGCTACTGAATGAAAGTTACGAAATTTCTGCCAAAATCTTGAAAACCAAGGCTATCTGAACATTAAGCTATTAGTTTTTGAAATACTTTACAAATTTAATCTTACTATATACTATGGAATTTAAATTAACAGAGTATAACAGAAATTATACTGCTCACAAAACTTAATCACTGGTGAAATTTAATTTATGCTACCCACCGAAAGTTACGAATTTGCTGCCAAAATATTGATAGCAAAGGCTATCTGAATATTAAGCTGTAGTTTTCGGTGGGTAGCATAAATTAAATTTCATTTATGAGGTTATTCAAAGTCTAAAAAAATTTGGCTTTGAATAACCTCATAAATTATTTCAAATACTAACATGCATTGAAGAGCTTTGTAAATATGCAGCCACATGCTGTACCCTCAATTCCAGAAATCCAAACCTTGTGGCAGATTTTTATTTTATTTATTTTATTTTTTTCCAATGCAAAAAAAAAAAAAAAAAAGTTCACTTTTGCATCATATGGCCTTTAATTAATACTAATTAAAAGAATTCTGCTGAATATATATGCCAGATATACCAAATCCTGTGAGCAGATTATCATGTAATAACTAATATTTATCTATGTACCATATTAGTAAATTAATAAGAGGAGTTTACCTCAATATAGTACGTGGAACACTTCCGTATGATACCCTCCAGAAATTAAAACGGAAAAAACGAAAAAATCGACAACTTACCGGTACATTAAAGTAAAATATAAATAATTAAAGTAAATTATAAATAATTAAATAATCAATTTAACACAATTCAAAATCAATTCAAAACAATTAAAATTCAAATTAACGCAATTAAAAGAATCTAACGAAAATATTCAAAACGATTTTCCTTCCTGAAGCTGACATTGCTTTTCGACCGACTGTCGTGATCACAGGAATGAAAATTATCGAATCAGGCTAAACCTGCAACTTAAATAGTGATTATGTGTCTTCGCGCATGCGCGTAAAGGTCCACGCATCGGAGATCAAATATGGCCGCCGAACATTAACAGAATTCTCGTGTAATTTAATTTCAACGGTTTCTGCAATTAATAGTCGCGTATAATTACGTTGAACGTTAAGTATTTTGGCCTCGTTAAATAAAAAAGTATGTTTTTCGTTAATGGCATGAAAGGCTAATTCTGACGCTGCTGAACGAGAAGCACGAACAGAGGCTTCGTGTTGATTTACACGGATATTAAGAGAAAACCGCGTGGAACCCTGATAAGACGAGTCGCAATCACCGCAAGAAATGTTGTATACTAGATCATTAATTTGTGTTGCGAACGCCGAAAGAACCGAGCGATTGTTCAGTATAGTGTGTAACTTCCGTATAGGCCTAGCTATAATTTTAAATTCGGTATCTTTAAAGAATCTGTTAAGCTGTTTGTGACACTGTTCAACATATGGGACAGAAATAAAGTATTTTTTGATATTACTATTGTTGATTGGTGCAGTATTTTGTACCCTATCCTTAGCTTGTACCCTAATTCGATTTATAGTGTTAATGGGATAACCCCTGTTCAAGAATCTGCTAGTTAATATTTGTATTTCTGAGTCTAAAGCAGAATCCGGGGAATTTTGTTCGAGTCCCGGGTAAGCGTGATTTCACGCTTACCCGGGACTCGAACAAAATACAATTTAGCATCTATCGAAAACCCACAAACACCGGTATGCTTCTACATTATAATAGCTACCACCCGTTCACCTACAAAAGATCGATTATCTTTAATCAATTTCTAAATGCCTATAAATATTCAACGACGGATTCTGCTTTAGACTCAGAAATACAAATATTAACTAGCAGATTCTTGAACAGGGGTTATCCCATTAACACTATAAATCGAATTAGGGTACAAGCTAAGGATAGGGTACAAAATACTGCACCAATCAACAATAGTAATATCAAAAAATACTTTATTTCTGTCCCATATGTTGAACAGTGTCACAAACAGCTTAACAGATTCTTTAAAGATACCGAATTTAAAATTATAGCTAGGCCTATACGGAAGTTACACACTATACTGAACAATCGCTCGGTTCTTTCGGCGTTCGCAACACAAATTAATGATCTAGTATACAACATTTCTTGCGGTGATTGCGACTCGTCTTATCAGGGTTCCACGCGGTTTTCTCTTAATATCCGTGTAAATCAACACGAAGCCTCTGTTCGTGCTTCTCGTTCAGCAGCGTCAGAATTAGCCTTTCATGCCATTAACGAAAAACATACTTTTTTATTTAACGAGGCCAAAATACTTAACGTTCAACGTAATTATACGCGACTATTAATTGCAGAAACCGTTGAAATTAAATTACACGAGAATTCTGTTAATGTTCGGCGGCCATATTTGATCTCCGATGCGTGGACCTTTACGCGCATGCGCGAAGACACATAATCACTATTTAAGTTGCAGGTTTAGCCTGATTCGATAATTTTCATTCCTGTGATCACGACAGTCGGTCGAAAAGCAATGTCAGCTTCAGGAAGGAAAATCGTTTTGAATATTTTCGTTAGATTCTTTTAATTGCGTTAATTTGAATTTTAATTGTTTTGAATTGATTTTGAATTGTGTTAAATTGATTATTTAATTATTTATAATTTACTTTAATTATTTATATTTTACTTTAATGTACCGGTAAGTTGTCGATTTTTTTCGTTTTTTCCGTTTTAATTTCTGGAGGGTATCATACGGAAGTGTTCCACGTACTATATTGAGGTAAACTCCTCTTATTAATTTACTAATATCATTATCAACGTAGAACATATTGAGTATTACAGCTCTGATTCATACTATCTATGTACCATATGTAATAGGAATACATACATACTGGTATTATACTCATTAATATTAGTGTTGCCGACATAATCATAGACATTGCCCATAGACCATAGACATAAGGGATTCTTTGCAGGATCCCTTGGAATATTAATAAGTTAATTCTTTTTTTGTATACATTTTTTTGCATTTATTTCTGATATAGAGTTTGCATTTAGACTTAGTCAAAGTGTTTTATAGATGTTGATGAATGTGCTGAAGGACTAGATGATTGTAATCGTGATCGTGAATTCTGCATAAACTCCTTTGGAGGATATCAGTGCCAACCAAATGTGAAACGTGACTGTCCTGCTGGATACAAATGGAATAATAATAGAGCTATATGTGAAGGTTCGTAAATATCTGATTTAGTACTACGGTTTAAAAAAAAATCTTTTTAATTTCTTAAAGAGGATTTTTTTTCTGAATTATTATTTTTGCAAACAAATAATTTATTGGGGATGAAATTTAAATATTTAAAATTGTGAACTTTGCACATTTAACATAAGAAAAGAAAATTTATCTATGGCTGCTTTATTGAATACATTGGGAGATTGGGAATACATTGAAATCAGTATTTTTAAGTGTATTTATAATACAGTTTTTCAGCTTTCCTTTTTCAAAGATTAATAGGGAAAGTGTGAAACAGTTAAGCTTAAACTATTTCAGGAAATTGTCTTTTAAGTTTTTAATGTTAAATAAAAGAGCATAAGAATCTACGAAAAGTTTAAAAGGATTAATAATAGTAGAACTTGTGTCATTTTACTATATTCCGAAGTTTTTTTGTAATTGCTCTAATCTATCCTGTATATTTTTACTATATTTATTTTTGTTTCAATAATTTATGAATGATTTTAAAAATTACATTTACAAAAGGGATAAATAAAGTGTAGATAAGTTAATTAGACTTAATGTTAGTTAATTTTACATAATGAAAAAGTATATATATAATAAATTCAATTATTGTGATTTAAATTTTTTTTAAATTTTGAATTCACAACAAATTTTATATTTAATTAAAGTTTTTACACCATGAGTGAAGGGAATGAAAGAGAACAGAAATAATAAGTACTCTAAAATTGTATCAAGAATAAGCTTTTTGATTCAAGTTAGTCATGTTTCAGCTATTCCTTTTTTGAGTTATATGCTTGACCACACTTTACAATTAGAGCCAGTGACACTCAGCAGCTGCACTAATTATGCATTTGCATGTGAAATTGGGAAAGGAAAAATGAATTTGCTTTTGTATAGACATATTGTGTCAGTCCTTTACATATAATTAGTCCAGAATCTTAATAACCTCAATTTGGCTTTGAAAATGTATATATATTTAAAATAAATATAAATTTTTGTATTTAAATATGTACATTGAAAGTTATCTATGTAAAATTCTCACTGATTGTCCTTATGTTTGAAACGTTTTACATTGTGCTTGTACAGAAATTTTGATAGTGTTAAATATTCGAGGAACTGAGCTTTTTTATTGTTGTTCAACATTTTGTGTGGTGCTCTGTGTGGTAGTTGTAATGGTTAATTTGGATAGATAAGCAACAAATATTAAGATGGTGTCTTACTAGCAATGTGATGCTGATATCTGACAAGTACACTGTGTCTGTGTGTGTGTGGAAGAGAGAGAGAGAGCGAGAGAGCAAGAGCAAGAGAGCATGTTCATTAGGCATACCTCATAACATGATCCTGTTTATTCATCTGTTCAGCCCACAGAGTTGGTTCAACCACCATTTGTGTCATTTGCCTAGTTATGCACTCTGTCATTCCTTTCTCTTCAAAGTTTGTACTTTCATATGTCCAATCTGATATTTATTGCCAGATATCTTCTAATCTGGAATCTCTTCTTTTTTGTTCTCCTCTAGCTTCAACTGTCTTTACCCCATATTTTCATGTTCATCTACTGCCTCTGTCTCATAGTTCTACAGATCACATAGAACTTTTTCATTTCTTCTCTTTGGAACTCAACTTTATCCAATGTAAATTTTCTAACAGTGAGACAGTATTCCTTAATGATTTTAATGTTCACAGGTCCAACTGCTTCAGTTTCCTAGTTGCATGGACCCAGCTGGTCAAGATGCTGATGCTTTTGCAATTACTAATGACTTTACACAACTTGTTCATTTACCTACCATAATACCAGACAGTCCCAACCATGCACTAGCACTTTTGATCTTTTCCTCATCAACACCCCTTCAAAGTACATAATCAATATTAATGGTCCTCTGAGTATCTCAGATCATACCATGGTAATGGTGTCTTCTCCAGTGGAACCTCTCTCATAGTCATTTGGCATTAAAAGGATGCAAATTGGATGATCTGCCCCTTGGTTGGATTACAGTTTTAAATCTTTGAATCCTAATGATGTTCATTTCCACTTACAGTCTACCAAGTCCCCATTTACTTCTTCTGACAGAATCCCAATGATTAGTTGATTCAGCCCCTGCTCATCTTAGTTGTCCTGATTATTTGCTGTATGATTCCTTTTGCTTCAAAGTTGACACTTGTGCATATGTTCACTCTGATATTCCCTGTCAGAGATTTAGTAATTTGGAATCTCCTCTTTTCGATTAACTCTGGCTTAAAATCTCTCTACCTCATTCTGTTATATTCATCTGTTGCCTCTTTCATTTGCCTAACACCACTAATCATTTGGAACTCTTTGACTTCCTTTCTTTGAAACTTGAGTTTCTGCAGTCCAACTTTTCTAATAGTAAGGTAATTTTCTTTATTCACAATTTTAATGTTCACAACTTCAGTTGGCTTCTTTATTTCTAGTCAGAAGGACCCAGCAGGTCAAGATAAGGCTTTTGCAATTACTAATGACCTCACACAGATTAGTCATTTACCTACCAGAATACCAGACAATCCTAACCACACACCAAACACTAAATCTTTTTCTTACAAACAACCATTTCAAGTACATGGTTGAGGCAAGTGATCCTCTAGGCACCGTGGATCACAACATGTGATGACTTCTTCTCCAATGGAGCCTTTCTCTTGTGGCCACTCTCAACCTTGTGTTGTTTGGCATTACAAGAATGCAAAATGGGATGATCTGAAAGATTTCTGTTCTTCTATTTCTTGATTGGATTACTGTTTTAATTCTCCTGATGTCAGTGAAAGTAAGAGAAGGAGACCGGCGGAATTACTTAGCAAGTACAGGTCACTGTTGAAAAAAAGCCGTGAATTAGGGTTGAACTTGAAAGTGTCTGCAATTCTGCGCAGACACGATAGGAGGGAGTATATGATGAGAGCCTTGTCGATCAATTCTGCCCTGGAGGGATTGTGCAAGGCTCAAGGGGTAGAATTTTTTTCAGCCTGGACTGTACTTGTTAACAGGAGAGATTGCTTCTACAGGGATGGGATACACTTAAATAGAAAGGGTGCAAGAATTTTTGCTGATGCTGTCGAGGCAGTGTTAGGTGGGTCGGAAAACTGCTAGTTGGGGGAGGATACAAGGACTAATAGATTAACAGTAGCCACTGGCAGAGGTGGAAGTGATTCTTGCACTGCTTCTATTGAAATGAGCAGAAACCTGAAAAACAAGATGCAGGATATTTCAGAGACTGCTGGTAGTCATTGCGGTACAAGTAAACACATGGGTTGTGTTAGGGTAGCTAAGAATAGAAACAGGTGCATGTATACCTGCGTGTACACCAATGCTAGGAGTTTGGTAAATAAATTTGATGAATTTGAGGTATTGCTCAAAACATCAAAGGCAGATATTGTTGGGATATCAGAGACGTGGTGTCACACAGATATAAGTAATGCGGAACTGGAATTTGGGGAATACAATGTGTATAGAAAGGATAGACAGGACAGGAGGGGAGGAGGGGTTATGGTATTAATTAAGAAACACATAAAGTCCAAGGAAGTGAAGCCAGTCGACATCGATGGACAGGGCAGTGTCGAGTCAGTTTGGTGTGACATAAGCATAGGGAAATCAAAATTGAGAGTAGGAGTGTGCTATAGGCCTAATGACTCTGATGAGTATAATAAGATATTGTACAGGGAAATAGAGTGGGCCAGTAAATCAGACAGTCTTATAATGGGGGATTTTAATTTCCCAGATATTGACTGGAATTTGTGGGTTGGTCACTCGCACACTAGCAAGGCTTTTGTGGATTTATTGGATGATTGTTTTCTACATCAGCATGTTCGTGAGGCAACAAGAGGGAGCAATACTCTTGATCTGATTATCAGTAGTGATTCTTCATGCATTAAGAATCTGCAGATAAATGAACCACTAGGTGGCAGTGATCACAGTGTGTTGAAGTGGGATTTACTCAAGGAGGTAACTACCATCAGAGGAAAAGGGAAGGGTTTTTGTTTTCATAAAGGCGACTATGATGGTCTGAGACAGTATTTAAATTCTATACAGTGGGACCAACTGATGATGTTACCAACAGCAAACTCAAAATGGGAAGCATTCAAGGAACTAATCTTGGAGGCTACCAGGCTTTACGTACCAACTAAGAAATATTGTTCAAGGTTTAGGCCTAAATGGTTGTCAGATGAACTAATGAGACATGTGGCAGAGAAGAAAAATGCATGGGATACATACAAATTAATGGGTGACATGGAAGCCTATGATAGATATAAGTTGGTCTGTAACCAAGTCACAAAGGAGATTAGGCAGGCAAAGGCAGACTACGAAAAATCCTTGGCAAAGGATGCAAAGAAAAACAGAAAAGAGTTCTTTACATATTTGAACTCGAGAAGGAAAGGGATGAATCAGATTGGTCCACTGGATATTGATAGTTCAACAGTTGAGGATCCTGCTCAGGTGGCTAACAATCTAAATGAGTATTTTGCATCTACATTCACGCAGGAGGAGTTATTCAGGAAGGAGAATGATGTAGGTAAAGTAAACATTGGCAGTGAGCTGGATGATTTTGTAATAACTGAGAGGAAATTGGAGGAGAGATTGTTGAGGATAAACAAAAAAGGCACCTGGGGTGGATGGGATCTATCCAGTTATATTAAAGGAGGCAGCAAAGGAAGTATGCAAACCCCTAGCCATAATTATGAGAGCTTCTTTGGACTCAGGGGAGGTACCCATAGACTGGAGATGTGCAAATGTAACCCCAATTCACAAAGGAGGATCAAAGGCTGACACAAGTAATTATAGACCTGTTAGTTTAACTTCTGTTCCAGGTAAATTAATGGAGGCACTGGTTAAAGAAGCACTGCAGGAACATCTAGACAAGAATTCAGTTATAGCTCAGACGCAGCATGGTTTTGTTAAGGGCAGGTCTTGCCTGACCAATTTGATTGGATACTATGATGTAGTCACAAAAGAACTGGATGCAGGGAATAACTTTGATATTATATATTTGGATCTTAGAAAGGCTTTTGATACTGTTGCACATGGAAGACTGCTGCACAAATTGGAGCAGTGTGGCATTGGAGGCAAATTGCTGCTATGGATAAGGGGATGGTTGAGTGGCAGAAGACAGAGAGTGGTAATCAATGGACACTGCTCAACGTGGACTAATGTTATTAGTGGAGTTCCTCAAGGTTCAGTGTTGGGTCCGTTGTTGTTTTCGGTGTTTATGAATGATATTGATGATGGGATATCAAGTTTAATGTCCAAGTTTGCAGATGATACGAAGGTTGGCAGGGTTGTCAAGGACACTACTGACGCTATGCTGCTGCAACAGGATCTGGAAAGGTTGAACAGATGGGCTGAGAGGTGGCAAATGAAGTTTAACATTGACAAATGTAAAGTACTACATATGGGAAACAGTAACCCCAGAGCAACGTATCAACTCTGCGGTACTACACTGACAGTGGTGGAGAATGAAAAGGACCTGGGGGTAATTGTGCAGGCAGATATGAAGTTCTCTGAGCAGTGCAGACGAGCTGCAAGAGTAGCTCATGGTGTCTTGTCAATGATATACAGGAATTTTTCTAGCAGGGATAAGGAGGTGATTATTCCCTTGTATAAGGCAATGGTTAGGCCACATCTTGAGTACTGTATACAGGTCTGGAAGCCTCATTTCAAGAACGATGTAGAGCTGCTGGAACGGGTACAGAGAAGGGCAACAAGATTAGTGAATGGAACAAAGGGTTGCTCTTACGAAGAAAGGCTTAAGTTTTGCAAATTAGAGAGTCTGGAGACTAGGCACCGGCGAGGTGATCTGATAGAGGTGTATAAGGCTTTGAATGGTTTGAGCATGCTCAATGGCAATGGGATTCTTCATCTTGCTCAGAATAATCACCTCAGAGGGCATAAATTCTAATTGAGGAAGGACGGATGTCGGATAGATATGCGGAAATTTGCCTTTGGCCAGCGGGTGGTTGGTTGGTGGAACCGACTTCCATCACTTGTTGTTGAAGTTGATAGCCTAAACAAATTTAAAGCTCAACTGGACAGGTATTTCGAACGAACGGAGGGGTGAAATGGGAGTGGAGTTTTTTTTTTTTTTTTTTGGCTGATGCTGAATAAGCTTGCTTTCTTGCATCATATGCCTATGCTAATGCTAAATTATTCTTGTAGGGATGAAATACTCTATTCCACCTTAAAATCTTGTCCTTTGTCTAAACCTTGGTTTTCCAATAAATACACTGAGATTGTTTAAGTAAGAAGGTTGCATATCGCAATTGGCTTGCATCCAAATCTCCAGGTTCATTCTCTATCTATACAAAAGCTCAAAACAACTGTGAAGCAGTTATTAATCAGTCCAAACTAGATTCTAAACAGACCAAGAGTATAAAACGTGCTTCTTGTTCAATTGGTAGTCAAAAATGCTTGACTTGATGGGGAAAAGTTGCAGCCAAAGCTAGTGGCTTCAACTTTTGCCCATCTGTACTCCTATCTCTGTTAAAACCTGATGGTTCTATTGCTCCCTTAGATAAAGATAAAGCCCACCTGCTAGTATCCTACTTTTCTTCTAACTCTTGTATTGACGATCTTGGTAAACCACCTCGTAGCATTCCCAGTACACTCCATTCAATGATTCCTGAGGTCTTCCGTCAAAAGGATGTTAGATGAATTTTGAACAGTCTTGATGCCAAGAAAGTTCCAGGTCCTGAGTGTATTTCTCCAATTATTTTTAAAACCTGTGCTGCTGAAATTACTCCTGTTCTGTTTTTTTCTTTTTACACTTTCTTATTCCACTGGTGTTTTTCCTTCTGTTTGGAAAATTACTCTTATTCAGCCAGTTCCTTAAAAGGGTAACAAATCCCTCCCAAAAGCCTTTGACATTTCAAAGGCTTTTGATCATGTTTGACAAAAGGTTTTCTAAATAAGCTTTCATCTTATGGTTTCCAAACTTTTTTGTAATTAGGTATCCAGTTTTCTCTCTGACTCCTCACTTCAGATGATAGTAGACAACTCTTGGCCTTCTGCACTTCCCCACTAATGCTGGTGTCCCCCCAGGGTTTAGTTCTTTCTTCCAATATTTTTTTATTCTATATTAATGAATTTATTTCATTGACTGGAAATCCTGTCCATAGTTTTGCTGCTGTAGCACATTTCATTGCACCTTCCAGTTTGAGAAAACTGGACAAACTTGCCCTGCACAAACAGCTTCAACTTCTTGAATAACTGCTACCAATTCCTTAAATGTTGATCTCCAGGTAATTCTCCAGTGGGGCAAAAGTAATTAAGTTGATTTAAATCCTTCTAAAACTCAGTACCGTCTAATGTTTTGTAAAAAAAGGACTCTTATGCTTATCTTTGATGACACTGATTTCTAGGCAAGATCATATATCTATATTAGGGATTACCCTGACTTCTAATCTTTCTTGGCATAAGTGTTGCTTCCTCTGCATCTAAAATACTGGGTTTTCTCTTTTGCTCTCAGCATTACTTTTTGACTAAACAGCTACTCACTCTGTAAATCTCAAACCATCCTACCATGGAATATTGCCATACATCTGGAGGCAGTGCCCCATAACCTCTCTCAGGTTTCTAGACTCCATTCACAAGAGTGCAGTTATGTTAATTAATGACTGATCTCTTACAAACTCTCTCCACTGTCTGTCTCATAAATGTTCTGTTTCTACTGCACGCCTTTTCTATAGACACTTTTGTTGGCACTGTTCTGAATTATTTTCTGTAATTCTCCCTCTCTGTTTTCCAAACCAGTCTGAACACATTTTGCAACCAGTCAGCATCCTTTTACTGTCCAACTTCAAACTCACAGAACAACTTTTCTTCTTTCTCATTTTTCCCTTCAAATTCCAATTTCTGTGATGTTCCAATAAATGTGCTCAGGCTGTTCAAGATAAGAATATAGCTCATCAAAATTGGCATGTATCCAAATCTTCAGCTTTATTTTCTGTTTCCACTAAAGCTTGCAATAATTGTAAAATACTTATTAATCAGTTCAAACTTGAGCAGTTTAAGAGTAGAATACTTGCTTCTTCTTCAAATGGTAATCAAGCCTTCTGATCTTTTGCTGAAGCTCTTGGTTACAACTTCTGTCCATTTATAATTCCATAGCATTTACAACCTAATGCTTGACTATCGTCATCAGCCAAAGATAAAGCTCATTTAGTAGCATCTTTCTTTTCTTCCAACTCTTGTATAGATGATTTTGGTTAACTACACCAAAAAAAAAAAAAAAAAAAGTGTGTGGCTCTTATGCTCTTCTTCAATGACACTCAATTTTCAGACAGGATTACATATTTCTGTTGGGGGTTACTGTAACCTCTAATCTCTCTTGGCATAAGCACATCTCAAATTTTGGTTCCTCTGCATCAAAAAAACCTGGGTTTTCTTTTATTCTCAGTATACTTTCTTCTAAGCGACTGTTGACTCTGTACAAATCTCATATCCACTCTACCATGGATTATTGTTACCACATCTGTGGTGCCAAAGTGTGTCTGAAGCTCCTAGAAAGAAAGAGGACAGTCAGGTTAATTAATGACCCATCTCTTACAAAGTTTCTACACTCTGTCTCATAGCGATTCAGTTTCTACTGCCTACCTGTTTAGTAGATACTTCCACGAGCACTGTTTTTCTGAATTGCATCTGTAATTCCACTATTCCCTTCCAAACCAGTCCAGACATATGCTTCAACCAGTCAGCACCCATTCACTGTCCAACTCCAAACTCACAGAGCTAGCTTTTCCTGTTCCTCATTTATCTGTTATATTTCTGTCTTCTGGAAAAACTTTACTTCTAATGTATTTCCTGAAAATTACAATCTCCAGAAATTCAAGTCTGATGTTAACAAATATCATCTGTTTTCTCAGCTTTCAGTACTGTAGGTTCTAATACCTTTTGTATTTGGAGATTTCAAAAAAAAATAAATAAATAAAAATAAAAAATAAATAAAACAGCATCAGATCAAAGAACTAACCAGCAAAGGAATAAAAATCTCTAAATCAGGGCTATGATAGTTTCCATAAACAAGGAGTCATACTCTGATTTACCTATCCATCTAGAGCTTGATGTGCATTTAATAGTTAGACATAAAGTGACTCCAAACTGTAACATTAGCCTGGAATGGTGGCATCCTAGAATCACTCTGTTAATTCTATATTAAAATTGTTATAACACAAGACAAATATCATAAATTTGTAGAAAAATCCTGGGAATATAGCTCTAGTAATTAAAAAAAAAAAAAAAAAAAAAGTGGTAGATTTGGATCCAGAAGCACCTAAGGAGTGCATCTTAATCGTTTCAGGGATGAGTGTTACAATCATGTGTGAACTTGGGCTGCAAGTTTTTTTTTTTTTTTTTTGCTAGTGACTGGCTCTGTGGAGTCAGTTTTTTAACTGGACTTTAAAAAATTTCAGAAAATGAAAACTTTATATATAAATACTTTTAAAATATTAATTTAGTTTTAATTTCCCCAAAATTAGAGTGAAAGTATTGCCAAAAATCAAATCAGAATTGGCACCTCCGTAGCCAGGTGGGAAGGAGCAGCAGTGCGTAGCACACGCTTCTTGATTAGACCGGGGTTCGAGCCCGTCACCACCGAATACGGAGGATGCGGAAAGGTCAGGGAATGACCACCGCATATACCGGAGCAATATGGCCTTAGTTGCTAATGCTCCTAAAAACCAAATAACAAACAAACAACAACAAATCAGAATTAAAAAAAAATTGTAAAAGATTTGTTAAACGGAACTCATTTTCCCTTTTTTGGTGCAATAATTATCTTCTGTATATACAGGGTGTCTCAAAAATATTGGTACAAATGTTTAGGGGAGGTAGGTAACATCTAAAGGAATGTGAATCGCATAGGAACCCATAACTAGAAATGTCACAGGAAAGTAGTAGTAGAGGCACAAGAAGCAGAAACGACACAAGATAGTAATTAGTGGCAAATTTTATTTGACATAATATTAACAATGGAGTACGAGATGGATGCATTTCATGATGTTACAACAGATGCTCGAACGTTCCACCATGAGACGCGATGCATGTGTGACACCGATGCAGCATGGATTGGCGGACACAGTGGAACACATCTGGAGTTTCTTTGACAGTAGCAGCAGCACAGACGAGTCTCACCATGAGATCCATTTCCATCTCCACAGGCAATTCATACGATAGATTTGAGGGGCCCCCCCACAGAAAGAAATCAAGGCTCGATAAATCAGGTGAGCGTCGGGGCCAGGCAACGGGTTCACCATGGCCAATCCATCAACGCCCAAAACACCTGTTCAAATGGTCACGAATACACCTTCCATAATGGGCAGGCACCCCGTCATGTTGAAACCAAATGTTGCGTCTCACATTTGCTGGAACATCGTCAAGTAACCCTGGTAGAACTTGTTCAAGAAAGATGTGATATTTAGCGGAGTTCATGCGGGATGGTTACAGGTATGGGCCGACTAAGCAGTCACCGACCATACCTGCCCACACATTTATTGCGAAGCGATGTTGGGGCGCACACCGTGTGGGTTGTCGTGAGCCCACACATGAGCATTGTGCTGATTGAATAAGCCTTCCCGAGTGAAATAAGCCTCATCCGTGAACAAAACATAGGCTGGAAAATTCAAGACTTGAACACTTTCTTGGAGAAACCACTGCACAAAAGCCACATGTGCAGAAGGATCTTGGGTAAGCAGTAACTGAACCCTTTTGAGGTGAAAGGGGTGTAAGGAATCGTCGTGCCAGACACGCTGTACACTGCAACGAGACACTCCTAAGGCAGCGGCAACGGCATGTGTGCTAGTAGTAGGATTATTCTGGACGGCATTCAACACACTTTCTTTTATGGTGGGAGTTTGCGTTGAAAGTGGTCTGCCCGCACTACTCCTGTTACCTCTAAATGACCCATAATCGCACAAATTTTGATGCATATGCGAAACAAACTGTGGTCTGATACATGTCTTTCTGGGAAGTGTTCTCCATAAATTCGTTGAGCGGCTCGTCCATTGCCCTCTGCTAATCCATACACTAGATGCATGTCTGCCAGCTCACAGTTCGTATATCGATGCATGCTCCTCTTCGTGTGGCGACTACTGCTTGAATTAGTAAACCAGAAATTTTCCCTCTCACGAACTGATGAACAGCGCCATCTACCGACTTACGGTGACGTTTTATGGATTCCTATGCGATTCACATTCCTTTAGATGTTACCTACGTCCTATAAACGTTTGTACCAATATTTTTGAGACACTCTGTATATAATTTGGGTTCAATTGCTTCAGTGAATTTTCCAGAGAATTTTGGTTTATTGAAGCCCAAATCAGACAACAGCACCGACAGACTGTATCTCCTCCTGTTCCTCCAATTTTAGAATTTATTTTTGTGTCGTCATCTGTTATAAACTTTCGCTATAAATATTTGGAAATATTGATGGCACCATTTACTGGAATTTTTTAAGATAGTTCATACATTTTTATGTGTGAACTGTCTTTATTTGATGAGTATCAGATCCATTATTTGAAAAGCATTTTGAATTAACTTTGAAAATCATATATATACACGTACACCTTGGGGCTCACACGTGAAAATGTATATATATATTTGCACACTCCATACATGATTAATAGAATATTTAGTTAAGGCCCCTTCTGAAATTATTATTTTTTAAATTTTATTTTTATTATTTTTAAATTTGAAGTTAAAAATAAAGTTTTTTTTTTTTAATGAATAAAGTGCTTTAATACTATAATAATTACCTCTAAAGAATTTTAGATGAAAAAGAAAGGAATTGATTAAAAAGTATGCTTATGGCATCCGGCACCTAAGATTGTTCTCTAGGAAGTAAGGTATCCAAACATCTATGTTAATTTGTTTCTCGACCTTAAAACAATAATACAGCTAGAGTTGTGGCATCATTATAATGTTATGTTTTTAACATTAATTGGAAAACTGGTCTTATCACCATGGTTTAGGTACTGATTAGACTTCTTGAATAATTTTTTTTTTTTTTTTTATGAAAACTCCAAACACGAGAGGTATTAGAACCTATAGTACTTAGTACCGTGCTTGGGTTGGTTGGAGGTTGAGAAGACGAAAGAAGATATTTGTTGACATTAGACTTGAACTTCTGTAGACTAATTTTCAGGAAAAACGTATGAAGGAAGGTTGTTCCAGAAAACTGCAGTTCAATGAATAAATGAGGAAGATGAAAAGTTGGTTCTGTGAGTTTGAAGTTGGACAGTAAATGGATGTTGGCTGGTGGCGGCACGTGTTCGGACTGTTTTGAAGGAGAGAGTGGGAATTATAGAAGCCAATTCAGAACAGTGCCCATGGAAGTATCTGTAGAAAAGGCATGCAGCAGAAACAGCATATCTATGAGACAGAGCGTGCAGAGACTCTTTTAGAGAGGAGTCACGGTGGGGCGGATTTGTGATTTGTACAGAGTGAAGAGCTGTTTGGAAGAAAAGTAATGCCAAGAGTGAAAGAGAAAACCAAGTTTTTTAGATGCAGAGTAAGCAATATTTGTAATGTGCTTTTGCCAAGAGAGGTTAGAAGTCAGGATAATCCCCAAAAGAGATATATCATTTTGCCTAGCAATTGGAGTGTCACCAAAGATAAGCATAGGAGCAGAAGAATCCTTTTTGCGAGATATAAGACAAGACTGAGTTTAAGAAGGATTGAAATCAACTAAGTTGTCTTTGCCCCACTGGAAAATTACCTGGAGATCGGCATTTAAGGAATTGGTAGTGAATATTTGAGAAGTTGAAGCTGATTGAGCAGGACAAGGTTTCTTAAAACGGAAAATGGAATGCAATGTGCTATCATCGGCAAAACTATGGATAGGATTTCCAGTCAATGGAAGAAGGTCATTAATATGCAAGAGGAAAACAAGGGGGGGGGGAAAGAACTGAACCTTGGGGGACACCGGCATTAGTGGAAAAGTTAGAAGACAGAGAGCCATCTACCATCACCTTCAGTGAGCGATCAGGAAGAAAACAGGATAACCAATTACAAAAAAAAGTTGGAAAACCATAAGATGGAAGCTTGTTCAGAAGACCTTTATGCCAAACACGATCAAAAGCCTTTGAGATGTCAAGAGCAACTGCTTGTGTTTCACCAAACTTTTCGATTGAATTTGTCCATAAATGAGTAACATAAGCCAGAATATCACCAGTGGATCGACACTGACAGAATCCATACTAGCGATAGTTGATCAGACGGAAGGTTTCTAGGTAGTTTTTAGAGTTGATAGTTAAAGTTGTAGAGCGGATATCATCTTTTAAGGGCACAAAATGTGATATAGTTGTACACGTTGGCACTAATGATATCAAAAGTAGGAGACCGGCAGAATTACTTAACAAGTACAGTTCACTGTTGAAAAAAAGCCGTGAATTAGGGTTGAATTTGAAAGTGTCTGCAATTCTGCCCAGACACGATAGGAGGGAGTATATGATGAGAACCTTGTCGATCAATTCGGCCCTGGAAAGATTATGAAAGGCTCAAGGGGTAGAATTTTTTTCAGCCTGGACTGTACTTGTTAACAGGAGAGACTGCTTCTACAGGGATGGGATACACTTAAATAGAAAGGGTGCAAGAATATTTGCTGATGCTATCGAGGCAGTGTTAGGTGGGTCGGAAAAATGCTAGCTTGGAGGGAGACAAAGACTAATAGATTAACAGTAGCCACTGGCAGAGGTGAAAGAGATTCCTGCACTGCTTCTATTGGAATGAACAGAAGCCTGAAAAACAAGATGCAGGATATTTCAGAGACTACTGGGAGTCATTGCGGTGCAAGTAAACACATGGGTTGTGTTAGGGTAGCTAAGAATAGAAACAGGTGCATGTATACTTGCGTGTACACCAATGCTAGGAGTTTAGTAAATAAATATGATGAAATTGAGGTATTGCTCAAAACATCAAAGGCAGATATTGTTGGGATATCACAGACATAGTGTCACACAGAAATAAGGAATGCAGAACTGGAATGTGGGGAGTACGTCTACAGAAAGGATAGACAGGATAGGAAGGAAGGAGGGTTTTGCTATTAGTTAAGAAATACATAAAATCCAAGGAAGTGAAGCCAGTTGACATCACTGGACAGTACAGTGTCGAGTCAGTTTGGTGTGACATAAGCAATGGGAGATCAAAATTGAGAGTAGGAGTGTGCTATAGGCCTAATGATTCTGATGAGTATAATAAGAAACTGTACAGGGAAATAGAGTGGGCCAGTAAATCAGAGAGTCTTATAATGGGGGATTTTAATTTCCCAGATATTGACTGGAATTTGTGGGTTGGTCACTCACACACTATCAAGGCTTTTATGGATTTATTGGATGATTGTTTTCTACATCAGCATGTTCGGGAGGCAACTAGAGGGAGTAATACTCTTGATTTGATTATCAGTAGTAATTCTTCATGCATTAAAAATCTGCAGATAAAGGAACCACTATGTGGAAGTGATCACAGTGTACTGAAGTGGGATTTACTCAAAGAGGTAACTACCATTAGGGGTAAAGGGAAGGGTTATTGCTTTCGTAAAGGCGACTACAATGGACTGAGACAGTATATAAATTCTATACAGTGAAACCAACTGATGATGTTACCAACAGCAAATTCAAAATGGGAAGCATTCAGAGAACCTATCTTGGAAGCTACTAGGCTTTACATACCAACTAAGAAATATTGTTCAAGGTTTAGGCCTAAGTGGATGTCAGATGAAGTAATGAGACATATGGCAGAGAAGAAAAATGCATGGGATAAATACAAATTAACATGTGACACAGAAGCCTATGATAGATACAAGTTGATCTGTAACCAAGTTACAAAGGGTGTTAGGCAGGCGAAGGCAGATTACGAGAAATCTTTGGCAAGGAATGCAAAGAAAAACAGCAAGGAGTTCTTTACTTATGTAAACTCTAGAAGGAAAGGGATGAATCAGATTGGTCCACTTGATATCGTTGGGTCAACTGTTGACGATCCTGCTCAGGAAGCTAACAAACTAAATGAATATTTTGTATCGACATTCACACATGAGGAGTTATTCAGCGAGGGGAATGCCAGAGGTGTAGTCAACTCTGGCAGTAAGCTAGAAAATCTTGTAATAACTGAGAGTAAAGTGGAGGAGAAATTGTTGAAGATAAAGACATGATAGGCACCTGGGGTGGATGGGATCTATCCAATTATATTAAAGGAGGCAGCAAAGGAAGTAAGCAAACCCTTAGCCATAATCATGAGAGCTTCCTTTGACTCAGGGAAGGTACCCACAGACTGGAGATCTGCAAATGTGACCCCAATCCACAAAGGAGGATCAAAGGCTGACAAAAGTAATTATAGACCTGTGAGTTTAATTTCTGTTCCAGAAAAATTAATGGAGGCACTGGTTAAAGAAGCACTGCAGGATCATCTAGACAAGACTTCAGTTATACCTCGGACACAGCATGGTTTTGTTAATGGGAAGTCTTGCCTGACCAATTTGATTGGATACTATGATGCAGTCACAAAAGAACTGGATGCAGGGAATAACTTTGATATTATATACTTGGATCTTAGAAAGACTTTTGATACTGTTGCACATGGAAGACTGCTGCAGAAATTGGAGCAGTGTGGCATTGGAGGCAAATTGCTGCTATGGATAAAGGGGTGGTTGAGGGGGAGAAGACAGAGAGTGGTAATCAATGGACACTGCTCATCGGGACTAATGTTATCAGTGGAGTCCCTCAGGGTTCAGTGTTGAGTCCATTATTGTTTTCTGTATTTATAAATGATATTGATGATGGTATATCAAGCTTAATGTCCAAGTTTGCAGACGATACAAAGGTCAGCAGGGTTGTCAAGGACACTACTGACACTATGCTGCTGCAACAGGATCTGGAGAGGTTGAGCAGATGGGCTGAGAGGTGGCAAATGAAGTTTAACATTTACAAATTTAAAGTACTACATATGGGAAATAGCAACCCCAAGCAACGTATCAACTCTGTGGTTCTACACTGACAGTGGTAGAGAATGAAAGGGACCTGGGGATGGTTGTGCAGGCAGATATGAAGTTCTCTGAACAGTGCAGATGGGCTGCAAGAGTAGCTCATGGTGTATTGTCAGTGATATATAGGAATTTTTCTAGCAGGGATAAGGTGGTGATTATTCCCTTGCATACGGCAATGATCAGGCCACACTTAAAGTACTGTATACAGGTCTGGAGGCCTCATTTCAAGAAGGATGTAGAGCTGCAGGAACAAGTACAGATAAGGGTAACAAGATTAGTGAATGGAACAAAGGGGTGCTCTTATGAAGAAAAGCTTAAGGTTTGCAAATTATAGTGTCTGGAGACTAGACACCAGCGAGGTGATCTGAGAGAGGTGTATAAAGCCTTGAATGGTTTGAGCATGCTCAATGCTGAAGGGATTCTTCCTCTTGCTCAGAATAATCACCTGAGAGGGCATAAATTCAAATTGAGGAAAGACAGATGTAGGATAGATGTACGGAAATTTGCCTTTAGCCAGCGGGTGGTTGGTTGGTGGAACAGACTTCCATCCCTTGTCGTGGAATTTGATAGCCTAAATAAGTTTAAGGCTCAGCTGGACAGATATTTCGAACGAACAGAGGGGTGAAGTGGAAGTTGTTTTTTTTTTTTTTTGGCTGATGCTGCATAAGCTTGCTTTCTTGCCTCAAATGCCTCTACTAATGCTAATGCTAATTGATTTCTCCATTACTTTAGAAAGAGTAGAAGTAATTGCAATGGGATGATAATTGTATGGAAGGGACTTGTCATCCTTTTTAGGAACTGGCTGCATATGAGCAAATTTCCAAGCAGAAGGAAAAACACCTTTGGAATAAGAAAGTGAAAAAAGGTGGCAAAGAACAGGAATAAGTTCGGGAGCACAGTGGAAAAATACCATCAGGACCTGGAGCTTTCTTAGCATTGAGATTCGTCAAAATCCTTCTGACATCCTTTTGACAGAAGACCATAGGAGGCATTGAATGGAGCATGTTGGGAATGGTGGGAGGTGTTTTACCAAGATCATTAATACATGAGTTGGAAGAAAAATAGGATTCCAGCATGTGAGCTTCATCTTTGGCTGAAATGGCAATAGAACCATCTGGTTTTGACAGAGGTGGGAACAGAGATGGGAAAAAGTTGCAGCCAATAGCTTTGGCAAGAGACCAGAATGCTCGGCTACCATTAGGGCAAGAAGCAAGTTTACTACTCTTAGCTTGTTCAAAATCTACTTTGGACTGATTAATGACTGCTTAACAATTGTTGCGAGCTTTGGTGTAGGCAGAAAAGAAAACTGAAGAAATTGGAAACAAGCCAATTATGATATGCAATGTTCTTCTATTGAACAACTGTAGCACATTTATTGAAAAACGACGGTTTAGATAAAGGATGAGATTTTAAAGTGGAGTGTGGAATGAAGGATTCCATTCCTACAAGAATAATTTCACTGACATGATATGAGCAAACGTTGACATCACAAGTTTTGAAACAGTAATCCAACCAAGGAAAAGAAGAAAAGAAATCTTGCAATAAATCCCATTTTGCATTTTTGTAAAGACAAAAAAATACGAGGTTAGGAATAGCCATGAGATAAATGCTCCATTGGAGAAGAGGCAATCACCAAGTTGTGATCTAAGGTGCCTAAAGGACCACTTACTTCGATCGTGTACTTAGAAGGGTTGTTTGTGAAAACAAGATCAAGTGTGTTGGTTGTATGGTTACGATTGTGTTGTATTCTTGTAGGTAAATGAACAATATATGCAAGGTCATTATTAATTGCACAAGCCTCAGCATCTTGACCAGCCGGGTCATTGTGATTAGAAAACGGAAGCCAGCTGGAGTTGTGAACATTAAAATCACCAAGGAAAATTACCTCACTGTTAGGAAAGTTGGAGTGGAGAAAGCCAAGTTGCAAAGAGAGGAAGTCAAAGAGCTTCAAGTGATTAGTGGAGTTGGGAGAAGGGATTTGACAGAATGAGGTAGAGAGATTTTAAGCCAGAGAAGATTCCAAATTACCAAGTCTCTGACAGGGAATATCGAAACGAACATATGTACATGTACCACTTGTGCATATGTTTGTTTCGATATTCCCTTCATATTCGTTTCGATGAGGTGAAAGGAATCATATAGCGAATAATTGGGGCAACTGAGATGAGCAGTAGTTGAATCAACTGATAACTGAGATTCTGTCAGAAAAAGTACATGGAGTTTGGCAGACTTCAAGTGGAAATGGACATTAGCATTATCATTAGTAGAGGCATTTGATGCAAGAAAGAAAGCTTATGCAGCATCAGCCAAAAAAAATAAAATAAAAAAAATAAAATAAATAAATAAAGAAAAAATAATAAAAAATAACCACTTCCACTTCACCCCTCTGTTCATTCGAAATACCTGTCCAGCTGAGCCTTAAACTTATTTAGGCTATCAACTTCCATGACAAGGGATGGAAGTCTGTTCCACCAGCCAACCACCCGCTGGCTAAAGGCAAATTTCCCCACGTGTATCCTACATCTGTCTTTCCTCAATTTGAATTTATGCCCTCTCAGATAATTATTCTGAGCAAGAGGGAGAATCCCATCAGCATTGAGCATGCTCAAACCATTCAAGGCTTTATACACCTCTATCAGATCACCTCGCTGGTGCCTAGTCTCCAGACACTGTAATTTGCAAAACTTAAGCCTTTCTTCATAAGAGCACCCCTTTGTTCCATTCACTACTCGTTGCCCTTCTCTGTACTCGTTCCAGCAGCTCTACATCCTTCTTGAAATGAGGCCTCCAGGCCTCTATACAGTACTCTAGATGTGGTCTGACCATTGCCTTATACAAGGGAATAATCACCTCCTTATCCCTGCTAGAAAAATTCCTGTATATCATTGACAAGACACCATAAGCTACTCTTGCAGACCGTCTGCACTGATCAGAAAACTTTATATCTGCCTGCACAATTACCCCAGGTCCTTTTCATTCTCTACCACTGTCAGTGTGGTACCACAGAGTTGATACATTACTCTGGGATTACTGCTTCCCATATGTAGTACTTTACATTTGTCAATGTTAAGCTTCATTTGTCACCTCTCAGCCCATCTGCTCAACCTTTCCAGATCCTGTTGCAGCAGCATAGTGTCAGTAGTGTCCTTCACAACCCTGCCAACCTTCGTATTATCTGCAAACTTGGACATTAAGCTTGATATACCATCATCAATATCATTTATAAATACAGAAAACAATAATGGACCCAATACTGAACCCTGAGGGATTCCACTAATAACATTAGTCCACGATGGGCAGTGTCCATTGATTATCACTCTCTGTCTTCTCCCCCTCAACCACCCCTTTATCCATAGCAGCAATTTGCCTCCAATGCCAAAGTTATTCCCTGCATCCAGTTCTTTTGTGACTGCATCATAGTATCCAATCAAATTGATCAGGCAATACTTCCCCTTAACAAAACCATGCTGTGTCCGAGGTATAACTGAAGTCTTGTCTAGATGATCTTGCAGTGCTTCTTTAACCAGTGCCTCCATTAATTTTTCTGGAACAGAAATTAAACTCACAGGTCTATAATTACTTGTGTCAGCCTTTGATCCTCCTTTGTGAATTGGGGTCACATTTGCACATTTCTTGTCCATGGGTACCTCCTCTGAGTCCAAGGAAGCTCTCATAATTATGGCTAAGGGTTTGCTTACTTCCTTTGCTGCCTCCTTTAATATAACTGGATAGATCCCATCCACCTCAAGTGCCTTTCTTGTGTTTATCTTCAACAATTTCTCCTCCACTTTACTCTCAGTTATTACAAGATTATCTAGCTTACTGCCAGAGTTGAATACACCTCTGGCATTCCCCTCGTTGAATAACTCCTCATGTGTGAATGTCGATGCAAAATATTCATTTAGTTTGTTAGCTACCTGAGCATGATCATCAACAGTTGACCCATCGATATCAAGTGGACCAATCTGATTCATCCCCTTCCTTCTAGAGTTTACATAAGTAAAGAACTCTTTGCTGTTTTTCTTTGCATCCCTTGCCAATGATATCTCGTAATCTGCCTTCGCCTGCCTAACCTCCTTTGTAACTTGGTTACAGATCAACTTGTATCTATCATAGGCTTCTGTGTCACGTGTTAATTTGTATGTATCCCATGCATTTTTCTTCTCTGCCATATGTCTCATTAGTTCATCTGACATCCATTTTGGCCTTAACCTTGAACAATATTTCTTAGTTGGTGTGTAAAGCCTAGTAGTTTCCAAGATAAGTTCTTTGAATGCTTCCCATTTTGAATTTGCCGTTGGTAACATCATCAGTTGGTCTCACTGTATAGAATTTAAATACTGTCTCAGTCCATCGTAGTCGCCTTTACGAAAGCAGTAACCCTTCCCTTTAACCCTAGTGGTAGTTACCTCTTTGAGTAAATCCCACTTCAGCACACTGTGATTACTGCGTCCTAGTAGTTCATTTATCTGCAGATTCTTAATGCATGAAGAATCACTACTGATAATCAAATCAAGATTATTACTCCCTCTAGTTGCCTCCCGAACATGCTGATGTAGAAAACAATCATCCAATAAATCCACAAAAGCCTGCTAGTGTGTGAGTGACCAGCCCCCAAATTCCAGTCAATATCTGGGAAATTAATATCCCCCATTATAAGACTCTCTGATTTACCGGCCTACTCTATTTCCCTGTACAGTTTCTTATTATACTCATCAGAGTCATTAGGCCTATAGCACACTGCTACTCTCAATTTTGATCTCCCAATGCTTATGTCACACCAAACTGACTCGACACTGCACTGTCCAGCGATGTCCACTGGCTTCACTTCCTTGGATTTTATGTATTTCTTAACTAATAGCATAACCCCTCCTCCCTTCCAATCCTGTCTATCCTTTCTGTAGACATTGTACTCCCCAAATTCCAGTTCTGCATTCCTTATATCTGTGTGACACCACTCTCTGAAATCCCAACAATATCTGCCTTTGATGTTTTGAGCAATACCTCAAATTCATCAAATTTATTTACTAAACTCTTAGCATTGGTGTACACGCAAGTATACATGCACCTGTTCTTTTTCTTAGCTGCCCTTACACAACCCATGTGTTTACTTGTATCCAAATGATTCCCAGCAGTCTCTGAAATATCCTGCATCTTATTTTCCAGGCTTCTGTTCATTCCAATAGAAGCAGTGCAAGAATCACTTTCACCTCTGCCAGTGGCTGCTGTTAATCTATTTGTCCTTGTATCCCCCCAATCTAGCAGTTTTCCGACCCACCTAACACTGCCTCGATAACGTCAGCAAACATTCTTGCACCCTTTCTATTTAGGCGTATCCCATCCCTGTAGAAGCAGTCTCTCCTGTTAACAAGGTTGCAATTCGAATTGGGACCACGTATATTTGTGAAATGTACTAGGAAGTTTTTGGGAGGTTTAGATCTTTTTGCAGATAAGCTTACTCTATTAGTTTGACAATTAATGGTGTATTCAATAGTAAGAAAAAGTAGGGAGGACAGTACGAAGTAGTGAAATGAAGTAATAAAATTGCTGTATGAAGTATTGAAATTTTTGGATATGGCATACACATGGTAAGAATATGCCCAGATCCTTGATGAAACATGGCCTCAATAATGCCCCCGCATGCACACTACTCGGACTCTATCCAGTCACTATTTAGCAGAGTAGAAGTAGCAAGATTTTACACTAGTTGATCCGGAAGCCTCCTAAAGAGTTACCAATAGGTTCGGTCCAGTGTACAAACTAGAGGCTGGCCTGCAAACACCATTTTAGAGCTGTACCTTTGAAATGTAAGGAAGTTTGGATGTCGCCATGATGGTCATCATAACTTCAAAATCATCAGTCATATTGCATGATGGAAGAGATGGGGAAGGGTATGTATGGATATCTCTTACAAAAATATATGGATATCCCTTACAGAATTGCACTCACATGGCTGTAGTCATGTCATCACTGCTTGTATTACATCGTTATAAGTTGAAAATTTCTTAACTAACAGATATCACTTTAGTGGAGACAATGTCTAGATTATGCAGGAAAGGCACGAAAACTCCCATTTATACTTGAACCATTTCAAGGTCTACGTGGTTGTGGGTACTGCACAGAATTGTCATAAAGCAAGACTGCACATTTTTTTAGTAGTCCAGCTCTCTTTCAGTGATCAACATTCTTTAGTTTATCCACTGTGAGGCAGTAACAGGCAGAATTTTATTTACATTTGTTTGCTGCATATTTTTACTGATGAATATGTATGGATTACTCTCCCACTGTTATTCCCAGACTTTAATACTTTCTGTTGCATGCATCCATTTCCTGTCAACTTATTTCCTGTAAACTTAATACTTTCTGGATAGCCTCATGTAGAAAGAATAAATAAAATAAATAATTAAAGTGCAGCAATTATCAACCCACTGCAGGATGGAAGCCTCCTCAATAATTCATGCTGAGGGAAATGGACCACAATCTGCCACGCTGGTCCAGTGCAGGTTGGCAGATCGACCGTATTCAGCAGTCAGGAGCTTGAACCCCGGTCTACTCAAAGAGCGTGTGCTACTGCACTCCCGCTCCTGACAACTCGGCTATGGAGGCCGTGTAGAAAGAATATAATATATAAAATGTCTTTTATAGTTTTACTGAAAGTTTAGTTTTCTTTACAAATTTTAATCATTTTTAGGTGCGTTGTCTCTCTCTCTCTCTCTCTCTCTCTCTCTCTCTCTCTCTCTCTCTCTCTCTCTCTCTCTCTCTCTCTCTCACACACACACACACACACACACACACACACACACACACACACACACACACACACACACACACACACACACACACACACACACACACACAAAAGAGCCTATTGTCTTCACTGTGTCTGCCCCTCTGTCTGTGTGTAACAACTTCATTCCCAGTTGATAGATTTTTGTGAAATTTTATATTTAATTCTTTTAGAAAGATTTGTTGAACCATCCCAAATTTCTTAAAAATCAGACAAACAAAAATCTGGGAGTTGTTATTTCTTTTTTTTCCATAGCGTTTGTATGAAAAAAAATTGGTGTGTGTGTGTGTGTGCCAAGATGCACGGTAGATGGTTTTATGTGAAACACCCTTGACTTGGAAGAGGTCAGCGAAAGCCAAGCCAATAGTTTAATTAACCATTTGATTGTAGCTATTTGGTGAATAGTATGACATCACAACCATACTTCCTGCCATTACTACTGCAGGAAGTATGGTTGCAACAATACAGTGCCTCTGGCAGAAGCTGCAGATGACGGCACTCCTGCTTCACATTTTTCGTGACCGATCAGATTTACTCAGTCGAGGTGCCCCAAGGATATTTCACATAAAAAAATATATATATATATACACACTGTATATATATATGTGTGTGTGTGTAAATATATATATATATATATATATATATATATATATATATATATAGAGAGAGAGAGAGAGAGAGAGAGAGAGAGAGAGGCTACAGTTAAGTTTAGAGAAAAAAATACTCTGGGCCATTGTTATTAGGTATTATTTGAAGCCACTATTATTAAACTGCAAACAAATTCATCTAGCAGTTTTTGCATGAATTGTTTCCATATTTGTGCAATTAAATGTTCTTGTCCTTCTGGAAAAAAATTATTTCTGTAATATAGGACATTTCTGATAATATTGGTCAAAGTAATGCTTGTACATACCTCAAGTGTTCTTTTTTGTTACAGCAACGGATCATATTAGCAAGATGTTCTGAGGGCAGAAATTTTTCAAATGAGCAGGTAGCTAATGACAGGGAAGCAAGCTTAAATAATTTCAAGGGGTGTGTCTGGGTAGTTAACTATACAAGAATACTTAATTGTTTATACAGTATTGTCAGAAGTGTCATCAATAAAATGAGTGAATTCGAACTGCTGGTTAGAACAAGCAATGCTGACATAATAAGGCTTATGGAAACAGGGTGCAACCGGAGATTGGGGATGATGAGTTTCAGTATGGTATATACAATGTATTTAGGAAGGATTGGGTGGTAGAAGGGGTGATTCTAATTTGCCTCTAATTGATTGGAGCAAATGGGAAGGAAACAACATGGGGAACAAAATTTTTAAATCAACTAGATGACGGTTATTTGTATCAACATGTCAGGGAAAGTACTAAGGAAAAGGATATTCTAAACCTGATTATCACTCATTAAGTATTACATCATGAACCAGATGATGTAATAGGGCTGATAGTACAGGAACCAGTAGCAGGAGGTATCACTACGTTCTACAGTGGATGATGAAAAGAGAGGTAGCACTAGTTAAAGGCAAAGGAATGGGTTATAATTTCAGGAAAGGAAATTACGACAGCTTAAGGTGTTGCATGGCCTCTATTAAATGGGTAGTTATCACAGAGAGTGAATGCAATTGAATTGTATCTATTCCTTTAAAACATTAATCACAGAAGTCTGGAATGCATATATACCATTAAAAAGGTACTCCAAGGATTCTAAGTTGGATGAATAATGAATTTGCCAGATTACTTGAGTAGAAAAGACAGCATGGAAAAGTTAGAGCAATAAAAAGTACTGAAGCCTATAACAGCTACAAATTGATCTGTAATAGTGCCACAGAAAAGGTTAGGCTGGCAAAGGCAGATTATGAGAAATCACTGGCAAAAAGTGGGGATAAAGAATTCTTCACATATATAAATGCAAAGAAGAGGATAAACCAGATTGGAACCTTATGTAATGAACGTGGGATAGTATTAGATACCCCAGCTGATGTTGGGGTATCTAATACTATCTAATACCAGTTACTTTGCATCGATATTTACAGAACGAAAACCCTTTATGTCAAAGAGAAATTATGGGAGTGAAGTTGAAAAATATGTAATTAATGATATTGAAATTTCACATGGTCATTTAATGAAAAAAAAACCCATGTGTACCCTGTACACACGAAAGATGTTTTATACGAAAACATTAGCATTAGTTTATGCTAATGTTTATGCTAACATTAGCATATGATGCAAGAAAGCAAGCTTATGCAGCATCAGCCAAAAAAAAAAAAAAAACCCTCCCATTTCACCCCTCCGTTCTTTCAAAATACCTGTCCAGCTGAGCCTTAAATTTATTTAGGCTATCAACTTCCACAACAAGGGATGGAAGTCTGTTCCACCAACCAACTACCAGCTGGCTAAAGGCAAATTTTTGCATCTATCCTACATCTGTCTTTCCTCAATTTGAATTTATGCCCTCTCAGGTGATTATACTGAGCAAGAGGAAGAATCCCATCAGCATTGAGCATGCTCAAACCATTCAAGGCTTTATACACCTCTATCAGATCACCTCGCTGGTGCCTAGTCTCCAGATACTGTAATTTGCAAAAGTTTTGCCTTTCTTCATAAGAGCAACCCTTTGTTCCATTCAGGCGCCTCCGTAGCCAGGTGGGAAGGAGCAGCAGTGCGTAGCACATGCTTCTTGATTAGACCGGGGTTCGAACCCGTCACCACCAAATACGGAGGATGCGGAAAGATCAGGGAATGACCACCGCATATCCCGGAGCAATATGGCCTTAGTTGCTAATGCTCCTAAAATCCAAATAACAAACAAACAATTTGTTCCATTCGCTAATCTTGTTACCCTTCTCTGTACTCGTTCCAGCAGCTCTATATCCTTCTTGAAATGACGCCTCCAGACCTGTATACAGTACCCAAGGTGTGGCCTGACCATTGCCTTATACAAGGGAATAATCATCTCCGTATCCCTGCTAGAAAAATTCCTGTATATCATTGACAAGACACCATGAGCTACTCTTACAGCCCATCTGCACTGCTCAGAGAACTTCAAATCTGCCTGCACAATAACCCCCAGTTCCTTTTCATTCTTTGATGAAAATGTGAAACGAAAATGGCGCAAATTATGTCACTTCTTTAATGATGCTAATGCAGTCATTATAGAAGACATTGATTCTGTAGAGTAAGTAGCAGCCATAAGCTTACTAGTAACACTACCGAATTTGTCATGAAAATGTGAAACGGAAATGACACAGATGATGTCACTTCCTAAATGATACTAATGCAGTCACTAAAGTTGATTCGGTAGACCAAGTAGCAGACTCATGCCTGCTGTTTACTCTATTAGAGTCATTTAGGAAGTGATATCATCTACGTCATTTCCTCCTGATATTTTCGTTACCACTTGGTTTTGCTTTAGTCTGAAAATTAGTAGGTGCTGCCAAAGATGTTTTTACATCAAAAACGTTCAAGCCTACAGGTGAGTAAGGCTCCTGGGGTTGAGGGCATTTGCCCTATAATTTTAAGGGAGGTAGTAAGTGAGTGCATTGAACCATTGAGGCAAATTATGAGAGCATCACCGGACTCAGGAGATATTCCGTTGGATTGAAAAAGTGCCATTGTTTCTCTAATATATAAGGGCAGTTCTAAGAGTGTTGTGGGAAATTACTGACCAGTCAGTCTAATTTCAGAAGGGAACATCATGGAAGCAGTGATCAAGAGTGGAATTCAGGATCATTTAGATAGAAATGGAATTCTGAAGGATATGCAGCATGGTTTTGTAAAGGGAAAATGATATTTAACAAATCTGGTTAGCTATTTTGACAGGGTCACTCATGAGCTGGATTTAGGGAATAATTTCGACATTGTTTATTTAGATTTCAGCAAAGCATTTGACTCAGCTCCACATGAGTGAGCAGTTACTTAATAAACTGGAATGGGTTTGAATCACAGGAAAATCCTTAGATGGATAACCGGATGGCTTTAGGACAGGAGACAGAGGATTGTGATAAATGGTTATTTCTCAGATTGGGTTAGTGTAAGAATTGGAGTTCCCCAGGGATCAGTATTGGGACCACTGTTTTTTTTTTTTTTTTTTTTTTTTTCATTTTCTTAAATGACATTGATGAAGGCGTAGAGGGCGTGATGTCTAAATTTGCAGATGATGTAAAGATTGGTAGAGTAGTTAATGATCACACCAAGCAGAGCTTCTTCAGAGTGACCTAGATAGACTTCAGGGAGGGTCAAAAAGTGGCAGCTTTGCTTTAATCAAGCAAAGTGCAAGGTCTTTCTTACACCTGGGAAACAATAATCCCAAAATAACTTATGTACTTGGTGGAGTTGAACTAAAGTCAGTAGTGGAAGAAAGGGACTTGGGATTTATGATACGGTTAGACATGAAGTTCTCCGAGCATTGTGAACAGATTGCAAGGAAGGCCCATTGTGTCCTATTGATGATTTATCGAACATTTGCTAGTAGAGATAAGGACGTCATAATCCCATTATATAAGGCTATTGTTAGACCACACTTGGAATACTGTGTTCACGTATGGAGACTACACCTAAAAAAAGACATCGAGCTTCTTGAAAGGATTTAAAGACTGGTAACTCACCTGATGAGATTGGCAAAAGAGTATCCATATGAGGAAAGACTTAGAATATGTGGGTTGCACAGCTTGTAAACTAGGCATCTTAGAGTAAACTTGATTGAAGTGTTTAAGGCTCTGAGTGGCAAAAGTAAAATGAATGATCATGAAATTTTCAAGGTTATAAATGATTCTAGAACTAGGGGCCATAAATTCAAGTTACAAGGGGAGATGTTTAGACTGGATTGCAGAAAGTTTTATTTTAGCCAGTGAGTTATAAATTACTGAAATAAGTTACCTACACAGGTAGTAGATGGTGATAGTTTAGGGAGGAGGGAAGAGGGAAACACATAGGTTGTCTAGTTCCTTTTCTGTTATTATTTATTAATTATTTATTTTATTTTATTTATTATTATTATTATTTTACTCTTTTTTTCTTTCTTTCTTTTTTTTTTTTTTTTTTTGGCTGCTGATGCATAAGCCTTAGGCTTCCTTGCACCACACGGCGATTACTAATGCCAATATGAATAAAGCCATCACTGTGTTGTTGCACTGCTGGAGTGCAAAGGTTTCTACTAATCAGTTTCCAGCAAGCACTGAAATGCAAGCAATACTAATCGATGGCCAGTAAGCACTAGTAATCAGTTTCCAGCAAGCATGGCATCCTCACCCATCACCACTTGATGGGGAATTAGGATGCCGTGCTCTGGAAACTAATTTAATATGAGGATTACATTAAATTTAGTTTATGCATTGTAGAGTGGTGTTTTTATGTTTAAAAGCATCCTGTTTTATGTTACTTGCATGTACAAGAAATTCCCTTCAATTTCCATACTTCTAATATGCTTTCTTCATAATAACTTTAATTTTTTTTTTTTTTTTTTTGTTAAAATGTCAAAAAAAAATTCAACCATTTTCAGTGTGATTTGTTACCATATATTGTATCAGTTAATCAGGAGTTAATACATGCTAAATTCATTAATTCATGCAATATATTGCGTAACTTGTTATTAATCTGGTTAAAGTACTGTTTGAGATTTAAGTGCCGTAGCATTCAAGCAGCCAAAATTGCAACCTTCTCTCTCTCTTTCTCTCTCTCTCTCTCTCTCTCTCTCTCTCTCTCTCTCTCACACATACACACACACACACACACACCTTTCCTGAATTCTTATTCAGGAAATATCTTATTCAATTACATAATATATTTTATTCAGTTACATAATTTTGTAATTAAAAAGTCATTACCATATGGTTAATACCATAAAATTGATTCCTTATCAAAGATATATGATTTGATAAAACTATTCTTAAATATGTATCTCCACAATCTTTCCTTCAAGTAAAACTAGAGGGAATGATTGTGGAGATACCTATTTAAGAATAGTTTTAATAATATATAAAGAATGTGTATAACTTTTATCTTTTTGAGCGAACATTCTGAAGAAATGTAATGTTTTTGTGTAACCTTGCATTGTGTCAGTCTTTAATCTCAAGCCTGTTGTGCATGTCAATATGATCCCAGACAATATTTCAGCAATTTGTGCTCTTCATCCATTCCATCCACACAACTGAAACTCCTAATAGCTGTTTTTGAAAATGGTTTATTTGATTTCTACACTGAAAATTTCAGAAATCTCTATTAATTATTGCACAATTAGGAAAAATTAAGTTATTGGGATTAAGTTACTTATATACACATGTTGAGTGGCATCTGTCATTTATAATTATTGACAGTGAGCTGGCTTTATCGATGGACACCATTGATGTGTGTGCTTTATGTTTCATGTAGTGGCACTCCTGTTAGTGAGGCTGATATCCAATTGTACACATTTGTTGAATCATACGAGTTTTCGATTTTCATTTCAACTGGTGCAGGTCCAATTATTTTAATTTCAAAAATTAATTAAAATTATATGTTTTTAATATAAAAAATCGATTTTTGCAGTGGTGTTCAGAAAATATTGACAGTAAAGGTGGTATGTATCAAAAAAAAAAAAAAAAAAGCAAACAAATTTGAATTATCTTTGCTTATATTTCAAATGCATATGCATGGGCTCATTTCAACACTATGTGCATAGAGGGAAAACAATCCTTTTTTTGTGAATGCTGGCAGGTTAATCAGAATTCAAAATGAACCATAGTGAACAAGTTTTGTTCCTTTGTGAACCAAATTTTCCTGAGCTTGTCAAATTTAATTATATTTCTTTTGGTTTATTTGCATAACTGGTTCTTAGATCTTTTTGAAGGGGAAAGGCTTTAATTACCATGATTAAAGAAAAATTAGTAGCCAAGTTGGCATCAGTTAATAGTGCTTTTTATTTGCAATGTGGTGACACTACTGAAAAAGTAGTGTCACCACACTACTTTTTCAGTAGTGTGGTTTGCTGGTATTGCCATCTTAAATTTTGAATAAACACCTTGTTTATTCAGAACAGTAGTGATTTTAGTTATACTAACATTAAAATTTTAGTTATACTAACAAATGGCAGTAGATCTAATATGATTACTGCTGTTTTTTATACATGGCATTGCATTATGAATAAAAGACAGTATTATCTACAAAATAGGAGTTCATTTTATTTGTAATGCAATACTGAAGCAGTTGGTAATATTATTTATGTTGGATTGATGCTGTTGAAGAAAAACATGATATTGGTTCTCATGGAAAATTATAGAAGAGCCAGAAAGCAATTATTTTTCGATATTGCATTTTGTACCCATCTTAAATGCTTAATTCTGATATATTCTACATTATAATGGTAGAATAGGTAAAGAATAATAAATTCTGTAATTTTTTTTAATAGGAAATATCATTTTAAATTATATATTTTTAAATATTAACCTGTTGCTGCTTTAAAATAGCAAAGATTATTATTATGTTATATAATGAAACAAATATATCAGAAAATAATTAAGAGACTAGTTGATAGGATTTTCACCAAAATAATATCTCTTTGTCATGAAATTGGCATGCATTTTGATAACTTCATAAATCTAGGTGCCACCATAGCCAGGTGGGCAAGAGCAGCAGTGCGTAGCACACACTTCTGATTAGACCTAGGTTCGAGCCCATGACTACCAAATACGGAGGATGTGGAAAGGTCAGGGAATGACCACCGCATATCCCCGGAGCAATATGGCCTTAGTTGCTAATGCTCCTAAAACCAAATATAACATAACATCATAAATCTATTTAGTTTTATCTATAAAGATGACTGCTGAAATAATTTTAAATGAGACAGTTTTAAAATATTTCTATATATAATGTTTTTCTTATCTTATGAAAAACATGCCTAACCATTTCTCTGTATAGAAAATTAATAGTTTTTTAGTATTTACAGAATTTATTATTACATTATGTAAACTGTGATGAGGATAATTCAGAACACTGCTAGCAAATTTTAATTGTTTTGGGGACTTGGTAATCAAGAAAGTTTTATGACATTGGATTGAAAAATGTCATCTTTGTTGATTTTAATTATGAATTCATGTGATAGTTACATTGTATTGTAAAAGTAAATAAATGATTAAGATACCATGCTTTCACAAATATTTAAATTAGTTCCATTTACTTGGCAAGACAAAATTAATTAGATTTTTTAATGAAGTGAGGCTAACAAGAGCTAATTTAGTAATAATTTTTATGTTAAATTAACAATTTAATACATATATTTAAGTTTAATATAAATGTAACTGTTTCTGCTTTTTGTTAATGTGGTGGCTTTTTAACTGTATGCTTTGGAGCCAAATGTGTTGTGATTGTTATTGTAAGTCTATTACCTGTTAGTCTGTGTGTTTGTCCCAAAGATGTTGATGAGTGTTCAGAGCAGCTCCATGGCTGTGAATCCAAGGTAGAAGAGTGCCACAACACAATTGGTGGATATGAATGTGACAAGAAGTGTTCAGAAGGATTTTCTTTTAGCTTGCTCCAAAGAGATTGCATAGGTAAGTTTTTAATATTATTTATATTTGAAATTAATAATAAATATTAACCACGAAATTAATGAATGACAAAAAATAAAACTATACTTCAAAAGGGAAAGTAAATTTGGAAGATAGTGCCTTTTATTTGTAATGTGGTGACACTACTGAGAAAGGTTTTGCTGGTAAATTATAACATTATAATATATAACATTAATTTATATTATAACAATTATTAATGTTATAATTGGAACAGAAAATTTATATTTTTGAGAAAAGACAAAAAAAAAAAAAAAATAAATAAATAAAAAAAACTAATAAATTTTCACTAAATGAATTGTAAAATAAGCCACTTTCTCAACTCTCATTTATTTAAATATAAAGTTTATTTAATTGTACTTCTTTAAAGTTTGCATTTCATGCTATATGATATTTCTCATCTTATTATTGAAATCAGAGTCACAGCATATCTTAACCACTAACTTACAGGCTTTCACTGTCCGTTGTTAAGATACATGAAAATGGGAGTAATTTTCGTGTCCCCCCCCTCTATATTATATTTTATATAGAATTTATATTTCTATATAAAACTGTATAACCATTTTTATAATTCTAAATTACTCAGTCGGACCTCTGTTTAACAAAATCCTTTTATAGCGAATTATTTTGAATTCCTCTTGGAAGCTACATTTCAAATACTTTCAGTTGAGCGAGAAAATTTTCATATAGCGAACAGATTAGGAGAGTATATACTCAGTACGTACTGTTTGCATTTCTGGCCTTCAGGCAATTAGTGCTGCTACGCGAATTAAGAGGGCTAAAGGGATTACCATTCTACAACTTAGTGGTACCTGGTAAAACCTATTTGACCACCTGTCTCACATACAGAGAAGTCGCGCTGGTCAGCAGTGAGCAGATTAAGGTATATTCCCAATGGGCTGTGGTCCATCTTCTATTGCAGTGGTGTCCAAACTTTTCCTGTACAGGAGCCATATTAAAAAAAAAAAATTGAAGTTAGATTTCTTTAGTGTGTTCCTTTTTCCATATCTTGTTGCATGTAAAAGTAAAATTGAAAATATTTGAAAATTTTATTAAGTACAATACACAATTACATTTACTGAACAAAACTTTCCTGGCAGGCTGTAGGTTGGACACCGCTATGAATCAACTGTAAACGTTCCATTTGAGAATTAGGAGGGAGTGATTTTATTTAACCCGACAAATAATCATCTGTTGTTTTGCGAAAGTGCATTATCGAAATTTTTTCTGCAAATTTTTCCTATCTCTGTTTACATGTTCACAGTAAAAAAATTCAAATTTAAGAACTAGTGACAATACCGATGACAAGAGAAAGAAAACAAGGACAACGAAGGTATTAAACCTTCTAAACGTGAAATGATGGCATTTGGTGAAACTTAAGTTAGAAAATTGTCAATTAGGTTACAGTTAAATGAAAGAGATACAATTCGTGGATTTTGGGAATACCTAATTGAAAACATGGTTTTCAGAAGAATTGAAGCATTTGATGGACGCTCTTGAGTAGGATACCAATTTCATCGAGTGAATGTGAACGAGGATCTTCACAAATGAATCTGATTGTCAGCCCAACCAGAGCTTCATTGATGACAAAAACAGTTTCTTCACTACCGTTTGTAGCCCCCCCCCCAACCCGCTTCTTACCAGCAAAATATGTCGATTTGTGGCTGCTCCGAAAACATCATTAAGCAAGAGACGCACAAAGAGGAAATAAAGAAGTCGGCAGAGGGTGTCGGATGAGAACTTAATAAAAATTGGAATATTCTACAATTATTATGAAATTATTTTTATTTATGTTATTTATTTTTACTTATTATTTTTAAGGGACGTAGTCTAACGAAGGACCCTTATAATGTCACTTGGTTGTCTGTCTGTTCGTCCGTCTGTCACAGCATTGTATCTCTGAAACCACTCAACCTATTGACTTGAAATTTTGCATGGATTGGTACATCATGTGGGCCAACATAACGCCATATTGATCATTGTTGAAAAAAAATTTGTCTGAGAAATGGGGAGGGGGGAACAAAAATGTTGTCAACAATCTATAGCTTATTATACATCGTTGGAAAGAGCTCAACAAGTAGGTTTAAAATATAATTTAAAAATATTTTTAAAATTAAAAATGGCAGCGCCAGACAGAAAATGGGAGTAATTTTCGTGTCCCCTCCCCCTCTATTTCCGTCGCTAATGGAGCTAAAAATTTAAAAATCACATTAGCTATGCATTATTCAATGGGAAATTTTCAAGGGAAAACTATTCCGGTTTAAATCTATTATTTAATTTGTGTTAAAATTAAAAAAAAAAATTTTTATTGCACTTCGATAGCACGCTTCTTTGTACTAAGCAACTCTCCTTTTGGTGAAAAAAGGTTGCTAAATAGTTAGTTATAAAGGTCATTTATAAATTTTGCGATGAGAAGTATTTTTTTTAACAATTTTCAAAGCTCGAGTTGTCCCGGCAAGGAGGTACTCAGAGAGCCAGTGTTGAAGTGGCAGTGGAGGGGAAGTGTCTGCACAGAGTCTTGCATGGCCCTCACCTGCCAGTCGTTTCTCCACCAAGACTTTAATCGCTTCCCCAGGAAGAAGTCGGAGTCGCTTCTCCCACCCTTGTCATTCACAACAACTGCAAAGACTCAAATAGACAACATTTTCCTTAGTTCCTCAGTTTTAGGCCAAGCCGGGGTACTAGAAACTTTTTTTCAGTTACCATAAAGCTCTCTATTTGAGATACTACACTAACGACCATTCGTGACTATGGACACTTCATCCTGAGTGCCAGGCACTCAGTAGTTGACCAATTTATTTACTTATTTTACTTATTTTTTTTTAATATACTTGAATAATAAATTTATGCTTAATAAACTGTGTTAATGTACTAAATTTGTTCTTATTCCAAAAACTTTACTACGAAACTAACAATATCAGGAAAAAAAAAACTTTTAGAGTACTTTTCATATCCTTTTAATTTTCAATTTTTCCTGATAGCAAAAAATGAGTACCGTCCCCTAATTTTTTTACAAAAAAAAGCACTGATTATAGTATTATCAAACATCTTAAGTTACATCATATGGTAATATTAGATGATTTAAGAGAGACAAATTTCTTATAAAAACTGTAATCTGAAAAGATAATATGACAAAAAAATTTAAGCTAAAGCAATGTGTAGTATGTATATGGGAAAAAACAAAGGTTATATATGTATATGATATCAAAATTATTTTTTGCATATTAGTTCCTTTGTGACCACATAGTATCCAATCAAATTGGTCAGACAAGATTTCCCCTTGACAGACCCATGCTGTGTCTGAATAATTGCTGCAGTCTTGTCTAAATGATCCTGCAATGTTTCTTTAACCAGTGCCTCCATTATTTTCCCTGGAATAGAAGTCAAACTAACAGGTCTGTAATTACTTGTGTCACCTTTTGATCCCCCTTTGTGAATTGGAGATACATTTGCACATCTCCAGTCCGTAGGTATTTCACCCAAGGATGCTATCATAATTATGGCTAAGGGTTCACTTACTTCCTTTGCTGCCTCCTTTAATATAACTGGATAGATTCCATCCACCCCAGGTACCTTTCTTTTGTTTAACTTCAACAATTTCTCCTCCACTTTGCTCAGTTATTACAAAATCATTTAACTCCCTGTTACAGTTTGATAAACATCTGGCCCTCTCCTCCTTGAATAACTCCTCATGTGTGAATGTTGATGCAAAAAACTCATTTAGTTCAGCAGCTATCTGAGAATGATCATCTACAGTCAAACCATTGATATCAAATGGGCCAATCTGATTCATCCTCTTCCTTTTAGAGTTTATATAAGTAAAGAAGTCTTTGCTGTTTTTCTTTGCATCCTTTGCCAAAGATTTTTCATAATCTGCCTTTCTGTCCACCCCATACTTCTGCTTTCCAACCTGCTCATTTCAGTGTTACATCTAGGCTTCTCCAGAATTCTCTGGGAAGCCCAGCAAGAGACCTGTATAGTTGAACCTGACACGCTTCCTCATGGCTAGGGATGGGAATCGAGGCAAGGAGTAGCCGACTGGGTGTTTTTATATTCCTGGCTGCTGAACTGCCAGTTGCTGGCCTGCAATACTTCACCACATCTTTCACAAACCTACACTTCAACTGTACAGCCAGTGTTGTCTTTTGCAAAGTAGAGATGATACCACCACAATTGTGTAGGGGGAACCCTGGAGATTGCAGACAAGTACATGACATACATTGATTGTCTGTCCTTTCTGTACACATTGTACTCCCTGTATTCAAAGTCTGCATCCCTTATGTCTGAGTGACACTATGTATCTGATATTCCCACAATGTCTGCATTTGATGACTTAATCAGTAATTCAAATTCAACAAATTTATTTACTATACTAGCATTAGTGTACATGTAAGTATACATGTACCTGTTCTTCCTCTTATGTTGAACAGCAGCCTGATTCAACAACAATGTGATGTTTATATAAAAGTGGAGGGACTATGTTGAAAAACGTTACATTTCATCATCTAAAGAGATGAAAATTATGTAAATATATGTAAATTATGTAAATATATGTTTTAAGTGAAAAATATATATCTGTAATTTTTTTTATGATTTTCTGCCTTAACTGACTTTTTTAATTAGCCTATCCCAATCGTATCAGATAGGAGAGTATCTACTGTACTGGACTTCCACCATGTAGACAGAGGTACAACCTTGATTTGGGGTGGGGAAGACACCGTTTTAACCAATAAATAACCAAAAATAAATAACCTATTTATTTTTGGGCTTTTCTTGTGGCAGCAGAGATTATGACATTGTGGGGTTTTGCATTGTGTGTTGCACAATTGTAATATCACAGGCAGTGTAGAATGGGAAAGAAATTATGCTCTGGGAAAATTAAAGTTGAAGACGCAATTGTCTATATATCAGTATTTATATGTATGTTTTATTGAATATAGGTATAAATATAAAATTATAAATAATTTGAATTGTGACCACCACATCCGTCCGTTAATGGACTATGCTGTATAGCTCAAAGTATAGAAAGTCAACAGCTTCACCTTTTTATACTGCACACTGGTAATTTGCATTGGTACCTTCCTAGTCCCTTCTGATCCTATATTTAAATATAGTACACTTGCAGCTCATTTAATACAGTTTTACTTAATGAAGTTATGCACTTAATTTATGTAGACAAACTTTTTTACTATGACAAATCTTACCATTTAACCTTATCCATACATAATGAACAGGAAATAGACAATGCAAGATGGTTGTGGTTTCTACAAGAAAGATGATGTGGAACTTTAATCAGTAGACCTATTAAAGAAGCATCAAAGAATAAAGAAACCTTGGTCTTAAATCAAAAGATTGACGGTGTAGAAATTTTCACAGCATGCATTAGCATTAGTAGAGGCATATGATGCAAGAAAGCAAGCTTATGCAGCATCAGCCAAAGGGGGAAAAAATGCTCTCATTTCACCCCTCCGTTCATTTCAAATACCTGTCCAGCTCAGCCTTAAATTTATTTAGGCTATCAACTTCCACAACAGGGGATGGAAGTCTATTCCACCAATCAACTACCTGCTGGCTAAAAGCAAATTTCTGCACATCTATCCTACATCTCTCTTTCCTCAATTTGAATTTATGCCCTCTCAGGTGATTATTCTGTGCAAGAGGAAGAATCCCATCAGCATTGAGCATGCTCAAAACATTCAAGGCTTTATACACCTCTATCAGATCACCTCGCCGGTGCCTAGTCTCCAGACACTGTAATTTGAAAAACTTAAGCCTTTCTTTGTAAGAGCAACCCTTTGTTCCATTCACTAATCTTGTTGCCCTTTTCTGTACTCGTTCCAGCAGCTCTACATCCTTCTTGAAATGAGGCCTCCAGACCTGTATACAGTACTCAAGGTGTGGCCTGACCATTACCTTATACAAGGGAATAATCACGACCTTATCCCTGCTAGAAAAATTCCTGTATATCATTGACAAGACACCATGAACTACTCTTGCAGCCCATCTGCACTGCTCAGAAAACTTCATATCTGCCTGCACAATTACTCTCAGGTCCTTTTCATTCTCTACCACTGTCAGTGTAGTACCACAGAGTTCATATGTTACTCTGGGGTTACTGCTTCCCATATGTAGTACTTTACATTTGTCAATGTTAAACTTCATTTGTCACCTCTCAGCCCATCTGCTCAACTTTTCCAGATCCTGTTGCAGCAGCAGCATAGCATCAGTAGTGTCCTTAACAACCCTGCCAACCTTTGTATCATCTGCAAACTTGGGCATTAAGCTTGATATACCATCATCAATGTCATTTATAAATACAGAAAACAATAATAGACTCAACACTGAACCCTGAGGGACTCCACTAATAACATTAGTCCACGATGAGCAGTGTCCATTGATTACCGCTCTCTGTCTTCTCCCCCTCAACCATCCCTTTATCCATAGCAGCAATTTGCCTCCAATGCCACACTGCTCCAATTTGTGCAGCAATCTTCCATGTGCAACAGTATCAAAAGCCTTTCTAAGATCCAAATATATAATATCAAAGTTTTTCATTGCATTCAGTTCTTTTGTGACTGCATCATAGTATCCAATCAAATTGGTCAGGCAAGACTTTCCCTTAACAAAACCATGCTCTGTCCGAGCTGTAACTGAAGTCGTGTCTAGATGATCCTGCAGTGCTTCTTTAACCAGTGCCTCCATTAATTTTTCTGGAACAGAAGATAAACTCACAGGTCTACAATTACTTGTTTCAGCCTTTGATCCTCCTTTGTGACTTGGGGTCACATTTGCACTTCTCCAGTCTATGCCCCTGAGTCCAAAGAAGCCCTCATAATTATGGCTAAGGTTTGCTTACTTCCTTTGCTGCCTCCTTTAATATAACTGGATAGATCCCATCCACCCCGAGTGCCTTTTTTATGTTTATCCTCAACAATTTCTCCTCCATTTTCCTCTCAGTTATTACAAAATCAAGTAGCTCACTGCCACAGTTTACTTCACCTCTGGCATTCCCCTTCCTGAATAACTCCTCATGTGTGAATGTAGATGCAAAATCCTCATTTAGTTTGTTAGCCACCTGAGCAGGATCCTGAACTGTTCAACCATCAATATATAGTGTACCAATCTGATTCATTCCTTTCCTTCTAGAGTTTACATAGGTAAAGAATTCTTTTCTGTTTTTCTTTGCATCCTTTGCCAAGGATTTCTCATAATCTTCCTTTGCCTGCCTAATCTCCTTTGTAACTTGGTACAGACCAGCTTATATCTATCATAGGCTTCCATGTCACCCATTAATTTATATGTATTCCATGCATTTTTCTTCTCTGCCATATGTCTCATTAGTTCATCTGACATCCATTTAGGCCTAAACCTTGAACAATATTTCTTAGTTGGTGTGTAAAGCCTAGTAGCTTCCAAGATAAGTTCTTTGAATGCTTCCCATTTTGAATTTGGTGTTGGTAACATCACCAGTTGGTCCCACTGTATAGAATTTAAATACTGTCTCTGACCATCGTAGTCGCCTTTATGAAAGCAAAAACCCTTCCCTTTACCTCTGATGGTAGTTACCTCTTTGAGTAAACCCCACTTCAGCACACTGTGATCACTGCCACCTAGTGGTTCTTTTATCTGCAGATTCTTAATGCATGAAGAATCACTACTGATAATCAGATAAAGAGTATTACTCCCTCTAGTTGCCTCCTGAACATGCTAATATAGAAAACAATCATCCAATAAATGCATAAAAGCCTTGCTAATGTGTGAGTGACCAACCCACAAATTCCAGTCAATATCTGGGAAATTAAAATCCCCCATTATAAGACTCCCTGATTTACTAGCCCACTCTATTTCCCTGTACAGTTTCTTATTATACTCATCAGAGTCATCAGGCCTATAGCACACTCCTACTCTCAATTTTGATCTCCCAATGCTTATGTCACACCAAACTAACTCGACACTGTACTGTCCAGTGATGTCAACTGGCTTCACTTCTTTGGATTTTATGTGTTTCTTAACTAATAGCAAAACCCTCCTTCCTTCCTATCCTGTCTATCCTTTCTGTAGACGTACTTCCCACATTCCAGTTCTGCATTCCTTATATCTGTGTTTTTTTTTTTTTTTTTTTTTTTTATGAGAACCCCAAACACGAGAGGTATTATAACCTATAGTACTTAGTACCGTGCTTGGGTTGGAGGTTGAGAAGACGAAAGAAGATATTTGTTGATATTGGACTTGAACTTTTGTAGATTGTAATTTTCAGGAAATACGTATGAAGGAAGATTGTTCCAGAAAATGGCAGTTGAATGAATAAATGAGGAAGATGAAAAGTTGGTTCTGTGGGTTTGAAGTTGGACAGTAAATGGATGTTGGCTGGTGGTGGCACGTGTTCGGACTGTTTTGAAAGAGAGAGCGGGAATTATACAAGCCAATTCAGAAGAACAGTGCCCATGGAAGTATCTGTACAAGAGGCATGCAGCAGAAACATTGCGTCTATGAGAAAGCGAGTGGAGAGACTCTGTTAGAGATGAATCATTAATTAACCTAACTGCCCTCTTCTGAATGGAATCAAGAAGCCTGAGAGAGGTTTTGGGGGCACCACCCCAGATGTGGGAACAATATTCCATGGCAGGGCGGATTTGCGATTTATACAGGGTGAGCAGCTGTTTGGGAGAAAAGTAACGCCGAGAGCGAAAGAGATACTATGTCTGTGATATCCCAACAATATCTGCCTTTGATGTTTTGAGTAATACCTCAAATTCATCAAATTTATTTACCAAACTCCTAGCATTGGTGTACATGCAAGTATACTTGCACCTATTCCTATTCTTAGCTACCCTAACACAACCCATGTGTTTACTTGTTCTGCAATGACTCCATCAGTCTCTGGAATCCCCTGCACCTTGTTTTCCAGACTGTTGCTCATTTGAATAGAAGCAGTGCAAGAATCACTTTCACCTCTGCCAGCGGTTACTGTTAATCTATTAGCCTGTGTATCCCTCTCGAAGCTAGCAGTTTTCCGACCCGCCTAACTCTGCCTCGATAGCATCAGCAAATATTTTTGCACCCTTTCTATTTAAGTGTATCCCATCCCTGTAGAAGTAGTCTCTCCTGTTAACAAGTATAGATCAGGCTGAAAAAAATTCTATCCTTATGCGATGGATTGATGAATGGCTTGGACTGCCACCTGGATAAGACATTGAATCAGTCTCAGATTTTGGTCCTTTGTCTAAAGAATTGATCGGTCTCAGATATTGGTCCTTTGTCTAAAGAATTGATCAGTCTCAGATTTTGGTCCTTTGTCTAAAGAATTGATCAGTCCTGGTAAATATCCAAAAACTTTTATAACCATTTGTGAAAAAGAGTAAATATGCCGTTGAATATAGGGAATTTGCAGATATAATGAATAATATGTTTCAGTTCCTCGTATTGTATTTCATTCATTTTGTTGGTTGTCTTTGTAACAAATTTTCTGATATGACAAAGTTTTTAACAACAGTGAAAGCGCCTTTGAATGGGTTCAACTGTGTATAACTTTTTAGCTCGAAGCAGCGTAATATTTTGAAGTACAAAGAGATGTAAATATCAAAATGTATATGGATGGTTAAAAAATACAGATATTTCCCAGGAGTAATCAATTTTCAGCCATAAAGCCTTCATTTTATGTTTATGTCTTGCTCCCTTTGCATCACTGAGCATTAGAAGTAAGGTAGTTGCAAAATAATTCTTTGTGAATAAAAGATATTTGTTCTGGTTATGTAATATAGTGTTAGAATAAATTATAAAATTATAAAATGCATGATTTTTAACTGTTTCTTGCCTTTTTGTCTCAAAAAAGCTAAATGTCATATAAAGTAAGCCAAATAGTAGAGTAGGAGTGGCCAATCTTTTCCTTTTCCTGCAGTGTGATAGATTATTCTTAACCCCCTCCAAATCCACCCACTGATCCATGCCTGGTGCCACCAAATGTTTTTGCAAACTATGAATTTTATATTAATTATGTAATAAGAACAACTTAGGTGATGTATCTGGTGCATTACATTTCGGGCACATTTGACTTTTATTTCTTAAATTAATGAAATTTTTCTTTTTTGTATTTAATAGAAGCAAAATGTAAATAACTAATTATCTCATTATCAATTAATTATTAATTACTAATTAATTGAAAATATATAAAAATAATTGTTTTTGCTTCGCTGTGCAACATAGTATTTGCTCAATGTTTTGTAATGCTTATTTCCTCCTCGATTTTTAATAAAAATTGAAATACAACACATATTTCACAGATCATCTTTGATTTAATAAAATAAACATATTGTAGCAATATGTATCTCAGATTGTAATATACAGTTAACATTTTTGACAGTATATTACAATCTGAGTATTATCAACTTAAAGGTCCAGGAGGAAATTAATTTTCTTTGCTCTTCAAGAAGCAAACATATGTATGAACCGAAAACATCTCTTTTCTGTGCATCTGCCATATATCCAGTTCATTCCACCAATCCACACATGGCAACAAAAAATATTCAGTACTTCAACATATGGATAGCCTATGCGATGTGTATGAAAAAAAAAAAAAAAAGAATAAATGAATAAAATAAAATAATTTCTGAATTGCTATTGGTCCAATTTTAATGAAATTTAGGATGGTTCGACAACTTTTTCTAAAAGAGCTAACATAATATTTCATGAAAATCCATTCACTGCATTTAATAAATATGAAATTCCTTTATATATATTATTTGGAAATTGTTGGATGGTCAGATGGATAGATAAGGTGAAGACAACGGGTGCTTTATGCTTATATGTGAACATGCCTAAAAATGAGTAGCCAACAGTGTTTGGAAGAAAACTTCCAATTTAAAATTTAATTTGTAAATATTAATTCACTTGTAGTAGCTGAAAGGGTCCATTGCAATGTTTAAGTAGGAATGGGATTACATTTCAATGCAGGTATTGAAAGTTTTATAAAATACTTCACTGCATTATATTTTTCTGTTTTGCGATTAGAGAACATAACTTACTCATGAAACAACCAGAAAATATAATGCAGCAAAGCATTTTTATCAACTTATTTCAATGCCTTTATTGAAATAATAATAATAATGAAATGTAACCCTGTTCATAAAAATCCATGATAAATGCTGCAATGAATCCACCTATTGCAGCATTGAATATTAAATCACTAGTGGTTTAATATTGACATAACTTTCACTACATTTTCAGTGAGAAGTTTTTCTTCTGAATACTGCTTGTTTACAATTCATTTATATGCAGTTTTGACAAAAAGTTGATAATGGGGGGCTGCCACCACTATCTGATGCGGAATCAAGGATACTGTGTCTGGCTGCTGAAAATTCCCACTTCTGAAAACATAAGTTTTTGGAAAACTTTGATTTTTTTTTTTTTTAAACTTAATCACCATACTAAATTGTAGTTAATAAATTTTTAATTATCCTACCCTGTGTTAGCTTATTTTTGAATTTCATAAGTTAGAACTTAAATTAGAAATGACATTGAACTTTTGTTATCAGTAATTTTAGTATAAACATCTTGTAACTACTAAATTATAGTATTGTACATTGTAATAGTTAACTGTAGATTTTTAAATTATACTAATAAATAGTTTAAAGGTCCTAATCACATAGCTTAGCTTATTTTTGTATTTAGCTAATTGGAGTGTCAATAGTGTTATTTATAAATGTAATAGCATAGTATGTATTGCTGTCACTGGAAATAAGTGTAGCATTATTATACTCTTGGTGTGTGTGATATTTTAAATCAGACTCAAAGAAGAGCAGAAAAGTAAAAAAAGCAAAAAAGTAGTGGGAATGCTTTAGCTTGGGAGAGAATTGTCAATGACATTGCTCTTGTGAATCAAAGCTATGTATGGTGTGCTTCTTGCCAAGGTTTCTGTAGTGGTACATTTTTTTTTTTTTTTAGGCCCTCCCTGGTAAGCTCAAGTGATGCCAGGGTTCACCCTACCTGCACATCTAATTGCTACTACATGGCCCAGCTTCCTGTGCCTAGTATGGTAACTAGGGGGTCAGCATTTTTTTCTGGTCCCCCTAGGCTAGGAAGCCAGATGAACAACATAACCCTACATTTATGTTTAACTTACATAAACCACATATTTCTCACACTATTTGTACTTTACAGAGTACTGTATACAACACAAGTGAACTGATTGTGGGGAACCACCAGTGGCATTTGACTCAGAACACTATGATAGTGGTACATAATATGGCCAAAGGGAATGTCATTGTGCTTTCTTTGCAGAGAAGAGCCAAAGAAAGAAATTAAGTGCAGCATTCCGGTGGACTTATATGAGGGACTGATGTCTTTGAAGGAATAAAAGAGAGGTACCCAACAAGCAGCCCAATGCTGGAAACTATATTTATTCATCACACAACACAACACCTTGCATGGCAGAATGTGCTCATCCCACAGGAAGTAACTATTGTTGGTGATCCTGTTTGACAATCCGTTGTCAGGGAAACTGGAAATATATTTTGTGAAAAGGATAGGTGGAATAGGACCAGGGTATGTCTGCCAGGTGCAAAAGTTAATGATGTTGTAGAGCAGCTATCATATTTTAAGGGCACAAAAGGTGATGTTGTTGAACACGTTGGTGATAATGATATTAAGAGCAGGAGATCTGAGGCTTTACTTAGCATGTTCACTGCATCAGTGTGTATAAGCATTCAAGCCAAGTGTTCTGAGTGGTACAGCACAGCATCCAACGTACCATAATGCATACAGGAAGTCATTCTTAAGTGGTCAATATATGAATGATGTAAAAATAAAGGCAAAATCAAGCAGTTCATTTCATGAACTGCTTGATTTCATTGGAAAACTGATTAAACTTTGGGCTATTAGCATCAACGATTTGTTTTTGCTTGGTACTTTTTTTTTTTTTTTTTTTTAGGTTTTTTGGTTGTGCTGAGGTTAGTTTTATGTACATAGAATAAATTTTTTAGTTTTGTTCTGATTTACAGCATTAGTTCAAAAGTAAGTGTTCACTTTTTAGCTATGGATTCAAAGCCTTTATTTTTCAATATTTATTTACAAATTTTTAAGATGATGAGGATTTCGGAATGTTGTTATTCACATCATTAGTAAAGGCACGTGATGCAAGAAAGCAAGCTTATATAGCATCAGCCAAAAAAAAAAAAAAAAAACACACACACACACACCCTTCTCATTTCACCCATTCACTTGCTCCAAATGTTTGTCTAGTTCTGCCTTGAATCTATTTAAGCTATCAACTTCTACAATGACAAATGGAAGTTTGTTCCAGCAATCAACCACCTGCTGGCTAAAGGCAAACTTCCGCACATCTATCCTACAACTGTCTTTCCTCAATTTGAATTTATGCCCTCTCAGGCAATTATTCTGAGCAAGAGGAAGAATCCCATCAGCATTGACCATGCTGAAACCATTCAAGGCCTTATACACCTCAATCAGGTCACCTCACATCATTCTGAAAATTATGGCATGTTGAATGGCCTCTCCCAGATATGTGGCAGCAAATGTGTTGAAAAGTAGGGTAATGTTGAGAAAAAAATTACAAATTATTAATAAATTTGAACATGTCTGCAATGCTACCCACACATGATAGGACATGATAGGAGGGAGTAAGTGATGAGACTCTCGTCAAAAATCAATTTGGCCCTACAGAGACGGTGCGGATCCCATGGGATAGAATTTTTCTCAGCATGGTCTGTGCTTCATAATAGGAGAATTGTTTCTACAGGAATGGATATACTGTACTTGAATAGAAGGGATACCAGAATATTTGCTAATGCTATCAAGGCAGGATTAGGTTGGTCAGAAAACTGCTAGCTTGTGTAGGGAGGATATAGACTAATAGGCTAACAACCACAAACACAGTGAAAGTGATTCTTGCAGATGTAGGTGATTGCACGGCCTGCTTGAGAATCCTTATGTGAGACAAGCACATACATGGGCTTGTATTAGAGTTATTTAGAGCAGAAACAGGTACATGAATATATTAAATTAGCATTAGTTGAGGCATATGATGCAAGAAAGCAGCTTATACAGCATCAGCCAAAAAGGAAAAAAAAACCCTTCCCATTTCACCCATCTGGGTCACTCCAAATGTTTGTCTATTTCAGCCTTATATTTATTTAAGCTATCAACTTCCACAACAACAGATGGAAGTCTGTTCCAGCAATCAACTACCTGCTGGCTAAAGGCCAACTTCCACACATCTATTCTACAACTGCCTTTCCTCAATTTGAATCTATGCCCCTCAGCATTAAGCCTGCTCAAACCATTCAAGGCCTTATACACCTCAATCAGATCACCTCGCAGGTGTCTAGTCTCCAGATGCTGCAACTTGCAGAACTCAAGCATTTCTTCATAAGCACACAAAGGGTTGCTCTTATGAAGAAAGGCTTAAGTTTTTTCAAATTAAGGTGTCTGGAGACCAGGCACCTGCGAGGTGATCTGATTGAGGTGTATAAAGCCTTGAATGGTTTGAGCATGCAGCATGCTCAATGCTGATGGGATTCTTCCTCTTACTCAGAATAATTGACAGTTGTAGGATAGATGTGCGGAAGTTTGCCTTTAGCCAGTAGGTGGTTGATTGCTGGAACAAACTTCCAACTGTTGTGGTAGAAGTTGATAGGTTAAACAGATTCAAGGCAACACTAGACAAACATTTGGAACAAATGGATGGGTGAAATGAGCAGGCTTGTGTTTTTTTTTTTTTTTTTTTTTTGCTGATGCTATATATACTTGCTTTCTTGCATCATGTGCGCTTGCTAATGCTAATGCACCCCTTTGTTCCTTTCACCAATCTTGTTGCCCTTCTCTGTACTTGTTCTAACAACTCCTCGTCCTTCCTAAAATGAGGCATTCAGACCTGTATGCAGTACTCAAGGTGTGACCTGACCATTGCCTTATACAAAAGGATAATCACCTCCTTGTCTCTGCGGGCAAATATATCATTGACAAAATTCCATGACCTGCTCTGGCAGCCCGTCTGCACTGCTCAGAGAATTTCATATCTGCACCATTGCCCGCAGGTCCTTTTCATTCTTAACCTCCCTGAGTATAGTAATACACAGATGGTACATTTCTCTTTGGTCACTGCTACCCATATGCAGTACTTTGCATTTGTCAATATTAAACTTCAGTTGCCACTTCTTGGCCCATCTGCATAACTTTTCTAGATCCTGTTGCAGTAGCATACTGTCTTTACTGTCATTAACAACCCTGCCAACCTTTTTTTATCATCTGCAAACTTGGACATTAAGCCTGATATATACCTTCATTGATATTATTGATAAATCCACAAAACAACAATGGGCTCAGCACCAAATCTTGGGGGACTCCACTAAAAGCATTAGTCCATGAAGAGAAGTGTCCATTTATTACCACTCTCTGCCGTTTCCTACTTAACTATCCCTTTATCCATTGCAGCAACTTGCCCATCATGCCATACTGCTTCAATTTGTACAGCCATCTTCAATGTGCAATAGTATCAAAAGCTTTCCTGAAATCCAAGTATATGATATCAAATTATTTTTTGCATCCATTCCCTTTGTGACCACATTGTAGTATTCAATTAGATTGGTCAGACAAGATGTCTCGTTAAAAAACCTGTGCTGTGTCTGAACTGTTACTGCAGTCTTCCTTAGTTTGATCCTGTATCACCTCTTTAACCAGTGACTCCATTATTTTCCCAGGAACAGAAGTTAACATGTTTATAATTATTTGTGTCACCCTTTGTGAATTGGGGATACATTTGCACATCTCCAGTCCATGGGGACCCCCCCCCCCCCCCCCGACTCCAACGATGCTCCCATAATTATGGCTAAGGGTTTGCTTACTTCCCTTGCTGCCACCTTAATTATAACTGGATAGATTCCATCTGCCCCAGGTGCCTTTTTTATGTTTAACTTCAACAATTTCTCCTCCACTTTGCTCTCAGTTATTACAAAATTACTTATCTCCCTCTTAGAGTTTGATAAACTTCTGGCATTCCCCTCCTTGAATAACTCCTCATGTGTGTATGTAGATGCTAAATACTCATTCAGTTTATCAGCTACTTGAGCAGGATCATCAATAGTCAAATCATCTATGTTGTGGACCAATGTGATTCATCCCCTTCCTTCTAGAGTTTACATAAGTAAAGAACTCTTTGCTGGTTTTTTTTTGCATCCTTTGCCAAAGATTTCTTGTAATCTGTCTTTGCCTGCCCTGCCTAACCCCCTTTCTGACTTGATTACAGACTAGCTTATATTTGTAGTAGGCATCTGTGTCACCTGATAATTTATATGCATCCCATGCATTTTTCTTCTCTGCCACGAGCCTCATTAATTCATATCATCCAAGTTTCTTGTGACGACCGACTAACTGGTTAAATTAAATTTATTAAAATAAAAACGATATATACATAAGATAAAACAGAAATACAATAAGATAAAAGTGTTAAAATATAATATAATAAAAGCATTAAAATTCATAGTAGCTTTCGAAGCAAAGTACCTCTTCATCAGCTAGTCTGTGAATGGTGTACTTAGTATATATTGATGGTTACACAAGTCAGCTGGGCATGATCATGTATCACGAGTCTGGTGCCGGCATGATTGCTAGCGCTCATCGCACTGCAATACAGTACATTCTATAATAGGGTATAAGTGTACCCCCCCTCATGCGATTCATAGTACTATTATTGGTGGCTATGTGCAGTGTTTCATGCAATGAGTGCTGGCAGTAATCATGTGAATAGTCAACGATTGCAATATCCTGTTGGGGATCAAGATTGTGCTGCTCAACCCAATAATGCTCGGCAACTGTGGAGTGTTCAAAATTAGCAGTTCGTAGAGCCGCCTCATGCTCAGAAACCCGATCTTTCAATCTTCTACCAGACTCACCTACATAACATCCCCCACAATCAGGACACGCAATACGATCAACGGAACCATTCCATAGGAAAGGAGGAACAGGTGTTTTTGCCTTAGAAATAATAGATTGTAATTTCCTCCCAATAAGTTGCACACATCGTATATGATGGAGATGCAAAATCCTAACAAGACGTTCCAAAGCGCCCAGATAATAGAGGATGTAGGCGGTAGAGATAAATTGATTTACATGAGGCGGGTGTTATTTCGTAACAAATTCGTGAGCCTCTGCACACGTCACTGGTCATTTATGTAGCACTGCTCGTACTTTATTCTCCCATGCTTGGACACACTCTAGTTCAACTGGTGACATCAATTGGAGATTTCTAAAATTAGGGTGGAGCTTTCAAATAGCGGCTATCCACTTCATGTTCTAGATAGATGTGAGCTTCAGGCTCATGAATTTGTTACGAAATATAACCTGCTTCTTGTCAATCAATTTATCTCTACCACCTACATCCCCTATTATCCGAGCGTATTGGAACGTCTTATTAGGATTTTGCATTTCCATCATATACGATGTGTGCAACTTATGGGGAGGAAATTACAATCTATTATTTCTAAGGTGAAAACACCTGTTCTTCCTTTCCTACGGAGTGGTTGACATCATCAGTTGATTCACTGTATAGAATTTAAAAACTGTCTGAGACCTCTGTAGTCAACTTTATGAAAACAAAAACCCTTTCCTTTATTTACCCTTGATGGTAGTTACATCTTTAAGTAAATCCCCACATCAGTACATATGCATGTACACAAATGCTAAAAGAGAAGCCTAAGGTTAGAGTATACCAAAAAAATTTCACATTTGTTTGATATACTCCAGCCTTCAAAAGTATAACCTAACCAGTACTTCAAATTTGATGAATTTGAAGTACTGGTTACAGAGTTAGGGAACCTGCGGCTGTTTGGGTACTAATTGTGGCCTTTTGTCTGTTTCTCTCAAATGTAAAATCCTCCTTTTTATTTCATGACATAACACCAAACTCAAAATATTTTTAAAGTAGATTTTATGTATTCTCGTTTTTATATATCATTATTCTCCTTATATAATGTAGTTTACAGTTATGCTGTACATTACCAAAAGAAACATAAAAAAATTGGATAGATTGTTAGAGGACAAAACAAATTGAAGAGGTAAAATTATTTGTATCGATAACTGTGTAGTTAGAGAGTGGCCTGTCAGTGGCAACTTTGTGATTGGCTAACTGGCAACCACCCATTGATTTGCATAACAGGCCTGAGAGTTTCTTAAGAAAGGACATGTTAAAGAAAATGTATGCGTTGCCTTTTCTAGTTAAGGAAAATAATAATGAATTATATGTTAAAGTAAATACAAAATTAAGCATTTATTCTAATTCACTAATCTTTACAGAATATTATTGTTTCCCTTATATATGGCATCACATCCACTTGAAATAATTTCATTTGGCAGTGTTTCCTTACTTATCAGCAATGACTCATCTCACTGACTGCTGTCAGTATCAGTTGACTTTATGGTTATTCTCCCAAGTGCCATCGGTTTCCAGTGCTTGTTTCTTTAAAATTGAATCTTCATTCAATCTGTGTATTTCATTTTTTTTTTTTTTACTAGTAACCCAATTATGTCAAAAAATAAGAAGAGTATTCAATGAAGAATACGAATTGCAGTATTATGTTGTTGCAGTGAAAGATAAAATGATGTTTGCTCTGTGATATTTTATTGGCAACAGTGAAGAAATACAGTGCATAGAAGCATTATGCGACTCCTAAGGACAACAAATATGCTAACCTAGAAGGAGAATCTCAAAAGTCTGCACTTAAGAAAATGAAATATGGAAAGCAGCAGTAGCAGCAAGTATTCAAAACTATGTCAGGACAAGGGACTGACATTGCTGAAGCAACATATAAAGTAGCATATATACTTAGAAGAAGTGGTAAGCCATTTAGCGATATGGAAATCATAAAAGAATGCATTGTTGAAGTTGTGGGATGTTTAGATTCAGCTAAGGTTTAATAAGTACAAACAACTACCTCTTTCAAGGATTCAGCTAAAGTTAATAAGTACAAACAGCTACCTCTTTCAAGGAGGACGATAACTGATCGGCAACATGAATTAGCCTATAATATAACGGAACAGCTTTGTGCAATATGCCAAAGCAAAGACATTTATTATTTGATCACTTTGAATGAATTCACTGACATTACTGACTCAGCACAGGTGTTATTTTTATTCGTGTTATAACTGAGGATTTCCATTGTTGTGAGGAGTTACTGGTACCATTATTGCCTGGACACGTGGAATTGACATCTTCACCATCTTCAAAGAAAAATGCCGTAAAGTGAAACTGAATTTATATAATTTAGTAAATGCATGTACAGATGGTGCATGCACCTTCCATGAGAGGAAAACATGGATTTACTGCATTACTACAGAAAGAATTGCCAGATCTGGATACTTTGATTTCCTTTCACAATATTCTTCGTCAGCAAAATCTGTGTGCCAAATCTGCTGTTTTAAGTGACATTAAATAAAGTTAGTTATTGTAAACTACATTTGAGCAAATACATCACAACATCACCAATTTCACAACATGCTTCAGCTTGATGATGAAACATTCGGTGTGGATCTGCCATATCAACTTTTACCTGCCGTTAAACTTTTATCATTGCAAAAACTGAAACGTAAATATTTCGTAGATAACACTCGTTACTGAAACATAAATATTCCGTAGATAACATTCGTTACTGAAACATAAATATTTCGTAGATAACACTCGTTACTGAAACATAAATATAGCGTTATAACTGTGTTTGGATACAAGTTTAGGATTTAATTTTGTACAGAAATTGAAATTTTATTGAAAGTAAATCTAAATCATGACTCAAACCAGAGCAGCAAAGCAAAAGGCTCAAGCTAATGGGAATGCTGTGGCCCAGGGGAGAACTGAGGGGGGCAGTTGTCCTCTGAATCACAGCCTTTTAAGATGCACTATTTGCTTGATGTTTGCGGAGCAGTCAAGTATGGGACATGATACTGCCATGGGGGATGTCTTTGTATGTGTGCGATGCAAGGAGTGTAAGGAGATAAGGCGACAACTCAGCGTTGTTATGGGCCTATATGAGAGCTTGAAGGACAGGGTGGATGCCCTCGAAGGATTACAAGTGAGGGGCCCATCAAGCTCTCAGCTGCCCACACCAATGCCAGAGATTGCACTTGGTCATCGCGCAACACAGCGGCAACCCCCAAGGCAGAATGCACTGGTCCCAAAGGAACTAGTAGTTGTTGGTGACTCTATTGTCAGGGAAACGGGAAACATGCTTTGTAAAAAGGATAGGTGGAACAGGACCAGGGTATGTCTGCCAGGGGCAAAGGTTGATGACGTTGTAGAGCGGATATCATCTTTTAAGGGCACAAAAGGTGATATAGTTGTACACGTTGGCACTAATGATATTAAGAGCAGGAGACCGGCGGAATTACTTGACAAGTACAGGTCATTGATGAAAAAAAGCCGTGAATTAGGGTTGAAATTGAAAGTGTCTGCAATTCTGCCCAGACACGATAGGAGGGAGTATATGATGAGAGCCCTGTCAATCAATTCGGCCCTGGAAAGATTGTGCAGGGCTCAAGGGGTAGAATTTTTTTCAGCCTGGTCTGTACTTCTTAACAGGAGAGACTGCTTCTACAGGGATGGGATACACTTAAATACAAAGGGTGCAAGAATGTTTGCTGATGCTATCGAGGCAGTGTTAGGTGGGTCGGAAAACTGCTAGATTGGGGGGATACAAGGACTAATAGATTAACAGTAGCCACTGGCAGAGGTGAAAGTGATTCTTGCACTGCTTCTATTGGAATGAGCCGCAGCCTGGAAAATAAGATGCAGGATATTTCAGAGACTGCTGGGAATCATTGGGGTACAAGTAAACACATGGGTTGTGTTAGGGTAGCTAAGAAAAAGAACAGGTGCATGTATACTTGTGTGTACACCAATGCTAGGAGTTTAGTAAATAAATTTGATGAATTTGAGGTATTGCTCAAAACATCAAAGGCAGATATTGTGGGGATTTCAGAGACGTGGTGTCACACAGATATAAGGAATGCAGAACTGGAATTTGGGGAGTACAATGTCTACAGAAAGGATAGACAGGATAGGAACGGAGGAGGGGTTATGCTATTAGTTAAAAAACACATAAAATCCAAGGAAGTGAAGCCAGTCGACATCGCTGGACAGTGCAGTGTCGAGTCAGTTTGGTGTGACATAAGCATTGGGAGATCAAAATTGAGAGTAGCAGTGTGCTATAGGCCTAATGACTCTGATGAGTATAATAAGAAACTGTACAGGGAAATAGAGTAGGCCGGTAAATCAGAGAGTCTTATAATGGGGGATATTAATTTCTCAGATATTGACTGGAATTTGTGGGTTGGTCACTCACACACTAGCAAGGCTTTTGTGGATTTACTGGATGATTGTTTTCTACCTCAGTATGTTCGGGAGGCAACTAGAGGGAGTAATACTCTTGATTTGATTATCAGTAGTGATTCTTCATGCATTAAGAATCTGCAGATAAATGAACCACTAGGTGGCAGTGATCACAGTGTGCTGAAGTGGGAGTTACTCAAAGAGGTAACTACCATTAGGGGTAAAGGGAAGGGGTATTGCTTTCGTAAAGGCGACTACAATGGACTGAGACAGTATTTAAATTCTATACAGTGGGATCAACTGATGATGTTGCCAACAGCAAATTCAAAATGGGAAGCATTCAAAGAACTAAGAAATATTGTTCAAGGTTTAGGCCTAAATGGATGTCAGATGAACTAATGAGGCATATGGCAGAGAAGAAAAATGCATGGGATACATACAAATTAACACGTGACACAGATGCCTATGATAGATACAAGTTGATCTGTAACCAAGTTACAAAGGAGGTTAGGCAGGCGAAGGCAGAGTACAAGAAATCTTTGGCAAGGGATACAAAGAAAAACAGCAAAGAGTTCTTTACTTATGTAAACTCTAGAAGGAAGGGGATGAATCAGATTGGTCCACTTGAGATCGATGGGTCAACTGTTGATGACCCTGCTCAGGTAGCAAACAAACTAAATGAATATTTTGCATCGACATTCACACATGAGGAGTTATTCAGCGAGGGGAATGCCAGAGGTGTATTCAACTCTAGCAGTAAGCTAGAGAATCTTGTAATAACTGAGAGCAAAGTGGAGGAGAAATTGTTGAAGATAAACACAAGAAAGGCACCTGGGGTGGATGGGATCTATCCAGTTATATTAAAGGAGGCAGCAAAGGAAGTAAGCAAACCCTTAGCCATAATTATGAGAGCTTCCTTGGACTCAGGGGAGGTACCCATGGACTGGAGATGTGCAAATGTGACCCCAATTCACAAAGGGGGATCAAAGGCTGACACAAGTAATTATAGACCTGTGAGTTTAACTTCTGTTCCCGGAAAATTAATGGAGGCACTGGTTAAAGAAGCACTGCAGGATCATCTAGACAAGACTTCAGTTATAGCTAGGACACAGCATGGTTTTGTTAAGGGTAAGTCTTGCCTGACCAATTTGATTGGATACTATGATGCAGTCACAAAAGAACTGGATGCAGGGAATAACTTTGATATTATATACTTGGATCTTAGAAAGGCTTTTGATACTGTTGCACATGGAAGACTACTGCACAAATTGGAGCAGTGTGGCATTGGAGGCAAATTGCTGCTATGGATAAAGGGGTGGTTGAGGGGGAGAAGACAGAGAGTGGTAATCAATGGACACTGCTCATTGTGGACTAATGTTATTAGTGGAGTCCCTCAGGGTTCAGTATTGGGTCCTTTATTGTTTTCTGTATTTATAAATGATATTGATGATGGTATATCAGGCTTAATGTTCAAGTTTGCAGACGATATGAAGGTTGGCAGGGTTGTCAAGGACACTACTGACACTATGCTGCTGCAACAGGATTTGGAAAGGTTGAGCAGATGGGCTTCGAGGTGGCAAATGAAGTTTAACATTGACAAATGTAAAGTACTACATATGGGAAACAGCTACCCCAGAGCAACGTATCAACTGTGTGGTACTACACTGACAGTGGTAGAGAGTGAAAGGGACCTGGGGGTGGTTGTGCAGGCAGATATGAAGTTCTCTGAGCAGTGCAGACGGGCTGCAAGAGTAGCTCATGGTGTATTATCAATGATATATAGGAATTTTTCTAGCAGGAATAAGGAGGTGATTATTCCCTTGTATAAGGCAATGGTCAGGCCACACCTAGAGTACTGTATACAGGCCTGGAGGCCTCATTTCAAGAAGGATGTAGAGCTGCTGGAACGAGTACAGAGAAGGGCAACGAGTAGTGAATGGAACAAAGGGGTGCTCTTATGAAGAAAGGCTTAAGTTTTGCAAATTACAGTGTCTGGAAACTAGGCACCAGCGAGGTGATCTGATAGAGGTGTACAAAGCCTTGAATGGTTTGAGCATGCTCAATGCTGATGGGATTCTTCCTCTTGCTCAGAATAATCACCTGAGAGGGCATAAATTCAAATTGAGGAAAGACAGATGTAGGATAGATGTGCGGAAATTTGCCTTTAGCCAGCGGGTGGTTGGTAGGTGGAACAGACTTCCATCCCTTGTCGTGGAAGTTGATAGCCTAAATAAGTTTAAGGCTCAGCTGGACAGGTATTTCGAACGAACAGTGGGGTGAAGTGGAAGTGGTTATTTTTATTTATTTATGTTACTTTTTTTTTTTTTTTTTTTTTTTGGCTGATGCTGCATAAGCTTGCTTTCTTGCATCAAATGCCTCTACTAATGCTAATGCTAAAACAAATCACAAGCTTTTTTGAGGAACTGAATCAACAGTGTTAATTGTCAAAAGTGGAATCCTACAGAGATATTGCATTTTTGTGTGATATAATGTCAAAGCAAAATGATCTGGTTTCTTTGCAAGGTAAAACCAAATCTATATATCATATGTGGCTTAAATTACAGGCATTTTGGATAAAACTTATCTTTTTCAAAACCTTGTTTACCCGATTCAAACTTTCAGCTGAACACTTTCTTGAACTGGAAAAAGTAATTAATGAACAGGATGCAAACAAATCATTAAGGAAATGCGAAGTGAAAGAATACACAGCTTTTCTAGACGCCCTGATTGAAGAATACAATGAATGTTTTGCTGATTTTGAGAAACATGATCTCACACTGAAACTAGCTATTCAATTACACCTGATTGATATCTCCAAAGCAACTGATGACTTATAGATGGAATTAATTGAGCTCTCAGAAGATAATATTCTGAAGTCTCTCTTTGATGCGAAGAAGCATCTTCTTCAAATATGGAAAGATGCTGTTTAATACCCACATCTACGTCAATATGCTTGTCGAATGCTATCTGTTTTGGCACAACCTACTGTGTCAAAGAATACAACCTACTGTTGTGAATCAACATTTTAATATATGATACAAATAAAAACAAGCTTGAGAAGATCTCAGTTGATGGATATTCACTTGGAGGACTAATTAAAACTACTCCCAACGACATTGGAACCAAATATCAGACTACTATCTGGCATTAAGCAGTTGCAAAAAAGTCATTAAATGGTTTGTTGTCTAAGTTCATCCATTTTTAGTTTTGTTATCATCTTTGCTAAACAAATAAATGTCTTTGCTAATTTTTTTATTTAAATTCCTCATACAATAAGCTGTAATTAAAATTATAAATATATGCCTACAAAATATAATTTTTTTGTATATATTAAATTCTCGGCATGCAGCCTAATAGTATTTTGGTTAAATAAAATATCGCCTTCCAATGTAAAAAGGTTTCCCATCCCTGGGTTAGATCATCAAATGCAAGTGTTACAGGGTTATCAGTGGCATGGTGCCACACAGATAAAGGGATATAGAATTTGAATATTATGAGTACACTTTGTACAGAAAGGAAATGTGTGTGTGTAGACATGTGAATATGTAAAGGGTGGCTCCTGGAACAAATGTTCAAATCCACCTTGTGTCTCTGTGAAGAACAGTACTGCTCCAGTAGGGCCAGATATGTGATTAGTGTTCGTTTGTGTGTTTTGTTGTTCTGACCACTTGGCTACACAGAAGCATCAGTCACAAAGTTCAGTGATTGGGTAACCCTGTTATTAGTATCCATTGAATGAGTTATTGTAGTAACTCCAGGACTATCAACAGTTGCATTTGCTACATTTTGATTCAGTTATACTCTCATTTTGTGCAGACTCTTTTAAAGCATTAAATTTCTCTCTATTTTCTATTAACAGGGATTCCTGACCAGAAGACAGGCATCCAACAGAGCTGATCAACACCTGGCATTGATTACTATATAATGAGCATTTATATAAAATGTGATTCTAATTTTCCTTAAGACTGCAGAAACAAAGATCAGTGTATATTAAACCCAGTTGGTAAAGTTTTTCATTGAGTGGCCCATGTCCTGTAAGGATATATGACTAGTACATACTCATTGAGAACCATTTTTGATTTCCTCTATTGATTAGAAATGTAACTTCCAGAATAAATTGTCTGGTTACCGTACCCGTAGAAGAAGTATTCCATCTGGGATTGCCAAATATTTATCAGCTCATTCAAGCATCACTTTTTTCTCTCTCTCTTAATATCAGCTTGAGATATCTGTGATTAAATCAATAAATTCTGTGGGTATTTTTTCCCTAAGTCTGTAACTAAACTCTCTGACTGTTATGTGCAGATCCAAGGGTAGAATCCCAGCAAGCACCTACAAAGCCACTGTTCTGCAAGCTCAGACAATTAGATCTTTGTATTGTTATTAATTTAGTCGAAAACTGTACGGTTCCTGCCCTATGGAACCATAGGGCAGGAACTTGCTTTCTTGCATCATTTTGCTTACAGCATTTGTCACTACTAATGCTAAAAATGCAAATAAAATTGTGATGTGGGGTGAGGACGTGTTACCTCATTGAGACTGCAGTAAAGACTGCACAGGCTGTTCGACTGCAGTTAATCTAAAGCAAAAATGAGGAAAAAGCATATTTATCAGACTTTGAAAAAACCCTTATCATGGGTGCTAGTTTGGCAGTCCCAATTCAAGAAACAAAAGATATAACTGGTTTCTCAAAAGCATCCATCTCAAAGGTTTTAATGACGGGAAAGCAAGCAGTTCCACATCTCAAAGTTGAAAATGTGGCAGAAAAACAATATTTCAAGAATGAAATTGTCAAACTCTGAGGACTATACAGAAAAGTAGGACAATCAGTGTGCAGCAAATAATGTCTAAATTCAATCACATCCAGAAATACCTTATTTCAACCCATACCATGAGCAGGAAATTGAAGAAATTGGGTATTGGAAGTTGTTTGCCTATTCGGAAGCCACTTGTTTCAGAGAAAAACAGAAAAATAATTTGCAGTGGTGCCTAGAATGTCATGATGGGACAGTGTAACAGATGAATCACAATATACTTTGTTTTGCACTGGTAGTAGGCAGAGAATGTGCGGGAACCTCATGAAGCAGTGAACCCTGCTTGCCATGTTAAGACAACCCAAGCATCTGAGAGATATCACGGCATGAGGAATGTTTTGTTGGCAAAGACTGGGTCCGTTGATCCCACTGGAAGGTCGAATGTCATCCAGGGAGTACCTAATTTTTGTATCAGATCCACTACACCAGGAAATGTTGCACTTTTATCCCAAAGGTGATGACCACTCTAAGGATGACAACAAAACAGTACATTGTGCCAGAATTATGCAAGAATGGTTTGGAGAACGTGACATGGATTTCCACCATCTTTTATAGTCCCACGTTCACCAGATCTCAATCCTATTGAGAATGTGTGGGATATGCTGGAGAGAGCTATTCAGCAAACGAAGTCTTCTTCCTTCAACTTTGTCAAAACTTCATGATAATAGTAAAACTAGAACAAAACACACTAAAACACCTGATAGAATTCATATTAAGTCACACACTTGCTGCTGTTCAAAACAAAGGTGGCCCAATTTGGTATTGAATAAAGGTTCATATTTTTTTTTGACCAGTGTGTGTGGGTGTGTCTTGTAGTAGCTTCGCATCAATATATTACGACCCACCTAGTGGTTCCTTTAGCTGGATATTCTTAATGCCTGCATGAAGAGTTGTTGCTGATAATCAATCAAAGGTATTGCTTTCCCCTGTTGCCTCTCTAACATGCTGGCATAGAAATAATCATCCAATAAATCTAGAAAGTCTTGCTACTGTGTGAGTGTTCCAGTCAATAACTGGAAAGTGAAAATCCTCAATTATAAGACATTCTGATTTACTGCCCCACTCAATTCTTCTGTATTGTTCATTATACTCATTACAGTCGTTTGGTCTATAACACACTTCTACTGTCAATTTTTGTATTCCAGTACGTCACACCAAACTGATCCAAAACTGCAAAAAAGAAAAAAAAGTGTAGAGCAATGAACATCCCCCCCCCCCCAAATTCTAGTTGCGCCACTATGTTTGGCTAACTTTAGTAGGATTCAAAATGTCAGTGTGTGTGAAGCTTGAAAAGTGCTCCTGAAAAAAAAATTGATAGTATATCGATAGTAAATTGATAGAAACTTCTAGAACACCAATCGATTGATGGTAAATCGATAGAAACTTCTAGAACACCAATCGATTGATGGTAAATCGATAGAAACTGCTAGAACACCAATCGATTGATGGTAAATCGATAGAAACTGCTAGAACACCAATCGATTGATGGTAAATCGATAGAAACTGCTAGAACACCAATCGATTTATGGTAAATCGATAGAAACTGCTAGAACACCAATCGATTGATGGTAAATCGATAGAAACTGCCAGAACACCAATCGATTGACGGCAAATCAATAGAAACTGCCAGAACACCAATCGATTGACGGTAAATCGATAGAAACTGCCAGAACACCAATCGATTGACGGTAAATCGATAGAAACTTCTAGAATACCAATCGATTGATGGTAAATCGATAGAAACTGCTAGAACACCAATCGATTGATGGTAAATCGATAGAAACTTCTTTTTGGTGTTCTAGAAGTTTCAAAATCAGCCGAATAAGATCCTCTGCTTTTTCAAATGATGATTATGTAGTGGCTTTTTCAGTGCCTCAGAGTAACCTGAGGAAGGAATTTCAGTTTTTAATATTTGTATTTGAAGATATAACACAGATTAAGATATCAAGTAAAATTTTGAACTAATACATAAGTAATTATAATTTCCTTGTGTACGTCAATCAATTTTCGCTCTTTTGATTGAATTAATTACCTTTACCTATTCTTTTTATTTGTTTACTTGCTGGCTGACTATCTTATAAAAATTTGGACCCTGTATGTCTGAGTTGGTGTGGAAATTATCATAAGAGTTACTTTATTGATTTTAGTTGTATTTTGGATTTATACTAACTATAATGCTATGGATTCTAAGCACAGAATTTCGAGACCATTACAAGTGGCTCAGAGGGAGGAGGATAACACAATCCCCCTCTTACCATCTAGGTTACCTTAGAGTCAATCTGAAATTAAAAAATTCTCAAAATTCAGATACGGCAGAGGAATTAGTAGCAAAGAATACATTAAACCAAGCGAAAGAGTTAGTACACATTCATTACTAGAAAATGATGTTGTTTTTGATATGTCTACCTAAAATGGCGTAACTGAAACCAGTACTCAAACTGGTACAGAGGTAGTTGAAAGCAATCAAGAAGCTAGTGATTTATATGCAGTGATATTGACAGTGCGTGTAAAGACATAATGTGTTTCCTCTCTAGTAAAGCAAATAAAGTCACTAAGAACACTGGAAATTTAATAATGGATAAATGGTGTAATCTTGAAAATGCAGCAACAGCATTATTAATCGATAATGAGAAATTAAAGGCTTTAAATACTGAGATAACAAAGAAAGCAAATTTATTGGAGAGAGTAGTTAATTCCTTCTCTTCTGCAGGCCATGGAAAATTAATTACCCACTGATTGACTGTGAGGATACTTGTAGGGGACAGAACAGGGAAGAGCAATAATCCAGGGTCCAACTGCAAGGCATTCATATGCCTTGCAGTTGGACTCTACTTTGTACTCGTTCCAGCAGCCCTACACCCTTCTTAAAATGAAGCCTCCAGACCTGTATTTGGTACTCAATATGTGGCTTGACCACTACCTTATACAATGGGATAATTACCTCCTTATACCTGCTAGCAAAATTCCTGTATATCATTGACCCCCATGAGCTGTTCTTGAAGCCTATCTTCATTTCTCAGAGAGCTTCATATCTGACTGCACAATTACCCTCAGATCATTTTCATTTTCCATTACCCTGAGTGTAGTACCACATAGGTAGTATGTTAATCTGGGGTTACTGCTACCTGTGTGCAGTACTTTACATTTGTTAATGTTAAACTTCAGTTGCCATTTCTCAGCCCATCTGCCTCACTTTTCTAGATCCTGTTGAATTAGCATACTGTCATTACTGTCATTAACAACCCTGCTAACCTTTGTATCATCTGCAAACTTGGACATGAAGCTTTTATCAATATCATAAATTAATATAGATAACAATATCATAAATAAATATAGATATCAAGTGGACCAATTTGATTCATCTCTTCCTTCTAGTGTTTAAATAAGTAAGAAGTTTTTGCATCCTCTGCCAAAGATTTCTCATAATCTACCTTTGCTTTCATAAACTCCTTTGTGATTTGATGGCAGACTAGTTTATATCTACCATATGCTTCTCTGTTGCTTGATAATCTATATGCACCCCATGCATTTTACTTTTATGCCGCAAGTCTCATCAGTTTATTTGACATCCATTTAGGCCTGAACCTTGAACAGTATTTCTTATTTGGTATGAAAAGCCTAGTAGCCTCCAAAATTAAGTTCCTGAATGCTTCTCATTTAGAATTCACCATTGGTAATATCATCAGTTGATCCCACTGTATAGAATTTAAAAACTGTCTGAGACCACTGTAGTCACCTTTATGAAAGCAAAAAGCCTTCCCTTTTCCCTCGATGGTGGTTACATCTTTAAGTAAATCCTAAATCAAAACACTGGGATCAATGCCACCTAGTGGTTCTTTTATCTGCAGATTTTTAATGCATGAATAATCACTGCTGATAATCAGATGAAGAGCATTATTCCCTCTTGTTGCCCACTTAATATGCTGCTTTAGAAAACAGTAATCGAATAAATCCACAAAAATTCAGCTAGTCTGTGAGTGACCAACCCAAAGGTTTCAGTCCATATCTATAAAGTTAAAATCCCCCATTATAAGATATTCTGATTTACTGGCCCACTCTATTTCTCTGTACAGTTGTTCATTGTACTAATCAGAGTCATTAGGCCTAAAACACACTCCTACTCTCATTTTTGCTTTCCCAGTGCTTATGTCACACCAAACTAACTCAACGTTGCACTCTGGCCACCGATGTCAACTGGATGAGCCTTAGTACATACTCCCCTCCTCTTATCCTGTCTGTCCTTTCTGTATATTTTTTCTGGGCCATCCCTGGGAAGCTGAGGTGATTCCCAAGGTTCACATTGCCTGAGCCTGTTTCTTCCTGCTGACCTGGCTTACCTCCCCATGGTGAAGGACAGTAACTACATGTTGGTGGTTTCCACAGGCCATTAGACTAAAAGGTTGGCCTTTACAGAGTACATTGGTACTTCTCAAAATACCAATCGCGGAGTTGGGGGACCTCCCATTGCTGATACTCAAACTGTACCATACACTGTGCCCTTTTTGTATAGGGTTCTGTTCCAAGTGCATAAATGTGTGAAGAATGGGATTGCATGGGAATGTCCAATAAGTGTAGATTGTTTATATTGTATTTTTTTATATATATAAAATTTTTATATAAAGTAATATATATAAAAAAAATATATATAAAATTAATATTTTTTATCTATAAAATATATATAAAAAATTTAAAAAATATATATTTATTTATTATTATTTTTTTTTCTCTCTTCCATTCTTGTAGGTTAAGCTGTTTAAATGTGCGTACATGCCAGGTCACCTATGTAAACTAGTGGTGACAGTGAATGCTTGATTAATATATGTAATAATAATAAAAAAACCATGATTGTCTTTGATAGCTGTCCATATTTAGGTGGCACCTGTCTCCTGTCTAGTTGAATGGTGATGAATGCAAGATGGCAAATGTGTGAGAGAAGTAGTGCAATATGTCTTGTTGATTAATCTGCCTCTAAACGTACGTGAAAAAAAAAGTATACGTGTCTATGTGTAAGTATGGCAGTTGTGCGGGTGAACTGAGTCTATGTAGAGTATGTGTTGTTCTGACAGACCCTCCAATTAGGCTGCAAGGGAAAACAAATCTAGGAAAACTGCCTTGCCTTGTTGATGCCATGTCCTTTCCCTGAAGCATGGCAATGGCTCTGTGGACACTGGCTTCAGCTGGCCTGGCCAGTATGGGATTGAAAACAGAGAACTACTGTACATTTACAATGCAATCTCCTCTACATATAGGGCACCCTGGCTCTATGACTTTACTCCCCTTTTATATCTGTTTCCCCTCTGCGCCTCCCATCCCAACCTTTTCACCTGGTGGACTCTACCACTACAAAACTTTTTCTGCTCTCGTGGAGGATGGGCTCCTTCCACAGGATGCCCTTTTGGCTCCCTTTAACTTCTGTTTCCCAGGTGGAAGCCTTCCTCTAATCCACTGTCTTTTCTTCATGTGTTCCTTCCCTCCTTGACATTTTTTTAGGGGCTCTCTCCGGCAAGCTTTGGTGACACCAGGGTGCGACCCAGCAAGAGAACCTTCCATTTCATACAACTTGGCTTACCTCCTCGTGGTGAAGGACAGGCAACGGGGGGACCCTGGATCTCAGAGCAGAAGGCCCACTGCTAAGTGGCCAGAGTAACAACAACATACCAACACTACACTACACTACACAACTACACTAAACTCACATTACCTCTGGCCTTTACAAAATTTGCACTGCAACACAGATTTTACCAAAACTTTTGTTCCCATTATAAATCTTGTTGCCCTTCTTAGTAGTCATTCTAGCAGCTCTACATCCTTTCTAAAATGAGCTCTCCAAACCTATATGCAGTACTCAAGATGTGGCCTCACCGTTGCCTTATACAATGGAATAATCACTTCCTTATCCCTGCTAGCAAAGTTACTGTATATCAGTGACAGTGAACATTTGTGAATTGGAGTTATACTCACACATCATTGGCAAAACCACATGAGCTGCCCTGGCAACCTCTCTGTACTGCTCTGAGAACTTCATATCAGACTGCACAGTTACCCCAGGTCTTTTTCATTTTCCACTACCTGACTTATTGGAAATTGAAAATACCACACAGTTGGTACATTGCTCTGGGGTTATTGCTACCCATATGCAGTACTTTGCATTTGTCAATGGTAATCTTCAGTTAACATTTCTCATCTGCCTAATTTTTCTAGATCTTGTTGCATCAATAATCCTATGTTACTGTCATTACCACCCTGCCAACCTCTGTATCATCTATAAACTTAAGCCGGATGTACCCTCACTGATCAATAACATTAATAAATACAGAGATCAACAATGTGCCTAACACTGAAACCTGTGGGACTCCACCAATAGCATTAGTCCACAAAGAGCAGTATCCATTGATAATCACTGTCCATCTTTGACCCCTCAAATCATCTCTTTATCCATAGCATTAAAGCCAACCGGGCTAGCCGGGTGGGTAAAGGGCTTTGGGTTGCCTGGCAACCCAAAGGTCGCGGGTTCGAATCCCGGCTCGGGCTTGGATCAGAGTAGAAAATGCAAAAAACCTTGGGGAGGTGCAATATGGCCACAGAAGCTGATGCGCTAACAAAAAAAAAACAAAAAAAAAAAACATAGCATTAACTTGCTGTTAATGCCACACTGCTCCAATTTGTACAGCAGTCTTTTATATGCAACAGTATCAAAAGCTTTCCCGATCTCCAAGTATATATCAAAATTATATTTTGCATCCAGTTTCTTTGTGACTGTATCATAGTATCCAGTCAGATTGTTCAGACAAGATTTCCCATTCACAGACTCATATTGTGTTTGAAATATAATTGCAGTGCTGTCTAGATGGTCCTGCATTATCTCTTTAACCAGTGACTCCATTATTTTCCCTAAAACAGAATTTAAACTAACTGGTCTATAATTACTCCTGTCACCCTTTGATTCCCCTCCCCATTTGTGAATTGGAGTTATACTCACACATCCCTAATCTGCAGGACTTCACTGAATCTAAAGATGTTCTCATCATTATGGCTAACGGTTTGCTTACCTCCTTAGGTGCCTCCCTTAAATATATTTGGCTAGATCCCATCTGCCTCAGGTGCCTTTTTTTATGTTTACCTTCAACAGTTTCTCTTCCATTTCCCTCTCATTTATTACAAAATCGTTTAGCTCATTGTTAAGTTTGAATCAACTTCTGTAATTCACTTCTCTAATGAATTCCTTTCATGAATGTAGATGCAAAATACTTATTCAGTTTGTCAGCTACTTCAGCAGGATCCTGAACAGTTGAACCGTCAATATTAAGTGTACCAATGTGATTCATCCCCTTCCTTCTAGTGTTTACAGAAGTAAAGAAGGCTTTGTGGTTTTGTTTGCACCTTTACTAAAGATTTCTCATAATCTACTTTAGCTTGGCTAACCCCCTTTGTGATTTGATTACTTTTTATTATTTTTTGATCATTTTATGTCTACCATAGGCTTCTGTGTCTTCTTTTAATATATCTGCGCATGCCATACATTTTTCTTCTCTACCACGAGTCTCATTAGCTCATCCGACGTCCATTTAAATCTAAGGCTTGAACAATATTTCGTAATTGGTATGAAAAGCCTGTGATTATATGATTATTTCCGGTAGCTTCTCTGATTATTTTCTTGAATGTGTCACATTTAGAATTTGCTGATGGTAACATCAGTTAGACCCACTAAGTAGAATTTAAAAACTGTCTGTTGTCACCTTTACAAAAGAAAAATCCCTTCTCTTTAACCTTGATGGTAGTTAAATCCTTAAGTAAATCCTGTATCAGTACCCTGTGATCACTGCCACCTATTTTTTCTTTTTGCCAATACTATCCTGAAACAGATGTAAGTGCCATGATTAATATTCAATTTTAATCACATAACAGCACTTCCTTGTGATGTAGTATGATTAAAAACGGTATTGGTTGACTTATATATAAAAATGTTTCCTGTGAAGTGAGCAATAAGGCTAAGTCTCTTGTTCTCATTGGAGGGAAAATTGTGTCCTATGACAGCAAGGCACAAAATTATATAACACAACAAAGCATTTTTTATCTGTCTGTTAACTGTAATTATTGTGCAAATGATTAATTATGCATTCAGCTAGTTGTTTTTTAAAGTCCACAACATGCAAACCCTTTCTCTACTGTATAATTCCATTTAGGAGTGGGGAAGGCTGGTAATATAAAAATTAATTTTTGTCCGGTCAGTAATTTTTTTATAGAAAAAAATTCATGTATGATATATATATATTTTTAAGTCATATAAATAGGACTTATTTGGGTCTGTCTGAAGAGTAATAGTGTTACATTCACTTATAGATATTGATGAATGCTCTCAAGGATTTCATTGTGAGGGTGAAATTTGTGTAAATACTATAGGAAGTTTCCACTGTATGGAAAAAGTTAATTTTCAATGTCCCCCTGGGTATAAGTTGGGTCCTGGAGCAGGAAGCTCTTCAGAAAGTTGCGTAGGTAAGATTTTTAAATAATAGTGTTTGCTTTTACTTTGTTGTTACGTAGTTTGGAACAGTTAATTAGAACAATATTTAAAAAGTTATGGTAATCAGTACTCTGAGAAATAAGGTGGTGCAGTTTCAGTCAATTAGTGCACTTTATACTACAGGTTACATAATTAAGTGTTCACATAATTTGTCATAATTAATGTTCAACTATGTACAACATAAGCGAAGGCAGATTGTGGTTGCACGAATGTCCAGTTGGATGAGTGTTAATCACATAGGTGCCTTACAGCATATACAGTGAAATGATGTATTATCATACCATCATGATTTATTTCCTTTGGCTTAATTTTAAAATACTTCTTTTTCATATTTATTATAATTCAACACTTATCATCATTTGAGTTTTTTTATCATAAATCGTTGAAAAGCTGTAGTCATACTCTTTAAGTAAATTATGAGTTCCATCATTTTTGAAGTCTTCTACAAATATACAATTTAGATGGATGGGTTATGGATATTATGATATAAATACATGGCCATAAGAACCTATAGTTTAATGATCATGACTAAGCAAATGACAGATTCACAGGTACATTTGATTGCACACATCAGTGCCTCTGGTGGTCACTTTTGTTGCACTGTAAACAATATATATGGTGTTTTCTAACTTTTTAAAAATTTTCTTAAAGGTAATTGCTTTTGTTGGCTTGTTTGACCTGTATTTCCCTTGAAGAACATAGTGGATGCCCTCGAAGGATTTAAATTGGGGGGACTCATCAAACTCTCAGCCACCTACATCAATGCTAAAGCTCACACTTGATCATCAGGCAACACAGCAGCAATCCCCAAGGCAGAATGCGCTGGTTCTACAGGAGCTAGTTGTCAGTGACTCTATTGACAGGGAAACGGGAAATATATTGTTCAAAAAGGATATGTGGAATAGGACCAGGGTATATCTGCCAGGAGGCAAAAGTTGGTGACGTTGTAAAGCAGATATTTTTTAAGGGCACAAAAGGTGATATTGTTATACACATTGCCATAATACATTAAGACTAGGAGATCTGTGGACTTACTTAACAAGTACAGGTCAATGTTGGAAAAATGTCACGGCAGGGTTAAATGACATAGAGTAAAAAAATTTGTGGAGGTCCTAAAGTCTTGAAACTTTATTAGACAGTTGGACAGACAACTTGAGTAGTCGAGATCCGCAAATTTAAAAAATGTGTCGAGGTCCTAAAGTCTCGAAACTTTATTGAATAGATAGGGTGCAAGAATATTTGCTGATGCTATCGAGGCAGTGTTAGGTTGGCCGGAAAACTGCTAGCTGAGAAGGGGGAGAAGTTATGTTCTTAGTTTAGATTAACAGATTAACAGTAGCCACTAGCAGAGGTGAAAGTGATTCTTGCACTGCTTCTATTGGAATGAGCAGAAGCCTGAAAAACAAGATGCGGGATATTTCAGAGCCTGCTGGGAGTCACTGCGGTACAAGTAAACACATGGGTTGTGTTAGGGTAGCTAAGAATAGAAACAGGTGCATGTATACTTGTGTGTACACCAATTCCAGGAGTTTGGTAAATAAATTTGATGAATTTGAGGTATTGCTCAAAACATCAAAGGCGGATATTGTTGGGATATCAGAGACGTGGTGTCATACAGATACAAGGAATGCAGAGCTGGAATTTGGGGAGTACAAGTCTACAGAAAGGATAGACAGGATAGGAAGGGAGGAGGGGTTATGCTATTAGTTAAGAAACACATAAAATCCAGTGAAGCCAGTCGACGTCACTGGACAGTGCAGTGTCAAGTCAGTTTGGTGTGACATAAGCATTGGGAGATCAAAATTGAGAGTAGGAGTGTGCTATAGGCCTAATGACTCTGATGAGTACAGATGAGAACTGTACAAGGAAATAGAGTGGACCAGTACATCAGAGAGTCTCATAATGGGGATTTTAATTTCTCAGATATTGACTGGAATTTGTGGGTTGGTCACTCACACACTAGCAAGGCTTTTGTGGATTTACTGGATGATTGTTTTCTACCTCAGTATGTTCGGGAGGCAACTAGAGGGAGTAATACTCTTGATTTGATTATCAGTAGTGATTCTTCATGCATTAAGAATCTGCAGATAAAGGAACCACTAGGTGGCAGTGATCACAGTGTGCCGAAGTGGGATTTACTCAAAGAGGTAACTACCATCGGGGTAAAGGGAAGGGTTATTGCTTTCGTAAAGGCAACTACGATGGACTGAGACAGTATATAAATTCTATACAGTGAAACCAACTGATGATGTTACCAACAGCAAATTCAAAATGGGAAGCATTCAAAGAACTTATCTTGGAAGCTACTAGGCTTTACATACCAACTAAGAAATATTGTTCAAGGTTTAGGCCTAAATGGATATCAGATGTACTAATGAGACATATGGCAGAGAAGAAAAATGCATGGGATACATATAAATTAACACATGACACAGAAGCTTATGATAGATACAATTTGATCTGTAACCAAGTTACAAAGGAGGTTAGGCAGGCAAAGGCAGATTACGAGAAATCTTTGGCAAGGGATGCAAAGAAAAACAGCAAAGAGTTCTTTACTTATGTAAACTCTAGAAGGAAGGGGATGAATCAGATTGGTCCACTTGATATCGATGGGTCAACTGTTGATGATCCTGCTTAGGTAGCTAACAAACTAAATGAATATTTTGCATTGACATTCACACATGAGGAGTTATTCAGCGAGGGGAATGCCAGAGGTGTATTCAACTCTGGCAGTAAGCTAGAGAATCTTGTAATAATTGAGAGTAAAGTGGAGGAGAAATTGTTTAAGATAAACACAAGAAAGACACCTGGGGTGGATGGAATCTATCCAGTTATATTAAAGGAGGCAGCAAAGGAAGTAAGCAAACCCTTAGCCATAATTATGAGAGCTTCTTTAGACTCAGGGGAGGTACCCACAGACTGGAGATGTGCAAATGTGACCCCAATTCACAAAGGAAGATCAAAGGCCGATGCAAGTAATTATAGACCTGTGAGCTTAACTTCTGTTCCAGGAAAATTAATGGAGGCACTGGTTAAAGAAGCACTGCAGAATCATCTAGACAAGACTTCAGTTATAGCTTGGACACAGCATAGTTTTGATAAGGGTAAGTCTTGCCTGACCAATTTGATTAGATACTATGATGCAGTCACAAAAGAACTGGATGCAGGGAATAACTTTGATATTATATACTTGGATCTTAGAAAGGCTTTTGATACCATTGCACATGGAAGACTGCTGCACAAATTGGAGCAGTGTGGCATTGGAGGCAAATTGCTGCTATGGATAAAGGGGTGGTTGAGGGTGAGAAGACAGAGAGTGATAATCAATGGACACTGCTCATCGTGGACTAATGTTATTAGTGGAGTCCCTCAGGGTTCAGTGTTGGGTCCATTATTGTTTTCTGTATTTATAAATGATATTCATGATGATATATCAAGCTTAATGTCCAAGTTTGCAGACGATATAAAGGTTGGCAGGGTTGTCAAGGACATTACTGACACTATGCTGCTGCAACAGGATCTGGAAAGGTTGAGCAGATGGGCTGAGAGGTGGCAAATGAAGTTTAACATTGACAAATGTAAAGTACTACATATGGGAGACAGCAACCCCAGAGCAATGTATTAACTCTGTGGTACTACACTGACAGCGGTAGAGAATGAAAAGGACCTGGGGGTAATTGTGCAGGCAGATATGAAGTTCTCTGAGCAGTGCAGATGGGCTGCAAGAGTAGCTCATGGTGTCTTGTCAATGATATACAGGAATTATTCTAGCAGGGATAAGGAGGTGATTATTCCCTTGCATAAGGCAATGGTCAGGCCACACCTTGAGTACTGTATACAGGCAGGTCTGGAGGCCTCATTTCAAGAAGGATGTAGAGCTGTTGGAACGAGTACAGAGAAGGGCAACAAGATTATTGAATGGAACAAAGGGGTACTCTTACGAAGAAAGGCTTAAGTTTTGCATATTACAGTGTCTAGAGACTATGCACCAGCGAGGTGATCTGATAGAGGTGTATAAAGTCTTGAATGGTTTGAGCATGCTCAATACTGATGGGATTCTTCCTCTTGCTCAGAATAATCACCTGAGAGGGCATAAATTCAAATTGAGGAAAGACAGATGTAGCACAGACATGTGGAAATTTGCCTTTAGCTAGCAGATAGTTGGTTGGTGGAACAGACTTCCATCCCTGGTTGTGGAAGTTGATAGCCTAAATAAATTTAAGGCTCAGCTGGACAGGTATTTTGAATGAACGGAGGGGTGAAGTGGGGTTTTTTTTTTTTTTTTTTTTTGGCTGATGCATAAGCTTGCTTTCTTGCATCGTATGCCTCTACTAATGCTAATGCTACTTACAAAGCACATAAAATTTAAGGCAGTGCATTCAGTTGACATAGGTTTGCAGTGCAATGTTGAGTCACTTTGGTGTGTCATGGCACTGGGAATGCAAAAATGAGAATAGGAGTGTGTTGTAGGCTGAATGACTCTGACGAGTATAGTGTACGCCTGTACAGAGAAATAGAGTGAGCCAGTAAATTAAAATATTTTATAATAGGGGACTTTAACTTTTCAGATATTGACTTAAACTTGTCAGTTGGTCACTCGCAGAATAGCAGAACTTTTGTGGATTTATTGGATAACTGTTTTTCTTCAGCAGCATGTTTGAGAAGCAACCAGAGAGAGTAATACTCTTGATCTGATTATCAGCATTCATTATTCATACATTAAGAATCTGCACATAAATTAAGTCCTATAGGTGGCAGCGATCATTTTACTGATGTGGGACTGACTTAAAGATGTAACTACCATCAGGGGTAAAGGGAAGGGTTTTATCTTTCATAAAGGTGACTACAATGGTCTCAGACAGTTTTTAAATTCTAAACAGTAGGAGCATATAATGATGTTATCAACAGCAAATTCTAAATGGGAAGCATTTTAATCCTAGAGAATCACATCCGGTAATATGGGCTTGGCACACCCAGGGTCCTGAGCTGGATATCATCATTTTTCTCTTTCTTGGTGATTCCCTTCTACTTCTGCCTCTCTCTTTCTCTCTCTCTCTCTCTCTCTCTCTCTCTCTCTCTCTCTCTCTCTCTCTCTCTCTCTCTCTGTTTTTGTTTTAATAATAATAAGAAATTAATCTTGGAAGCTATTAGACTTATGATACCAACTGAGAAGTACTGTTTAAGATCTAGGCCTAAATGGATGTCAGATAAACTAATGAGGCTTGTGGCAGAGAAGAAAAGTGCATGGGACGCATATAAATTATCAGGTGACACAGAAGCTTATGTTAGATATGAGCTAGTCTGCAATCAAGTCACAAAGGAGGTTAGGCAAGAAAAGGCAGATTATGAGAAATCTTTGACAAAGGATGCAAAGAAAACCATCAAGAGTACTGTACTTATGTAATCTCTTGAAGGAAGTCTATAAATCAAATTGATCCGCTTGATATTGATGGTTTGACTGTTGATGATGCTGCTCAGATAACTGACAAACAGAATGAGTATTCTGCGTCTACATTCACACTTGAGGAATTTTGTAGGTCAGAAGTTTATCTGACTATAACAGGGAGCTAAATGATTTTGTAATAACTGAGCAAAGTGGAGGAGAGATTGTTCTAGTTAAACATAAGAAAGGGACTTGGGGTGGATGGGATCTATCCAGTTACATTAAAGGAGGCAGCAAAAGAAGTAAGAAACCATTAGCCATAATTATTAGAGCATCCTTGAATTCATGTGAGGTCCTCATTGACCGAAGATATGCAAATGTATCCCCAATTCACAAAGGGGAATCGAAGTGTGACACAAGTAATTGCAGACTTGCTCAACTTCTGTTCCAGAGAAAATAATGGAGTCACTGGTTATAGAAGCAATGCAGGATCATCTAGACAAGACCGCAGTTATAGTTCAGATACAACACTGGTTTGTTAAGGGGAAAATTTGACCAATTTGATTTGATACTATGATGTGGTCACAAAGGAACAGGATGTAAATAAAATTTTGATATCATATATTGAATTTCAGGAAACTTTTAAAACTACTATACAAATTGGAGCAGTATGGCATTAAGGGCAAGTTGCTGCTATGGATAAAGGATGGCTGAATAGGAGAAGACAGAGAATGGTAATCAATGGACACTGCTCTTCTTGGACTAATGTTATTAGTAGAGGCCTCAGAGTTTGGTGTTGGGCCCATTGTTGTTCTCTGTATTCATGAATGATATTGATGAAGGCTTAATGTCCAATTTTGCAGATGATACAAAACAGCAGGGTTGTTAATGAGAGTAAAGACAATATGCTGGTGCAACAGGATCTGGAAAAGTTAGGCAGGTTGGCTGAGAAGTTTAACATTGACAAATGCAAATTACTGCATATGGGTAGCTATAACCACAGAGTGACATACCAACTTTATAGTACTACACTCAGGTTAGTGGAGAATGAAAAAGAACTGGGGGTAATTGCACAGCCAGATATGAAGTTTGCAAAGCAAAGCAGCTCATTAGGTCTTGTGAATGATATACAGCAACTTTTCTAGCAGGGATAAGGAGGTGATTATTCCCTTGTATAAAGCAATGGTCTGGCCTTGAGTACTGCATCCAGGTCTGGAGTCCTCATTTTAGGAACGACATTGAACTGCTGGAACGAGTACAGAGAACTGCAACGAGATTGGTGAGGGGAACAAAGGGGTGCTGTTATCAAGAAAGGCTTAAGTTTTGAAATTGTAGCATCTAGAGAACAGGCACCTGCTAGGTGATCTGTTTGAGGTGTATAAGGCTTAGTATGGTTTGAGCAAGCTCACTGCTGATGGGATTCTTCCTCTTGCCTAGATTATGTGCTTGAGGAGGCAAAAATTCAAATTGAGGAATGATCATGACTAAGCTCTCAGCTGCCTACATCAATGCCAGAGCTTGCACTTGATCATTAGGCAACACAGCAGCAATCCCGAAGGCAGCATGCGCTGGTTCTACAGGAGCTAGTTGTTGTCAGTGACTCTATTTACAGGAAACGGAAAATATATTGTGCAAAAAGGATATGTGGAATAGGACCAGGGTACGTCTACCAGGAGGTAAAAGTTTATGTTATAGAGCAGATATCATCTTTTAAGGGCACAAAAGGTGATATTTTTGTACACATTGGCACTAATACATTAAGACTAGGGGATCTGCAGACTTCAGAATGGATGTGTGAAAATTTGCCTCTAACCAGCAAGTGGTTGATTGTTGGAACAACCTTCTAACTGTCATTGTGGAAGTTGATAACTTAAATAAATTCAAGGAAGAATTTCCTTCCTTGAATTTATTTGGAGCGAATGGATATGTGAAAATCGTTTTTTTCTTTCTTTTTCTCTTGTTTGCTGTTGCCGTATATTTGCTTTCTTGCATCATATGCCACTACTAATTCTAATACTTTCATTAGATCGCAGGTATAGCTTGGCTACAATCTAGTGGTTACATCACAGCACATAAGGATTCCTTAATATATCATCAGTCAATACTTTCATTATTGTTGTTTTGTTGGTTTTTTTAAACATCAATGTTTTTATTTGAAGCATTTTTGTAATGCTTAATTGTGTAATTCTTAGAATCTTTTTTGTTAGGTAGGTTGGTAGATACTGAGTGGGTGGTGCTGTTGTTATTTTTTAATATATGAATTGAAAATATGCCAATTGAATGAGTGTTCTGCATGGATGGATGGATGGATGTTAGCTAGCTGGGCTATTATTGTATTTAAATTTAAGAGTAGAATATTTTTAAAAGTACAGTGGGCCTGCAATATCCATTGTTAATTGGCTCCTTAAAAGTGTCACAAATAAGCAAATGATGGATACAGAGCAATAAACATTTTTGTTATAATAATAACTGGTTCCATAAACTTGAGTATCAAACTCATTTTTTGGATAAATAAAAAAAATTATTGATAAGTTTAGTGATAAATAAAACTTATTTACTGATTAAGTTTAGTGATAAATAAAACTTATTTACTGATTAAGTTGATTGATTTAAACTTATAATGTAGAAAAAATTTATCCCTTAAAGGGAAAATACCTTTGATCTACACACCAGGAACTTGAAATCCAGAATTTCAGATTTATGCATTGCTGGAAGCATAATCTGCCTTCTTGCAATAGGGATCTAGAAATAATTCCATCTTAGCCTTCCTCCTCTTCTCATTTAGGACTTCCTTGTAGCAATAAAGATCAGCAGAAGCTAATCTTCATTTAAAAAAGAAAGGTCCCTCTCTATTTCTGTATTTGGGTACTCATCTGAAAGGTCCTTCACTGCTATCCAGTGCATGAAGAAATCTGTCAGAGTTGAAGTTCTTAGTTGTGTTTTTCTCCAAGTTTTCATCAGAATGTATGCCACCAACAGTTCATTAACATCACAGGGCTCTCATTGCAAACTTACCTAGTTACCAGCTAAACAATCCTTCCTTTCAATTTTCAGTGTAAAAAAAACAGAGAAATGAAATATGGGAATATCAGCCACACATTCATGCCATGATTTCATTCATGTAGCTTTATCTAGGAACTGACTTCATCAGAGGTGATGTTATATGTTGCATTTTTGACATTGAAGTATTTACAAAATTTTCTTGAAGTGGGCTTTTCTACTTAAGTTGCCTCCAAGCATTTGGTGAATGTGATCATATGGTTGTATCCTTTGATAATTAGTAATTATATTTTGGTCCATGAGTTGTATGATTGATTTCATATTATGGGTAAGAAGATGGATAATCATTCCATTTTAACCATCCTATCACTAATTCATCTCATGATAGTTTGGGTAATCCAAATAATTGTCAATGTTCTGAAATGCCCTCTGTGCGAAGTGCAACCTGCCATGCCCTCTGTGCAAAGTGTGACCTGCCATGCCCCCTGTGTAAATCTTCACTACAGGACAAGAAATGATAGCCGAACCATTCTTGGAATAAGATCCTGCTAACCCAAGCTTTCTTCTTATTACCACTATGAGAATCCAACAGTTCTTCAAAGCTGTTGGATTCTCATAGTGGTAAACAAGCATTGGTTTCAAGCATTGAAATCCCAAGCAACGTTGCCTCCAAAATTGGCTTATTCTTAGGTGACTATAAAGACCTATAATGCTCTTCTTCATGTTGAAAAATAATGTTGGGCAATTTGTGCAAACTTGCTGATGTAATTTTCTGCCAGTTGGCAACAGTACTTGCTGACTCGTAACCAAATTAATTAGTATTAGTAAACACAAAAAAAAAAAAAAAAAAAAAAGCGACAATGTCAAGATTTTGTTGAATCAAAGAAACCCCATTTTGTACATCCTGCATTAATCACTTCATCACACGTCCCTTCTCACGTCCAGAAAATGCCTTTCCAGTTGCTCCTTAAATTTCACCAGAACTATCAACCACGATTACTCAGATCGGCAACAAATATGATAAGCTTTCTCTAGCTAACGGTATATTTCTGTGTGCTAGATGTAGGGATTGTGACGATTGTAAGTTTAAACTTGGCATGTTAATAGACAAAATTAAGTTTCTGAGAAAGTGCAAAGATGTCCTATAGAATAAACCTTGGGGGGTTTGGCAGTTACAAAAGTGAGCAGTACTGTGCTAATTGATGCTCCTCCTAAGGATCCTGCTTGATCTGGCTGGATATAGATAACCAGGTGCTGAAAGCTTTGTTCCAAATAAGGTTGCTTTGTAGTGGACTCAGTTAGGGAAAACTGGAAAAATAATATATAATCTGTATGCTCTACTGCATTCAGTTTTTGATTATGAGGATTATTCTGCTCCTGCTAAAGATACACAGGTCTGCCTAAGTTGCTAATATCGTTTTTAATTATATAGCATCACCTGAATAGGCAAATTTGCTATACATTTAAAAATCTAAAACTTGCTGCGACATCTGTTTTAAAGCTGCTGACTTCTCATCAGCTTGGTTAATAGCCTCTATTATCAAACCAATGCCAAATTGTGAATGATGTATTTTAGCATTAGCATTAGTAGAGACATATGATGCAAGAAAGCAAGCTTATGCAGCATCAGCCAAAAAAAAAAAAAAAAAACTTCCACTTCACCCCTCCATTCATTCGAAATACCTGCGCAGCTGAGCCTTAAATTTATTTAGGCTATCAACTTCCACAATAAGGGATGGAAGTCTGTTCCACCAACCAACTATCCGCTGGCTGAAGGCAAATTTCCGCACATCTATCCTACATCTGTCTTTCCTCAATTTGAATTTATGCCCTCTCAGGTGATTATTCTGAGCAAGAGGCAGAATCCCATCAGCATTGAGCATGCTCAAACCATTCAACGCTTTATACACCTCTATTAGATCATATTGCAGGTGCCTAGTCTCCAGACACTGTAATTTGCAAAACTTAAGCCTTTCTTTGTAAGAGCAACCCTTTCTTCCATTCACTAATCTTGTTGCCCTTCTCTGTACTCGTTCCAGCAGCTCTACATCCTTCTTAAAATGAGGCCTCCAGATCTGTATACAGTACTCAGATCTGTATACAGTACTGACCATTGCCTTATACAAGGGAATAATCACCTCCTTATCCCTGCTAGAAAAATTCCTGTATATAATTAATAAGACACCATGAGCTACTCTTGCAGCCCGTCTGCACTGCTCAGAGAACTTCATATCTGCCTGCACAATTACCCCCAGGTCCTTTTCATTCTCTACCACTGTCAGTGTAGTACCACAGAGTTGATACGTTGCTCTGGGGTTGCTGTTTCCCATATGTAGTACTTTACATTTGTCAATGTTAAACTTCATTTGCCACCTCTTAGCCCATCTGCTCAACCTTTCCAGATCCTGTTGCAGCAGCATAGCATCAGTAGTGTTGTTAAGGACACTACTGTTGCAGCAGCATAGCATCAGTAGTGTCCTTAACAACCCTGCCAACTTTGTATCGTCTGCAAACTTGGACATTAAACTTGATATATCATCATGAATATCATTTATAAATACAGAAAACAATAATGGACCCAACACTGAACCCTGAGGGACTCCACTAATAACATTAGTCCACAATGAGCAGTGTCCATTGATTACCACTCTCTGTCTTCTTCCCCTCAACCACCCTTTATCCATAGCAGCAATTTGCCTCCAGTGCCACACTGCTCCAATTTGTGCAACAGTCTTCCATGTGCAACAGTATCAAAAGCCTTTCTAAGATCCAAGTATATAATATCAAAGTTATTCCCTGCATTCAGTTCTTTTGTGACTGCATCATTGTATCCAATCAAATTGGTCAGGCAAGACTTCCCCCTTAACAAAACCATGCTGTGTCCGAGCTATAACTGAAGTCTTGTCTAGATGATCCTGCAGTGCTTCTTTAACCAGTGCCTCCATTAATTTTCCTGAACAGAAGTTAAACTCACAGGTCCATAATTACTTGTGTCAGCCTTTGATCCTCCTTTGTGAATTGGTGTCACATTTGCACATCTCAAGTCTGTGGGTACCTCCCCTGAGTCCAAGGAAGCTCTCATGATTATGGCTAAGGGTTTGCTTACTTCCTTTGCTGCCTCCTTTAATATAACTGGATAGATCCATCCACCCCAGGTGCCTTTCTTGTGTTTATCTTCAACAATTTCTCCTCCACTTTACTCTCAGTTATTACAAGATTATCTAGCATACTGCCAGAGTTGAATACACCTCTGGCATTCCCTCGCTGAATAACTCCTCATGTGTGAATGTTGATGCAAAATATTCATTTAGTTTGTTAGCTACCTGAGCAGGATCATCAACAGTTGACCCATCGATATCAAGTGGACCAATCTGATTCATCCCCTTCCTTCTAGAGTTTACATAAGTAAAGAACTCTTTGCTGTTTTTCTTCGCATCCCTTGCCAAAGATTTCTCGTAATCTGCCTTCGCCTGCCTAACCTCCTTTGTAACATACTACAGATCAACTTATATCTATCATAGGCTTCTGTGTCACTTGTTAATTTATATGTATCCCATGCATTTTTCTTTTCTGCCATATGTCTCATTAGTTCATCTGACATCCATTTTGGCCTAAACCTTGAACAATATTTCTTAGTTGGTATGTAAAGCCTAGTAGCTTCCAAGATAAGTTCTTTGAATGCTTCCCATTTTGAATTTGCTGTTGGAAACATCATCAGTTGGTCGCACTGTATAGAATTTAAATACTGTCTCAGACCATCATATTCGCCTTTATGAAAACAATAACCCTTCCCTTTACCCCTGGGCCGACCGGGCTAGCCTAGTGGGTAAAGTACCTGCCCGGCAACCCAAAGGTCGCGGGTTCGATTCCCGCCTCGGGCTTGGATCAAAGTACTGCAAAAACCTTGGGAGGTGCAATATGGCCACAGAAGCCAATGCGCCAACAACTACCAAATCAAATCATTCTTTACCCCTGATAGTAGTTACCTCTTTGAGTAAATCCCGCCGACCGGGTTAGCCGGGTGGGTAAAGTGTCTGCCTGGCAACCCAAAGGTCGTGGGTTCGATTCCCGCCTCGGGCTTGAATCAAAGTACTGCAAAAACCTTGGGAGGTGCATTATGGCCACAGAAGCCTCTGCGCCAACAACTACAAAAAAAAAAAAAAAAAAAGGAGTAAATCCCACTTCAGCACACTGTGATAACTGCCACCTAGTGGTTCCTCTATCTGCAGATTCTTAATGCATGAAGAATCACTACTGATAATCAAATGAAGAGTATTACTCCCTCTAGTTGCCTCCCGAACATGCTGATGTAGATAATAATCATCTTATAAATAAATTTTGTCTAAGTTAACACCCGTATAGAACAATGTAAAAGCATAGAAAATTTTTAATAATTCCCATTTCACTTATCTGTTACCTCCAATAGTTTCTTTAGTTCTTTCTTGAATTCCTTTAAGTGCTCTACTTCCACAACAACAGATGGAAGTGTGTTCCAGCAATAAACCACCCACTAGCTAAAGCCTAACTTCCAACGTCTGTTCTGTAACCATCCTTCCTTCTCAGTTTGAATTTATGCTCCCTCATTTGCAGTCTGAGCAAGAGGAAGAATCATATCAGTACAGAGCTTGCTCAATCCATTCAAAGCCTTAAACATCTCAGTCAGAACACCTAGTCGCTGCAATTTGCAGGACTGAAGCCTTTTATGGTAAGAGCACCTTTTGATCCACTCACCAATCTTGTTGCTCTTCCTGTACCCATTCCAGTAGCTCTACAACCTTCCTAAAATGAAGCCCCGAAATCTGTACTCAAGATGTGGCCTGACCTTTTCCTCATATGATGGAAAAATTCCTGTATATCATTGACAAAACCTTGTGAGCTGTTGTGGCAGCCAGTCTGCACTGCTCAGAGAACTTCATGTCAGACTGCATAATTTATCTCAGGTCCTTTTTATTTTATTTATTTATTTATTTTTTTTTTTTAATGAAAACCCCAAACACAAGAGGTATTAGAACCTGTAGTATTTAGTACCATGTGTGTCTTGAAGGTTGAGAAGATGAAAGGAGATATTTGTTGACATTAGACTTGAACTTTGTGCAGGGCAAAGTTTCTCAAACTGGGAGATGGAATGAAATGCTATCATCAGCTAAACTATGGATAGGATTTCCAGTCAATGGAAGAAGGTCATTAATTGCAAGAGAGGAAAAGAGTAGGAGAAAGAACTTAAAGTTAGGGAACACCAGCATTAGTGTGGAAGTTAGAGGACAGAGAGCCATCTATTATCACCCACAGGGAGCAGTCAGGAAGAAAACTGGATATCCATTTACAAAAAAAAAAAAAAAAAAAAAAAAAACAGTTGGCAAACCAGAGGATGGAAGCTTATTTAGAAGACCTTTTTGCCAAACACGATCAAAAGCCTTTGAAATGAAAAGAGGAACTGCTTGAGTTTAACGAAACTTCTCCATTGAATTTGCCCATAGATGGGTCGCATATGCCAGAATATCACCAGTGGATCAACACTGACGGAATCCATACTGGTGATCATTGATTAAAAGGCGCCTCCTTAGCCAGATGGGAAGGAGCAGCAGTGCATAGCACACGCTTCTTGATTAGACCGGGGTTCGAGCCCGTCACCACCAAATACGGAGGATGCGGAAAGGTCAGGGAATGACCACCGCATATCCCGGAGCAATATGGCCTTAGTTGCTAATGCTCCTAAAAAAAAAAAAAAAAAACAAAAAAAAAAAAAATCATTGATTAAATGAAATGTTTCTCGATAGTTTAAGTTGGCATTTAATTATTTCTTGATTACTTTAGGAAGAGTAGAAGTAAATGCAATGGGACAATAATTGGATGGGAGGGATTTGTCAACCCTTTTTAGAAACGGGCTGGATATGAGCAAATTTCCAAACAGAACGAAAAACACCTTTGGAATAAGAAAGTGAAAAAAAGCAACACAAAATAGGAGTAAGTTCAGGAACACAGATTTTGAGAATATGTGGCAAAATACCATCAGGACCTGAAGCTTTCTTAGCATCAAGATTCATCAAAATCCTTTTAATGGAAGAGCACAGGCAGCACTGAATGTAGTATACTGGGAATAGTAGGAGATGGTTTAACAAATAGGATTCCAGCAGGCAAGCTTCATCTTTGGCTGAAGTGGCAATAGAACCATCTGGTTTTGACAGAGGTGGGAACAGAGATGGGCAAAAGTGCGGCCAATAACTTTGGCAGGAGAACAGAATGCTCGGTTACCATTTTGGACAAGAAGCAAGTTTTCTACTCTTAGCCTGTTTGAAATTTAGTTTGGACTGATTAATGACAGCTTTCAATTGTTGTGAGCTTTGGCGTAGGCAGAAAATGAAACTGAAGAAGTGGAAACAAGCCAATTACGATATGCAGCATTCTTCACCTGAACAGCCTTAGCACATTTTTATTGGAAAACCAATGTTAGATAAAGGAAGTGATTTTAAATTGGAATGTGGAATAAAGGATTATTCCATACCTACAAGAATATTTCACCAACATGATCTGAGCAAACATTGACATCAGAAGATTTGAAACAGTAGTCCAACCAACGAAAAGTAGAAAAGAAATCTTGCAGGTTATCCAATTTTGCATTCTTGTAATACCAAACAAAATGAGGTCGAGAATGGCCATGAGAGAAAGGCTCCATTAGAAAAGAGACCATCACCAAGTTGTGATCTGAGGTACCTAGAGGGACCACATACCTCGACTATGGACTTAGAAGTGTTGTTTGTGACAAAAAGATCAAGTGTGTTGGCTGCATGGTTAGGATTGTATGGTATTCTGATAATTAAATGAACAATCTGTGCAAGGTTGTTAGTAATTGCAAAAGCCTCAGCATCTTGACCAGCTGGGTCTGTGTGCCAAAACCCAAAGCCAGCCGGAGTTGTGAACATTAAAATCACCAAGGAAAATAAACCTCACTCTTAGGAAAGTTGGACTGGAGAAAGTCAAGTTTGAAAGAGAGGAAGTCAGAGTTTCAGGTGATTGATGGAGTTGGGAAAATGATAGAGGCAACAGATGAATTTAACAGAACGGTAGAGAGACTTTAAGCCAGAGAAGATTGAAAGCAGGAGATTCTAAATTACTGTCTCTGACAAGGAATATCAGAA